>NC_077244.1:33959392-34277170 GCF_947179165.1 Solanum dulcamara | reverse complement strand
AGTTACTATCTTTCTCTACTATGTTATAAGTATGTTTTTATGAGCTTCCATTGGGATATTGACTAAGCACCGAGAGGATGTTTAGGTAGGGTTTGGTCAGATAACGCAGTTGATTATCCAAGGGAATCCTAGAACCAATCTAAGGTCCCAAACCACGTTGCCCATGTAGGTTGCTTTCATAGCCTATCTAGTGGATCCACATAGCCCAGTTGAGTTGAGTTGAGTTATCTTTGAAGTATGCCTTGGCAAGGTAGCCTCGCCTGTTTTGATAAAGGAGTCATCAACCTGTCTCAATGCAGGAGTCATTGGATTCCATGTAGTAGCTCGCATGGTCTTAGTTATCGTTTAAAGGTCTTATCCTATACAAGTTCAAGTTAAGATTTAAGATAGCAAGTTATAAGTTGAAAGCTGAAGTTTTATGATATGCATTAACCATGAGTTTCATATGTTTTAAATTATTTTTAAGTTATACTCATATTCATTATGATTCGTCATGCATCCTATGGAATATTGATATGTTCTTTTACTTATTCATGCATACCTTACATACTTAGTACATTCAAACGTACTAATATATATTTTTCCTATATTATCTCATAATATAGGGTTGGATGACACTCATGACTACCCCGCTCGTGGATAGAGTTTTCTTTAGATTTCCAAGAAGTTAGTGAGTCCTCATTCTATTGAGGACAATACTTTTATTCATGTTACTATTGTTAGAAATATCTTCTATTGTTAGGGTGATTTATGAGCTTGTCCTAAGCCCCCATCAAAGGTTAAACTAGAGGCATGTTTAGCTATTATATGGTGTAATCCCTTTGGACATCTATTGTGTTAATTTCCCTTATCCCCGTTCCCCACTTATGATTACTTTCTCAAATATTGTTCTTTACCTTATGTATGCTAAGATGGATTATGGTTGGGGTTCCTCATATCCTTATTGTCGTGTTATGACTAGGCTCTAGGTCGGATCATGACAAACTTGGTATCAGAGCACAAGGTTTAGAAGGGTCCTAGGGAGTCTAACATGCTATATTAAGTAGAGTCTTATTCATTGGTGTGAAGCGAGCCACATCTATTAATAGGAGGCAATAAAACATCTTAAGAAAAGTTTTACTTCTTTCATAATCTATGTCATGCGGTAGAGTGGTTAACTCTTTTCCCTCTAACGCTTGTTCTTTACAATTTTCAAAATATACCTCCACAAAGATACCCCATTAGAAGTAACATGGTTGAAGAGGAGCAACAAGCTCCAAATGACCCTATGAATGATCAAGTTTCCAATTTTGAGGTCCAATCGTCATTCCAAGTACTTTTTAAAGCCGTTATGGCTCAAGTATACCATGAGGTGGTTGCTCCCATGAATTTGAATGTTAGTACGGCAGTAAAAAGAGATCTTATTTCGTGAGGATAAATCCTATGGAGTTTTGGGGTTCTAAAGTTGATGAGGACTCCTAAGACTTTATCGATGGTATCCATGAGATTGTTGAGATCATGAGGATTAGTTCGGTTGAAAGGGCGGATTTGGCCACATACCAATTTAGGGGTGGTTCTCAAATATGTTTTGATCAATGGAGAAGTGAGAGTCCTAGGGAGGCGAAGCCCGTGACTTAGGATGAGTTCAAGGGGGTGCTTCTTGATTGCATTTTCCCATTAGAGTTGAGGAAGGTCAAGGTGCAATAGTTTATCAACCTCAACCAAGGTGGTATGAGTGTGAACGAGTATGCCCTCAAGTTTTCTCAACTGTTAAAATATGCTCCATTCATGGTTGCTGGCTCAAGAGCCCGTATGAGCAAGTTTGTATCGGGTGTGTCAGACATGGTTGCAACAGAATGCAAAATGGCTATTCTAATTCGGGAGATGGACATAACTATACTTATGAACTATGAGGAGCAAGTCGAAAGTGAGAAGCTAAAGTTGAAGAATAGGGAGTCTAAGAGGCCAAGGACCGATGAGAGTGAATTCTACCATGCTAAGTCCGGAAGTGGTGGAAGTCCTCATTTTTGCCAAAGGTACTCCGGCTAAGGGTCTTCCAATGCTACTACTCCAATGTTTGACAAAGATAGGGTGCCCAACCCAAAACCTCAAAGAGTTTCTCCCATTGTCCAAGTTACTCCTGCATGCAAGAAGTGTGGTAGCAACCACAAGGGTGAATTTCTAGCCGGGTTGAATATGTGCTATCGGCGTGACATGCCGGGTCATTACTCTAAGGAATGCAAGGTCAAAGATACTCGTCCTCAAGTCCAAGTTACTTAAGTTAGCCAAGTGCAACCAAAGGGTGTTCAATACAATAATAGGTTCTATGCTCTCCATGGTAGGCAAGAGGTGGAGGAGACGCCCGATGTTGTTGCTGGTATGTTATGGGTCTTTCACTATGATATTTATGCTTTGCTAGATCCGGGTGAAAATTTATCTTTTGTTTCCCCTTATGTGGCCTTGAGATTTTATGTTAGTCCCGAGACATTGTTAGAGCCTTTCTCCATTTATACTTTTGTAGGTGAGTCAGTTGTGGCTAATTAGTCCCGAGACATTGTTAGAGACTTTCTCTATTTATACTTTTGTAGGTGAGTCGGTTGTGGCTAAAAGAGTCTATAGTAGTTGTCCGGTTATAATCTTCCATAAAGTTACCTTATGTATCTAGTTGAGCTTGAGATGACCAATTTTGATATCGTCCTTAGGATGGATTGGCTATATGCATGTTATTCTTCTATTGATTGTAGAACCCGAGTGGTTAAGTTTCAATTCCTAAATGAGCCATACCTAAAATGGAAAGGTAGTAACTCCATGTTTAAAGGTCAATTCATTTCATGCCTTAAAGCTCAGAAGATAATTTCCAAGGGTTGTATATACCATATTGTGAGGGTTAGGGATGAAAATTCTGAAGCCCCTATCTTACAGTCGATCCTTATTGTAAATGAGTTTCTGGATGTGTTCCTTGATGATCTACCCGGTATCCCTCTTGAAAGGGAGATTGATTTTGGTATAGACCTTCTTCTGGATACTCAACCTATTTCTAATCCTCCTTACCAGATGGTTTCGATTGAATTAAAGGAGTTGAAGGACTAATTGAAGGACTTATTGGACAAAGGGTTCATTAGGCCAAATATTTCTCCATGGGGTATCCTATATTGTTTGTTAGAAAGAAGGATGGTTCACTATATATGTGAATTGATTACCGGTAATTGAATAAGGTAACCATCAAGAATAAGTACTCAATTCCGAGAATAGATGACTTTTTTGATCAATTGCAAGGGGCAAGTTACTTCTCCAAAATAGACCTTCGTTTCGGTTATCACCAATTGAGGGTGAGGGAGTGTCACATTCCCAAAATAGCTTTTTGGATGAGGTATGGCCATTCTGAGTTTCTTTTCATGTCATTTGGTTTGATCAATGCTCCTGCGGCTTTCATGACCTTAATAAATAGGGTGTTCAAGCAATACCTAAATATGTTTGTGATTATATTCATCGAAGATATTTTGGTTTACTCTCAAAATGAGGAGGGGCATGCAAATCACTTGAGGATTGTGTTGCAAACACTAAGAGATAAGGAATTATTTGCAAAGTTCAACAAATATGAGTTTTGGTTAGGGGGGTGGCTTTACTTGGTCACATTGTGTCCAGTGAAGGGATTATGGTTGATCCTAAGAAGACCAAAGCGGTTAGAAATTGGCCTAGACTATTATCTCCTTCGGATATTAGGAGTTTCTTGGGCCTAGATAGATACTATAAGAGATTTGTGGAAGGGTTTTTATCAATCTCGACACCTTTGACCAAGTTTACTCAAACGAAGCTGAAGTTTTAAATGTCGAAAGCATGTGAAAAGAGTTTCCAAGATTTGAAGGATCGTCTCACTATCACTCCTATCTTGACCTTACTGGAAGGGTCGGATGGTTTCATTGTATATTGTGATGCCTCAAGGGTCGGTCTTGGTTGTGTGTTGATGAAACATGGTAAGGTAATAGCCTATACTTCTAGGCAAATTAAGGTGCATGAACGAAACTATCTAACACATAATCTTGAACTAGTGGAGGTTGTGTTTGATTTGAAGATTTGGAGACACTATCTTTATGGTGTCCATGTAAATGTGTTCACTGACCACAAGAGTTTACAATATGTGTTTAAGCAAAAATATTTGAACCTTTGGCAAAGGAGATGGTTTGAGTTATTGAAGGATTATTATATGAGTGTGTTATATCATCCGGGTAAAGCTAATGTGACTGCCGATGCACTAAGCGGAATGTCCATAAGTAGTGTGGCACACGTTGAAGAAGATAAGAAAGAATTGGTTAAAGATGTTCATACATTGGCACGCTTAGGTGTTTTTTTTTATTCTAATGATAGAGGTGCTCTTGTTCTTAATAGTTCAGAATCATATCTTATAGCGGATATCAAGGCCAAGCAAGACCAAGACCCAATGTTGGTTGAGTTAAACAAGTCAGTTGCCAAAAAAGTCATTAAGGCTTTCTCCCAAGGGAGAGATGGTGTGCTACATTACAAAAGTTGGTTGTGTGTACCTAATGTTGATGGGTTAAGAGAGTTGATATTGAATAAGGTCCATAGTTCCCAATACTCAATTCATCCGTGTTCCACCAAGATGTATCGTGACTTGAGGGAAGTTGAATCCTACATACATTGGACCCTATAAGATATTGAGACGTGTTGGCAAGGTGGATTATGAGTTATATTTGCCATTTGAGTTAGCTATGTTTCACTCGATGTTTTATGTGTCAATATTGAGAAAGTTCGTGGGTTATCCAAACTCCATTGTGCCATTGAAAGATTTAAATATTGAGGAAAATTTGATTTATGAAGAAGTTCCTATGAAAATCTTCGAACGGCAAGTCAAGAAGTTAAGGAACAAAGAAGTTGTGTCCATCAAGGTGTTATGGAGGAATCAACAAGTAGAGATTACTACTTGGGAGGTGGAGGCGGATATGATGAAATGATACCCGTACCTCTTTCTGTCTACTCAAGCCTAAAGTAGTAAGTGTTCTTATTCAAGCTAGTTGGACTCTTACGTATTCAGTTCCTCCTATGTCATTCATATGCATGCATGTTCATAAATAAATCGATTTTAAAAGTTATGATTTTATGTTAAGTTGAAGTTTTCATGTTCCATGCATAGTAAGATGTCTTCATGTTCATGTTGGGTTGCTAGTCCTCTTTCTGTTTCTTTCCTATGATAAGTTAATCTCATTCAAGGACGAATGTTTCCAAGAGGGAGATACTATAAGACCCCGTAAGTTGGAAAGTTGGAACCAAGGAGCAAAGTCCCAGAATTTTGAACCTATCTAGGTGAACGAGTCCCTCTATAGCTCGTAGATATCCCTACGGCTCATAAAGTTGAGTTGTAGAGTGACCCTTCGAACAAAAATTTGAAGTTGCCCTCAAGAGAGGTTCTACGGCTTGTCATCACGTGTCGTCCTCAAGATGAAAGCATGTAGAAACCCCTCGTAATCTAAGTTCAGAGGCCAAGTTTCAAGGATCCCTCAGGTCCAAGTCTACGAACTTGCAGGATGGGTCGTAGAAGCTAGGGTGGGTCATATAGACCTCCTGTCACAAAACTTCAGAGACCTATATTTTGTAGGTTTTTGGGACCCGCAGGATGAGCCCAAAAGATGAGTTGTTTACTTTAAAATGGGTCCTAAACCCTGTATATTTCCAAACTTCAGAGACTATATTTTTAGACCCATTTCTCAGACCTGCAGGACAAGTCATTTAGACGACTCGTTATTGCCAAGATAGCCCATATAAAGAGGTCCGTAGGGTTAACTTTTAGGTTTTCGTAAAGGGAAATTGTGTCTTTTTCCAATAGCGGTTCAATGAACCAAGACACTTTTATGTCTAAGTTCAAAGTCTATAAATACTCTATTCTTCAAAATCCCCTCCTATTCAATTCATTCTCTCAAAATTCCCAAGGAAAGAACTCACAAGGTCTCTCAAGGTTTCTTTCCTAATTCAAGCTAGGGTTTCCAAATTTCTTAAATTCTTAGTGAATTTAATCAAGGTATATGGGGATTGATTCATGGTCCCTTTTCACCCATGAAATCCCAAAGATTTATCAAGTTTTCATTTAATTTACAATTGATTATGAACCCTAGTTTTGATTAATTGCATTGGGCTGATTTGATTTGATTTTTTAAATGTTATCAATGATCTTTACATGCATATTCTTATATGAATTACATGATTTCAAGTTGAATTATAGATGCCCATACATAAATCTATATTTTCAAGCGATGATTATGATGTAAAGATGAGTTTATGAGTTAGATGATTTTCAATGAAAGTTTTATTTGAGTTAAAGTTGAGATTTATTATTTTAAAGTTGAGTTATGATGATGATCAGAGTTAAGATCAAAAGATGTTTTGAGATGGATATAAGGACAATTCTCACCGAAGTTATAGATTCTTATGAATCACCAAGTTATATGAGCTATTCCTAAATGTTTTAAAGATGGATTGATAGGTAGATACTATCTTTCCCTACTATGTTATGAGTTTCCGTTGGGATATTGACTAAGCACCGAGAAGACTTCTAGGTAGGGTTCAGTCAAATAACACAGTTGGTTATACAAGGGAATCCTAGAAGCAACATAAGGTCTCAAACTATGTTGCCCACGTAGGTTGCCTTCATGGCCTAGCTAGCAGATCCACATAGCCTAGTTGAGTTGAGTTGAGTTATCTTTTGAGTATGCCCTGAAAAGGTAGCCACCCTATTTCGATACAGGAGTCATCAACCTGTCTTAATGCACGAGTCATTAGATTTCATGTAGTAATTCGCATGGTCTTAGTTGTCGGTTAAAGGTCTTATCCCACACAAGTTCAAGTTAAGCTTTAAGATATCAAGTTATTAGTTGAAAGCTGAAGTTTTATGATATGCATTGACCATGAGTTTCATATGTTTTAAATTTCTTTTAAGCTATACCCATGTTCTTTATGATTGGTCATGCATCCTATGGCATATTGATATGTTATTTTACTTGTTCATGCATACCTCACATACTTAGTACATTCAAACGTATTAATGCATATTTTACCTACGTTGTCTCATAATATAGGCACAGACGACACTCACGACTACCCCACTCATGGATAGAGTATTCTTTAGATTTCCAAGGAGTTAGTGAGTCCTCATTCTACCAAGGACAATACTTTTATTCATGTTACTATTCCTAGACATTTTTTCTATTTTTAGGGTGAGTTAGGAGCTTGTCCTAAGCCCCCTGTCAAAGGTTAAACTAGAGGCATGTTTAGATATTGTATGGTGTAGTCCCTTTGGACATCTATTGTGTTGATTTCCCTTAGCCTCATTCCCCACTTATGATTACCTTCTCTAATATTGTTCTTTACATTATGTATACTAAGATAGCTTATTGTTGGGGTCCCTCACTTCCCGATCGCCATGCTACGACTAGGCCCTTTGTCGGGTAGAGACAGCCTCAAATACCAACTCAGGTCCCACTATAAAAAATGGAGCCATCTCAATGCTAGAATGATAATTGTTATTATCAAAGCAATTTCACCTACTTCGAACCAACCGATAGGGGATCTACAACGCCTACCATACAAAGCCTCAAATGGAGCCTTCTCAATGCTAGAAGGATAACTGTCATTATAAGCAAACTCTATCAATGGCAAATGATCATCCCAATTTCCTTTAAAATTAATGACACATGCTTTCGACATACCCTCTAATGTCTAAATAGTATGCTCGGCCTAACCATTCTTTTGTGGTGAAAAGTTGTACTTAACTTCACTTGAGTACCAAGACCCTTTTGGAAGGATCTCCAAAACTGGGATATAAACTGAGTACCTCAATCCAAGATAATATACAATGGAACACCATAAAGCTTAACCAACTGCTGAATATACAATCTAGCATAGTCCTCGACTGAATATGATGTCTTAACCAGAAGAAAATGAGCCGACTTAGTATTTTGGTCAACAATCACCCAAATAGAATCATGTTGCCTATGAGTACAAGGCAAACCTGTAATGAAGTTCATATTCAAGGCTTCCCACATCCAAGTAGGAATCTCAATGTCTTGAGCCAAACCTCCTGATATTTTATGCTCAACTTTCACTATTTGACAATTAGGACACTTAGCCACGAATTCCGCAATATTCCTTTTCATGCCATTCCACCAATACACTTTCCTCAAATATCGATACATCTTTATGGAACTAGGATGAATAGAATACCGTGAACTATGAGCTACAGAAAATATCATTTCCTTCAATCCATCATTGGAACTCACAATCGTCCTTGATATGTCAAAACACCATCTCCCCCTTGGGAGAAATCCTCAATGTCTTTTTCGGCAACCTCTTTCTTTAATTCAACCAAAGCGGGATCACTATCTTATTTTTCCTTTACATCTTCCATAAGAGATGATTTAGAACCATTTTGCATAATAAGACCACCATCTTCGGAATTAACCAATCAACATCCAAATGGGCTAATCAATGAACAACCTGAACTATCTCTTTCCTCTCATCCTCAATATGAGCAACACTAATCATGGACAACCTACTAAGAGAATTTCAACCATATTTTCCTTACCCGGATGAAATAACACATTCATTTCATAATCCTTCAATAGCTCAAGCCATCTCCTTTGATGAAGGTTCAAGTCCTTTTGAGTGAACACATATTGCAAACTCTTGTAATTGGAGAAAACATCCACATGAACACCATAGAGATAGTGTCTCCACCACTTCAAATCACATACCACCTCCACTAACTATAAATCATGAGTTGGGTAATCTATTTTTTTATTATTATTAACAGACCTAACCCGAGGATCTTCTCCCTCATAGTGGTTAGGGATTGAGCCGAGCACCCCCAAGCCTTAACATAATATAACAATACAAAAGTACATGGAGGGGGACATAAACCTTACCTCCAAAATGATAGTGGTTTATAAGTCGAGTAACCTACTAAGGTTAGTTGACTAATCCCCAATACAATCAAAATGTAAACCTAGATACCAAGCACCTAAAAGAGAGGACTCTTTTCGATACAAATATCTAGGAAATCATTAAATGAGGGAGACTCTCCCCTTACAATAAAAAAAGAAGAAAATCATAAACCTAAGCCTATTCTAAGGAGCTTTAGCTTAACATAAGAAATATCTAAATTGAATAGGAAAGAGCATCCAATATTAGACATAGAGACTTTCATATCAGAAAACCAAGTATACCAAATCAAGGTGGTTGTTTGATCCTCTTAAGTTTCATTCTTCTAAAACATGTCATTCTCATCTTGTCTAGCTTGAATTACCCTTTGGTTTCTTGTGGCAGTTGCTGAAAGCTATAAAAATGATGAGCAGCGTTAATGTTATGACTGTATTTTGAAAAAAATTGCCTTCCTATATATATGCTTGCATTGGAACTGATCAATCAATTTGACAAGCTCCTGCAGTTCTTTAATGTACTGTATGATGCTCCAAGGTAGTGTGCTATCTTACTTCAGCCATGTTAGCAACAGCTTTGAGTCAGTTTCAGGAATGATTCTACTATAACAAAGTTGGATAGACCAAGTCAAACCTATCACTGCAGCTTGCACCTCTGCCTGGTTATTAGAACCCACCCCTAAGGGAGTAGCAAAGGCATAGATCAAATTGCCTTTGTGATCTCTTAAGATCCCACCTGCTCTGATCTTGCCAGGGTTATCTAAAGCAATCCCATCAGTGTTTAGTTTAACCATAGTATGGTGAGGTTTGTACTAGTTGACTTGAATCACCTTCATGTCATGACTGCAGTTTTCCACCTTAATAACCAGCATATACAAATCATTAGTGATGGAGTATATAACTCTAGAGATGCTGGATTTCTTGCCTCCATACTTACTAGCACACCTATTTTTCCATAGGTTCCAACAGATAAATATAGGGATAGCCTAAAACATCAACCTGTGAATGTCATTGTTGTTCTTGGTAATCCACAATTTAATCAATTAGTAGTTCAGGGGGGTAGTGTTGTGTTGTATCCCCCAAAAACTAGAAAAATGCTTCCATATGTGCTTAGAAAAATTGCCAGACACAAAAATATGATCAATATCATCCAAACCAGCCCTGTGACAATAAGAACAAGCTGCAGGATCATATCCAAAAGAGACAAGCTTGTCATTGGTTGGCAATTTGAATTTGAGTGCCCTCCACATCAAAAAAGAGACTTTAAAGGGGATGTGATTATGCCAAATGTTACTAGAAGTCATTGGTGTTGCTTTTTTCTTCCTGACCAGCTCCCAGGCTAAGGCATAAGTGAATTTTCCCTAAGTATTTAGGGCATAGTAGGCTTGATCCTTCTTATTTGGTTGGTATATGAAACTAGTGTTAAGGATTTTATCTACAAGCTATTGAGGGGCATGTTGTCTGACCTTCTCCTCAGTCCAGTCCCTATTGTTCAAGTATTTTGATACAGTAGTGTTGTTCAATCTTGGAAGATATTCATTATGATGAGCTGAAGGACCATCCCTTAACCAATTGTCCCACTAAAAACTATAGTCACCAGAGTTGATGGACCATTTAATATGAGGTTCAATGTTAGCTTTGTTAATCATCATATGCTACCACTTGAGGGATTGCGAATTTTTCCATATTTTTATAACTAGGTGGGATCTTTGACAATATTTTGCTTTAAGGAAGTCTCCTCATAGAGTTCTTTTAGACCTAAAAGTCCACCATTGTTTGTATTGAAGGGATAAGCAAACATCTTCCAGATTTTTGACTTCAATACCATCCTCCTTATAAGGAAAACTAAGTGTATCCCAAGAGGCCCAGTGATATTTCTTTTTATCCTTGTCCCAACCCTAGAAAAATGCAGAAATAAGTCTCTTAATATGCTTCATAGTAGTGGTAGTAGGAGTGATTGCAGACAATAAATGGATAGGGAGAGATTGTAAGACAGATTTAACCAAAGTGACTCTTCCCCCAAAACTGAGAATTTTAGCTTACCAACCCCTGATCCTGTTTAGTACTTTAGCAATCATGCTAGTAAAATAACTGATTCTTTGTCTTCCAATATAAAGAGGACATCCTAGATAAGTGATATGACCATTGGTACATTTGAATCCAGTGATAGTGCCAACTCTGTCAACAATTTCATTAGCAGTGTTAGCAAGGATCAAGAATTGACTCTTGTCCTTGTTAACAAGTTGCCCTGAAGTGTTCTCATAAACCTGCAATGTCTTGATAATGAGATTCAAAGAGTACTGCAAGTGGAGGTAAAGATAATGATGTCATCTTCAAAGCTAAGATGGTTGATCTGGGGACCATTTCTCTCCATATGAAACCATGTATACATGTAATAATGATGAATATTATTCAATATTCTGGATAAGACCTCTACACCAATAATGAAAAGAGCTGGAGATAGGGGGTCCCCTTGTTTAAGACCTCTTGTTGAATGGAAGAATCCATGTCTTGTTCCATTGAGTATGATAGAGTACCAATTGTTGGATATTATTCTCCACACCATATCAATGAATATATCACCAAATTCCATCCTCCTCAGGACTAAACATATAAAGGACCAAGATACCCTGTCTTATGTCTTGGTCATATCAAGTTTAATCACTACATTGTCTCCAATCTTAGGCTTCTTGATGCTGTGGATGATTTCTTGTGCTAACATTATGTTCTTAGAGATATTTCTCCCTTTGACAAACCCAGACTAATTTTTAGATATGAGGTAAAGCAAGAGAGGAGCAAGACTAGACATAAAAGTTTGGAGATGACTTTACTGGTAAAATTACTTAGGGATATGGGTCTGTATTCAGTAAGGGTTGTAGGATGGTCCACTTTTGGGAGTAGAACCAAATATGCATGAGAAATAAATTTGGGAATACAATGACCATTGAAGAAGTAATGGATCAAGTTCAATAGGTCAACACAAATAATGTCTCGGCATAAGTGGAAAAACTTACCACTCATGCCATCAGGACCTGCAGCAGAATTGGGACTAATGGAGAGGACAACCTTCTTCAGTTCTTCTATGGTAGGTAGTGATTGTAAGGTCTCATTTAGTTTAGCAGTGATCATCTCTGGAATACACTAAAGCACTTCCTCATTAATCATCCTTTCTTCACCAGTAAAAATCTGCTCAAAATAGGAGCAGGCTGCCTTAGCAATATTCTCATCTCCTTGGATAGAATTTCCTTGTTCATCATTGATTTGATGGATATATAACCTTCTTCTCCTTCTTTTGATAATGTCATGAAAATACTTAGTGTTTGCATCACCATCTTTAAACCATTGCAATTGAGTCTTTTATTTCAAAATGGATTATTCAACCTTCAAATATCTGATGTACTGAGCATTGACCTGATTTAGCCTAGTTTTGTTACTATCAATGTTATCATTGATGATGTCCTCCTCATCTTTCCTAACCTGATCCTCAAACTTCTTTACTGAAGCATGTGCCTTGAGTTGGATAATTCTTCTCATGTGCCTTGAGTTGCCTTGAAGCATAAGCTATCACTTTACTATTTTGTATTAGCACAAAATCAAAACCAACTCGTGAAGCATCAAAATACACAATAAACCCATTGAAATCTTCCGATAAATTCAACACCAGAGCAAAGGTAAACCTATCCTTCAACTCTTGGAAGTTTTTCTCACATTTCTCGGACCATTGAAACTTTACCTTCTTTTAAGTCAAAGTAGTCAAAGGAGATGCAATGAAAGAGAAACCTTCTACAAACCATATATAATAACCAGCTAAGCTCAAGAAACTCCAAATATCGAAAGGAGACAATGGTCTAGACCAATTCTTAACCACCTCGGTCTTCTTGGGATCAGCCATAATTCATTCTCCAGAAATGATATGGCCAAGGAAAGAAACTGATCTTAACCAAAGTTCACATTTACTAAACTTTGCATACAACTGGCGGTCCTTGAGGATTTGCAACACAATCCTCAAATGATCGGCATGATCTTCCTCACTCCGAGAGTAGATCAAAATATCATCAATGAAGATAATTACAAGCATATCTAAGTACTGCTTGAACACCCTATTCATCAAATCCATAAAAGTTGTAGGGGAATTCATTAGTCCAAAAGACATAACCAAAAATTCAAAGTGACCATACCGAGTTCTAAAAGCCATCTTTGGAATGTCACATTTCCTTGCTCGGAGTAGATAATAACCCGATCGAAGATTAATCTTTAAAAACTAGCCTGCTCCTTGAAGTTGATTGAACAAGTCATCAATCCTTGGAATAAGATCTTATATTGTGACCTTGTTTAATAACCGATAATCAATACACATACGGAGAGAACCATCTTTCTTTCTGACAAAGAGAACTGGAGTACCCCATGGAGAGATACTCGGTCTAATGAAACCCTTATCTAATAAATCCTTCAACTTATCATTTAACTCTTTCAAGTCTGTCGGGACCATTCAGTAAGGAGGAATAGAGATAGGTTGAGTATCAAAAAGAAGATCGATACTAAATTCTATTTCCCTTTCAGGAGGAATACCTGGAATATCATCAGGAAAAACTTTTGGACACTTATTAACAATTGAAACTGACTCAAGTGTAGGAGTTTCAGAATTAATATCTCTAACCCGAACTAGATGATAGATGCATCCTTTGGAAATTATTTTTTGAGGTTTAAGGAATGAGATAAATTTACCCTTAAACACGGAATTACTAACTTTCCATTCTATGACTAGCTCATTAGGAAACTAAAACTTAGCCACACGGGTTCTATAACATATATAGGTATAACATGCATGAAGTCAATCCATATCAAGAATAACATCAAAATTGGTCATATCAAGCTCTACTAGATCAACGAAGGTGACTTTATGAAATACTGAAACTAGATAATTTCTATAAACTCATTTAGCTACAACTGAATCACCAATCGGAGTATAGACCAAGAAAGGCTCTAGTAAGATATCGAGACTAACAATGAATCTCATAGCAAGATAAGGAGTAACAAATGATAAAGTATCACCCGGATCAAATAATTTATAGACATCAAAGTCAAAGACTTTCAACATACCCGTGACCACATCGAAAGACTCCTCAACTTCTTGCCTAGCTTGAAGGGCATAGAACATATTTTGACGTGGGCCGCTACCTTGTGGAATTTGTCCACCTTGAGTAGTTTGTCCTTGAAGACGCCCTTTTTTTCCTTATTAGGATATTTGGAAATCTTGGGCCCCATATTACAACATCCAAAGCATGCACTCATCCAACCAAACATTTATCTCCATGATTTCTCCCAAACCTAGTACACTTAGGAAGAGTAGATCCACTAACGCCACCTTGTGCCTTAGAATTTGGCACCGTATCCTTTTCAAATTTTGGAGCCAGAGTGTTGGAAAAACCTTGGCCTTAAAACCTTTGGCCTTATCGGAACCATTTCCACCACCAGACATGTTGTGAGAAAACCCATCTTCAAAATAAGCCCTTTTGTACTCCCTTGCACTCATCTCCTTAAGTTTTTCTCCTTCAATTTGCTCAGCATAGGTCATGAGCCTAGAGATATCCATCTCTTTGATGAGCATAGTGGATCAACATTCTTTCATCACCAAGTTTGAAACTCCTAAAATAAACTTGCTCATTCGAGCTCGAGATTCGGCTATCAAGGATGGAGCATATTTAGATAACTCCCTCACACTCATGTTCCCTTGCTTGAAATTTATGAATTCCATCACCTTCTCCTCCCTTAAATCAAGTGGAAAGAAGTGATCAAGAAACACAACTTTGAAATTTTCCCAATCTATGGGACCCTTTTTAACCCTTTCGGCTAACCATTGGTTGTGCCATACTAGAGCGACACTTTTAAGTTGCTAAGCCTCGAATTCTGCCTTTTCCTCCAAAGACACTCCCATGATACTATCAATCTTATATAATTCATCAACAAAGTCTTGGGGATCCTAATCAACCTTGGACCCATGAAACTCGAAAGGGTTTTTCCTCATGAAATATCTAACCCTTTAAGCTGGAGTAGTCATAACATAAGGAGCATCTACCCCTCAATTCACTTGAGTAGTAACGACTTGGTCTAACATCTGAAAAGTGGCTCAGAACTATGCATTAGTCACTTGATCATTCAAATAAACATTTAGAGCTTGTTTCTCCTTTCCCTCAACATTTCTTCGGATAGGGTATCTTCATGAAGGTATAATTCTGTAATCGCAAAGAGAAAGTGTTAGAGAAGGAAACCTTAGAATTCAACTCTATAGCACAATGAGATCATGAAAGAAGTGAAGTGTTTCCTAAAATACCTTATAGCCTCCTATATATAGATGCGGCATGCCTCACATCGATGAATAAGACTCTACTCAACACAGCATGTTAGACTTCCAAAGACACTTGAACCTTGTACTCTGAAACCAAGTTTGTCATGATCCGACCTAAGGCCTAGTCATAACATGGCGATTAAAATCTTGAAGGACTCCAACCAAGTCTCTTAGAATAACATTCATGAGCATACATAAGGTAAATGAAGTAAATAAACAAGATCAAGATATGGAAATGTAGTATTAAATAGAACATAAGTCTCAAATGAGAAAATGACAATATAGACTCTTTTGTATCTAACATGCCTCTAGTAACTCGATGGGGTATAAGTCAAGCTCCTAGATCACCCATATAGACAACATAAGAGAATGAAGTAACAACTATCAAGATAATAAATAAGTGTCATGTCCTCGAACTATGAGGACTCACTAACAGTAAGAAGCTAATAACAAAAATCTAGCCACAAGAAGGAGGAGGATGCATGATTGTTGGTCCCTATATTATGATACAATATAGGCAAAAAGTAAGTGTTAGTTGTTATATTCCGTATTTTTACACATTGGACTATTCGTGAGCTAATGGACATAAATTCAAAGACTTTTAATTCCAAATTTTAAAATGGAACAATTCGTTTGTAAATGACAAGTTATATGGATAATATATGTGAAGTTAAAGACAACTCAAGAAGGACCCTTGAGTCAAATCAAAGTGTAAGCCATCAAAAATATTTTTGTGTAAGTCACGTTTTTGGGTGAGCTGACTTCGGGAGGCCTAACCCCTTTATAACTTGGGAATTTGGGAAAACTCTCAAAATAAAAGATGTATACAATTGAAATAGCTTTCCAAAGATAGGTCGTGTGTCTATAGGTGACATCGGTATAAGGAGATATGTACATTTTAAGACAGAAGGGTTGAGCTAAATAGTGGATTCAGCCCAACCCAATTTCAACTCGGGGCAGGCCCAATACCCACACCATTTAAGGGATATTTTCAGCCTTCTTCTTTATTTTCCAGACCAAGAAATATTCAGAATATTTTAGAGAGAGAGGGAGAGAACTCCTAGGCTAAGAAAAGCCATTTTGACTAAAATCTGAGTCCCGAATTCCAAAGCTCATGAATAGAAAAGTATTATACATCGCGTTGCCTTCAATTTGAACTAAAAATCAGCCAATTTGATTAGTGTCCTTACCTTATAATAGTTGTTGCATTATCTTGTTCACCTTACCCATACCCAGGTCCGCGACGCAGACTTGTCGCGAACCACACTGCCTCGCTAATTAAATTCAAGCTTCAATTTTGGGCACTACATTTCACAGGTAAGCAGTGCAGACTTTTCGTGGACCATACTGCCTCGCACTTGAATTCTTGATTTTGCTTGGTTTATTCTTCATGGCCATGTCTGCGATGCAGATCTATCGCGGACTACACTGTCTTGGCCAATAAATTCCATACTTTATATATTCGAGTGTTAGTTATTACACTCATTCTATTGAGTCTCAGATGATGATCTAGTTATACATAGTTTCTCATGATATTCCACTAATCCGTATTGTTATTGTATTATTCACCGAGTCCCAGTCTCGGTATGTTGTCATGCACAGTTTTACTATATTATTCACTGAGTCCCTAACTAGAGGGCCGAGTACGGTATATATATATGATGATATGATTATGACACCGAGTTTTATAATGGGCTAGGTATGATATATGTGTATACAACTTTATTCATCGAGTCCTTTACTAGAGGGCCGGGTATAGTATATATATATATATGATGATATGATGATATAATTGTGACACCGAGTCCTATAATGGGCCGGGTACGGTATATGATGATGATATGCATGACTTCATTTCATAAGACGCAAGTACAGTGATTTATGGATTATTATACTTGTCTCCTGAATTTTTATTTCAGATGTGATCTCCTTTATGGTATTTTATGCTTTATATACTTAGTACGTATCCTGTACTGACCCCAGTACATATCCCATACTGTCCCCCTCTCTTTGGGGGGTTGCGTTTCATGCCCATAGGTACAGATACTCATTTTGGGAATCCTCCAGCTTAGGGTTTCCACTCAGCTGTTTTGGAAGCGCTCTATTGTCCCGGAGCCTAGATTTTTGATATCGATCCTTTTGATGTGTATATTTATTTATCCAGGGGTACAGCAGAGTCCTGTCATTTTATATGATACTATTGATACTCTTAGAGGTCTGTAGAAATATGTGTGGGTTGTGTATAAGTTATTCAGCTGTGTCTATACAATGTGCTGCGGATATTGATATATAATGCAAGCCTTTTCAGCTTGCATGTCCTTTCATGATATGATTAGTGGTGGCTCCTCGAGAGACAAATGATAGGGATATATTGACACGAAGATATTATGAACCATTGGAGTTCTTATGTAAATTATCATATTGTTTGTAGTTCAGCTTGACTACACCTAATAGGTATTTATATGAGTGTCTAGGTTGGGCCCCAGTCACGTCCTACGAGGATGGGTCATGACAAAAGTGGTATCAGATTAGTTCTTCCTCGGAGTGTCTACAGACCGTGTCTAGTAGAGTCTTGTTTATTGGTGTGTTGTGCACTACATCTATAAACAGGAAGCTACAGAATATTTATGATATTGTCTTTCTTTCTTACTCTACATTGTACGATAGAGCTATGTTATTAGGAAAATCCCACACTAACAAATCATTATGTCTACAGTTATACCTCCAAAGAAAGCTACAGCTGCCCAGAAGGGCAAATCAGTAGCAGGAGAGACTAGTCATACTCAAAAAGTCCCAGGCCGGGTATGTAGTCATGCACAGTTTTACTATATTATTCACTGAGTTCCTTAGCAGAGGGTCGGATACGGTATATGTATATGATGATATGATTATGGCACCGAGTCTTATAATGGGCAGGGTACGATATACGTGTACACGACTTTATTTACCGAGTCCCTTACTAGAGGGTCGGGTATGGTGTATATATATATATATATATTTGACGATATGATGATATATTTGTGACACCGAGTCCCATAATAGGTCGGGTACGGTATATGATGATGATATGCATGACTTCATTTCATAAGATGTGATCTCCTTTATGATATTTTATGCTTTATATACTCAGTACATATCTCATACTGACCCCCTCTCTTCGGGGGGATGCATTTCATGCCCGCAGGTACAGATACTCATTTCGGGAATCCGCCAGCTTAGAGTTTCCACTCAACTATTTTGGAAGTACTCCATTGTCCCGAGCCTAGATTTTTTATACCGATCATTTTAATGTATATATTTATTTATCCAGGGGTACAACGGGGCCGTGTCCCATCATATGATATTGTTCATACTCTCAGAGGCCTATAGACATATGTGTGAATTGTGTATAAGTTGTTCAGCTATGTTTATATAATGTGCTATGGATATTGATATATAATGGCAGCTTTGTCAGCTTGCATATCCTTTCATGATATGATTAATGGTGGCTCATCGGGAGACAAATGATAGGGATATATTCACACGAAGATGTTATGAACCATTGGAGTTCTTATATAAATTATCATATTGTTCGTAGTTCAGCTTGACTGCACTTGATAGGTATGTATATGGGGGTACAGATCGGGCCTCAGTCACGGCCTATGGGGATGGGTCGTGACATTAGTACATAGAATGCACTAAGTATGTGAGAATATGTATGAAAAATAAACATAGGACATAATCAATATGAATCATACATGCAAGACCAATATCATGAAAACATGAGTAAAGTCATGAAAATAATAGAAATTTATCTCATTGGTCAATGCATCAAATCACCATAGTCACCATAAGAACTTACATATGTGGGATATAACTGTAAGGTCCGACTACATTGATACTTTTGAAGAGCATCTGGCTCAAGATCCGGCCTCGATCACTCAAATACCTATGAAGAGCATGCAGTTCGAGGTCCGGTCTCGATTATACTAATATCTTTGAAGAGGTTCTAGTTCACGGTCCGACCTCTATACTTTCAGATTCTACTGGTTTGGGTTGAGGTTTTGGTTTTACATTCTCCGGTCTGGATTCACTAGTTCAGTTCTCTATAGTTGTAGCTATTCTATGAACCCATCTGGCATATGGGAGTCGGTTTGGATTTTTATTTAAACTTGCACACGAGTGTACCTTATAGGCTTATGGGGATCCAGTTAGGTATAGTTAGCTTGTAGATTACTTTAGTTAGGTCCTTCTACACTCATGTACATTATATTACTTTACTTTAGACTTTTTCTCTTGGCCTCTGTTCTGTTCTATTCTTTTTTTTCATATCGCCCTTACTTTTCAAGCTCAACCGGCATATGATGCCTACTAGGTACCTATTTTTTTGGTACTCATACTATACTCTGCATCTGTTTTTGTGATGCAGGTATGAGCACCGATGGTCAGTGCTGATTCGAGCTTGCAACAGTCTGATCCAGAGATGGAGGTGAGCAATTGGCGTTTTTTACTATTTTGGTCTCCATCTGTATATATTTGACTAGACTTTTACTTTTTGAGACAAGTCTTATTTTTGTGGTCCACTTTTGAAACTTGGACTTTTTGGTTAAGAAAGCTCTGTACTTATGACTTCTAGATTCTGGAGGGATCATTATTGTGTGTGTGTATATATATATATATGGCTTCTTTCTGCTTTCTTATCCTGTAAATCTTTAAATTGCTTAATCTTGTGTAGTTTCTACCCTTAAACTCATTTTTTTTCTGGTTATGGGTTGGCTTACCTACTTATAGATTATAGTATGTGCCATCATGACTTGAGAAATCGAGTCGTGACACTGCCTAACATGTTTTAATGAAACAATAAAAACATAAATTAAGAATACGATATTTTATGTGCAAACACTCGGCTCAAAAGGTGTAAAAACTACGACATGTACCACTACAGGATTTACTCCCAACTTCACTAAATTCAATGAGCCTTGCAACAATTGATTACAATCCTATGTAACCTAAGGAATTATAAACTAAAATTCTAAAATCTATACAAACCTCCCAAGTTTTATGTTCCCAAGTGTTCGAGTTGCCCTCAACTTGAAGACTGTCAACCTACTTCAGTTTATAACTTCACTAAACTAACAATACATCAAGATTTAACACAAAGAAAAACTCCTAGAACATAAACTTTGTAATAGGACCTGGTTCTTCAAAGTGGTTCATCAATATTCAGCAACACCTCTGAAAAGTCAATCTATCAATTGCCTTTTTGCTCTATAAGTGCATAAATCTTCAGAGACTCTGCACCTCTATTTAAATATAGCTACTCACAGAGTTTATCTTCACATAAAATCCTTGTTGAGAGCAAGCTCTTCTATGAAGCAACCTCTTTGCCTTTGAAATCGACTTTGAGTTGGATTCCTCCTTTCATCAGACTTCTCTATTCATCAGTATTGTTGTCAAACTCCAACTCTTCTGTTCTGCTCTTTCTTTTTTTTCTTTTAAGATCATCAGATTATCCATTCCTTGCCTTTTGTCTTTTTGTCTTTATTCATTAGCTCGTCTGCCTTGGATTTCATGACTCATGTCATTGTGTCTTTGGACCATGCTAACTTGAATGTTTCATCTTTCTTTGTCAATCATCAAAACTTTATAAACTCAACAGTATGTTTGCTTTTGATGATTTCAAGCTTTGAAAATAAAATACATTTAGTAAAAAGACGTTCTCTCTTTAAAATAATAATTTTCAACACGAATTCATATTAATCGTACTTCAAAACGCATGTCAAATGTCGGTATCAGGTGAAAAAAAGTGTTGAAAAATTATTATTATATCTCAAAAATAATATTGTTATTTCCTAAATGTTATTCTGGCCAAAATTATCGAACAAGTTCTCATATGTAATAAAGTTATCAGTTATTAGATGTTATTTCCTCCCATTAAAGTCTTACTTGAGTATTAACTCTAATTTATATTCCAACGTCATCTAGTTGATAATTGAAAGATATTCTTCAATTGTCATTTATCTCCTCTTTAAATCAATTGTCAACCGTTGGAGACTTGAAAGCCACGTGGTTTTTTAAATCTATCTAAAATGCTAGTACTCTTCTTCTTTTCATAAGACTGAGTGAACAGATCCGAAGACAAATAATTCTTCCTCCAATATATTGTACTGGTTTAACTAATTGAATCTTTGTTAGTTTAAGTGCTCCTAGTTTTATACTAGAAGAGGTTGTTAAATTCTGGAATATACACTTATATCAGGTGAAATATCCTTAATCATAATATTTTTGACATTCCTCAAACTATGAGAATTTCCTAGAAGTGTTCGATCATGATGAAGTATTTTTTGTCAGATTTTCAATAAAAAGAAGAAGCTAGTGTTATTAGATGGTCTTTGAATGAAGAAGAGATGAAAAAAAATACCCTCTTGTTCATTTTTGCTCTTTCTTTGATTTAAAAACTCTTTTCCTTTTTCTTTCGTGCCTTGGTTGTAATAGCCTGTTTCATCCTCATGAATAACAAAAAATAAAATATATTTTTTATAATTTTGCATGAAAACAAAGAAATTAAGGGGCATAATAATAAGGATAATAATAGAATAGGATATAAATTTAAAAAGAATGAATAGGTTGATAGAATTCATGATAACTCATTGATTCATTTGATATCTAAATATATGATTCATTTTAAAATTTAATAGATTAAAAAGTTACAACATTTAAAAATGCATAGATCCATTCGATTCACGAATCGAAAATCTATCTTCACAACTAGCTCTTTAATTTGACCCAATCTTTCTTTTTTTTTTTTTTTGCTACCAAAGAAAATTTTTGGTAGTATATTAAAATAAATTTGACCCAATCTTTCACTCTTTGAACCATAATACAGTGAAGATAGAGATTTGCAAACTTGATAAATAAATAATTCTCTTTGATATATCATATTATTGGTATACAAAGGAAGTCCAAAATTCCACTTTGTAACTAAAAGACTATAATTGGGGAGAGAAATTGACATTTGATTTGTAAATTGCACTTGCTTGCCAATTCATAGGAATGACATTATCAGCTTGGACTTGATGTTTATATTGTGAAGTTAACCTAATAGAGAAAGGAGGTTTTTGTGTGTCTGGATAAATATTAATAGACCATGTTGCTCCAAACATTTGTTGCATAGGAAGCCATTTATTTGAACTTATTGGTTTTATCTCAACTAAAGAGAGGTCACCATCTCCATTTTCAGCCTCAATTGCAATTGCAAAGAAATTAGAGTTGGAGCCTTTGTCAACCTTAAACATAATATTTTGCTTGTAGTCAGTAGTCACATTCCACCCTGAAAAAAAATCCCAATAGGAAGTTAACCAAGAATACTACTAAAAACACTGGACAAATTTTGTAGTTAAAAAATAAAACTTTTTGCTAATCTTATTTAGCAATGTATTGTTGTAAGCTATGAGCAAATTAGCCATGAAGTTCGTAGCTAATTCCACTTTATCGTAGCAACGAAGTTCATAGCTAATTTCAATTGCTACCTGAAAAATAAAACAAGTAAAACTACTAAAACACACCTAAAATCGAAGGAAGAGTTTTTGCATTTATTTTGGAAGAAACCAAATTGGTTAAATTTTTGGTGCGAAAATCCATAAAATAGAAAAATAGACCAATTCGATTGGTTTATTGTTTAAAATAATTTTGTAAAAACCAACCAAGTCAGTCGATTTTTGGTCAAATCTTTGGTTTACCGACGAATGCGGTCGGTAATTTATTTTTATTTTTTATAAATTAAAAAAAATAATCTAATTTGATCGGCTTTTGTCTCCAAAATAAAAAAGAGCTTGAAGATTATAAAAGAAGAATAAAAATGGAAAGTCTTAAACCAACTATCTAGTACTAGAATTGCATCCTACCACGACAAAGACGGAGATCGATCCTTGGATGGTACATTTTTATAATTGTCTATATTGACGAGCTTTTTTTTGACAACTCATTTTCAATCGATTTTTTAAAAAAATTATTGCGATCTTTTTTTTTCGATCGATTTTGGTCCCTTTTTTTAACTATATAACATGTTAAATTACATGGATAATGCAAATTCTTTTATATTATTACATATTTATAAGTTAGATTCATAAAATAATGTACAATTGTTTTTTAAGTTTGTTATGAAGAGACTCACTTACCTTTTATAGGAAATATCAATTCTTCCAAGATTACGCAATTGGTCAGCTTGGCCAGACTTTGACATAGCTGTAAAGGCAGTTCCACTTAAATCAAAATAAATTAATCATCATTGCATCTTCCGGGACGCTCACCTGTAAGAGATATTGTTATTGGATTTCCCGAACATTTTTTATTTTCATTGCATAAGATCTCAACAGTGATGGATTAAGAATTTAGACGTTGTTGATCGATATTGAATTATTATAAGAGAGTGAGTTCTTAAATGTAACATACATACATACTTGATAACATGCACCACATCCTAAACCATGTTGGAACAAAACTTGGTTTCTCGCGGTTATCATGGTGTTGTACGGAGCTTGTTGGTATTTTAGCATTTTAATATTAATTAAATTTTGTTAAAGTGCATATCCCAATTCCGTTGTTTGTTTCATTCCTAAGTTAGGCATTATGTGCCTTTATGTGCATAATTACTCCATTTGGTTTCAATGCACAATTTGGCTTAATTGTCCTTCTTCATTAGTGATTAACGTTGGTGAGAACGTTAGGTGTATTTGTTGTCCATTTTTTGTTTTTCTGGCAGAATGTGTAAAGGTCAACTATGACCATTACTTCTCTATATTGAAACCTCATTATTCTTCTTCAATTATACCATGTAATGTAACCTCTAGGTTATTTATTTTATTTATTTATTTTATCATTATCTTCCTACTCATTACTAGGAATACTCCCTCACTTATAAATAAAGATGGTCTTACTTTATTTTTTATATACAAGAAAATATAAAGTACATAAAAATTAGTCAAAAAGAAAGTTCTTCTTAGTTGAAGGGGGTGTTCTTTTAGTGGAGCTTAAAACTCAACTTTTATCTACAGTTTGTCGAGTTACACTTTGTAATAAAGTTGTTGTATCCTGGAGGGGATAAATCAAGAGGACTACTGCTGGACTGGTGAAAAGATTTGCTGCAATATGCTTGAATCTCCTTAAAGAGATCGAGATATCTACGTCGGTAACCTAAAGATACTTTATTTTCTTCATTTTATTTTTCAGTTGTAATTTTGTAATCTTGTAATTTCAGCAACAGAGCTTTTGTTACATCTTCTAATCCGCAAGCTCCCCCTAAACATGAAAAAAAGGTAATTATTGATAACGGTTCATAAACAAAAAACAAAGTTTACATATTATTATAACATGTTAAAATATACTGATCATGCAAAAACTTTATATAACTCGATTTTCGAGAAATTACCACTGCCAGCTCCAGTTGGATCTCCATACCAAGTTGCCACTGCTGATGAAGACTTTAATTTTTTTAAAGATAAAAGTAAGACTTATCAAACAGATAATTAGAGTTATAGCTTGATTGGTCAACGTCCAAACTTTTAAAATCAACCTATTTTAAAAAAATATTTTTTTTATTTAAAATTATGTCACTGTTTTCATACTTGTTTTGGACAAAAGGAACGGGGAAAGTCTAGTTGTATTTCCCTGTTATTGCAATGGATATTGAAACATCTACTGCTAGTTGTTTATCTGATGATCATTTGAGGTTTTCACTCAACTTTCATCAGCTAGAAGGAGTCATCCAATTAATTCATAAAGTTATGTTTCGAGAAAAGTGGATTGAAGTAATGGTTTACCGATAATATTAGAAGGTTCATCTATTTTCATGAATTAGTGTTTTGCGATAATATTAATTGGTACAACTCGTCTACATTTTGCGAATCTATTCTTATAACCTGTTATAACAGAGTCAAAATTTCAACAATGACACTGAACATTCTATTTGTGCAAATCACACACATTATTGATAGCAAATTTTATAATGCAGTGGTTTGACGATATAATCAAAATTCACTCAAATTGTAAATTTTGTTTAAATTTCTGTCTAGTAAGCCTAATTTTTTGTATATGGTTTTAATAATCCTTTGGGTGGTTTATTAGTTATTTTTTAAAAGAATAAACAATATCTGCCCAATCCAAAAGCTTCATATTAATTATTAGACAACATATTAGTGAGTCACACCTGATATTCCATTGTAAATTTAATATATTGCCTAATAGCATGAGCCAATCACCACTATAATTTTTTACAATCTTTCGATCTCCTTGCAGTTTGAAAACTAATGCAAATACATCACAATGTTTCATCAAATATGACGCGTGCAAACTTCATTTTTACACTGTTTCAAAAACAAAGATCACTGTCTACACAATTCAAAAGTTATAGTATTTATTTTTTAAAACAAAAAAAATAAAATGACGAAGTAATATGATATTCTAAGAAACAGAAAACAGTAAATTTAGTACTATCGCTAAATAACACACTCTTCTTTCAAATATATAATTATAACCACCTTGCAATTTATTCACAAAAATCATCACAAGACTTCATCAAACAAGACTCTTTTTAATTAACTTGAATTTAAAATTTTACAAACTAGAATTTCAATACAGTCCAATTTCATCACCATTACTCAATCCATGATCTGTAAGCAAATACCCACAAACAAGTGCATAATCCTCATTTGGCATCATCTGAACATAAGCCCATTTACAATTTTTAGGGTTGTTTTCTTTAATAACATCCCATAATTCAACATCTTGCCTATTTTCTTGCCCATGCCAAACATCCACTACTGAAAACATGCTCGAAAATGAATGATAACACTAGTATACCGACAAACTGCTCAAAATACGTGACAATCTTTTTGATTTTCCATAGGTTCTGGAGGTCTATGATTGGGGCGGAGTAAATGTATCATATTTCTACTAAGCGATGAATCACTTTTCATGACTTATCGCTTAGTAGAAATACATAATATCTACTCTGCCCATGTTATAGACCTTCAAAATCCGTGGCAGATTAAGTTAAGAAGGTCGTCACATGTTTTGAGCAGCTCGCCGAGATGTTGGTGCTGCCATTTGCGAAAAATGTATTGATGAATTTTTACAATGTTGAGAATACGTCGATAAGAATTTATAGGGATGTTTTGAAATTAAATTTGGAAGGTATATGACCACTATAAATTATTATTTGTTACCTAGTAAAGCTTGGTTTCACATTTCTGCGGTACATGATTAAGATCAGATTACTTTGATTAATCATATTTTAATTTTTTTGTCGATTGGCTATTACAACTTGATTTGATGAATTCCGCACACAAGCAAGTTATTTAAATGTAATTATAAGTAATTTTATTTAATATAATTTATACAACAACAACAACCCAGTGAAATCCCACAACATTTAATATAATTTATAATGAATAATAATTAGTTATTAATAATAAATTAAATTACACTAATGATTAATTATATTTGGCGTAAATTTTGTACACAAGCATGTTACTTAAAATGTAATTTCATGTAATTCTATTTAATAGTATTCTTTTTTTATTCTTCGTGGTTTTTTAATCAATAAAAAAAAGGAATAAATATAAGGGGATAGGCCTTGCCTTAAAAATCTTAATTGAATTTGTGTCTCTCCAGTTTCTACATTTCATAAGACAGAATTTTAGGATGTATGTAAATTTTGGACAATCCAACTTGAAGTTATAAAAATATCATTTTCTTCACGAAATAGGACTTAAGAGATCAAGCAATTGACAAAGGGACTAACCCCTGCTAGCTTTCATGTATGAAGAAGTTGATCAAGATAGTCTAAAAGCAACTAATAGGATCAATGTTGCTCAGATTTTTTAGAAATGTTTTCGTATGCATGTCAAATCCTTCAATAATTATGGATATTGGAGAATCTGACACAAGTGTGGCAATATTTTTGAAGAGTATGAGCAAAATAGAATATGATAATGTTCATAAACTTCACAATTTTCTTGACTTCCTAGAAAACATGATATTTATATCAATCGATTAACTATATATGTGTCGATTAAAAATTAGCTAGGTTATCTTTCGTATCGATTCCGCTCCATTCAAGTTTGTTTAATTCTAATAAGTTCCAAGTAATGTGTCTTCTAAGGTAAATTAAGGCTTTTTATTAGTTTGTTTGATTAAACTTTAAGAAATGATATTTTCATAAATGTTTTTAATGTGAAGTACTTTTACAAAAAGTACATTTGGAGAGTAACAGTTCCGCTAATCAATTTTAAAAATACTATTATCAATATTAGGGTAGTAGCTTGTACTTGGCCATAGTTTTAGAAACACTTATATTTTTTTTTCTAAAAGTTTAATTAGATACCTCAATTCTTTAAAATAAGTGCTTTTAAAAAGAAAATAAATATTTTTGACCTCCTAGAAATTTTGTCAAACATTCTATAAAATCTCATAATTATTTTTGTGCGAACATACAAGTCTCAAACTAGTGGTGAGCATTCAGTATTTTTAAAATTTTGATTTGGCAAATCAATATTCAACAGCTAAAAGTAGATACCAAATTTTAAATTTCGATTCAGTAATTCGATAATCTGTAAATCAAACTTCAATTCTGTACTATATTTAGTAATACCATATTAGATTTGAAGCCGACTATATTATAAAGTTAATATAGTCATTCCAATTATTTCTATTTTTCAACATGGATGCACGATATAATAGAAGATCCACAAGTAAAAAGACAAAAAAAAAATAAGTATAATTTTTAGGAATCACATTACATTTTATCTCTACCCTTTATTAATTTACAAAAATCCCTTAAACTTTGTCCCATCCGGATATATAGCAGTCACCTGGATACATAAATATTGATAGATTATAGAACTTGTATGTTGAGCTTAAAAAGAAAATAAAAGGTAAAATCAAATGTCAGTTCCACAAATCACTCAAAACAAATAGATATCAATTTCTCTCAAAATTTTAGGAACTTCAAACTTTAAATTTTCTTCTCCCTAATCTACCCCAAATTGTAACAAATTTTCTTCTTCTACTTCTTCTTTTTCATCCATTTTTTCTTTCTAGTCATCAGTGATCAATTTTTTTTAACTGTGATTATCCAATTAATTGGAGAAAGATGCATCTTTGACTTCAAAAATTGACTGTGAAAAAAACACCCAAAAAGGAGGGAAAAAGGTCGAGTTGCTGGTGGCTCCGGTAAGAACTTTGAGTCAAGATCAATGGATGACGCTGTAGACAATAAATTTTCGAGCCGAGAAAAATAAATAATCAAGACCGGAAAATTGGAGTAACAAAGTGTAGTATTTGATTTCAAAATGTAATGCGGTTACAATCTCTATAATAATCCTCTGATTCTTCAAATAATATGAAACACATTGAACTTGAATTTGATTTTGAGTCAAGGGCTTGAATAGCTTGATCTTGAATTTTCGTTTTCGAGTTTGGATTTGAATTATTCGTCACGAACACTTGTATGGTTATGACGAACAGTAAAGATGAACAAGTAACTTGATCTTGATCTTCTTCTTCGTTCTTGATCTTGAACTTGAATTTGATTGCTTGAACTTTGTAGTTTTATAGAGAATTTGCGGTTTTTGATCCACGAGCTCTCTTCTTGCTTCTTGTTCTTCCCAAAAAACCTTCTTTTTCAGAATAATGAGGACCCCTATTTATAGTTGTAGGGAGTGGTATGAGGGTGTGATTTGATTGGTTGGTTTGAACTGACCAATCAGATTTCTTTGTTGAAGAGTTTTAATTTGATTGGTCAGAACATGTCACATGGACACGTGGCATTATTTTAGTGGTTTATTTAATTTGACTTAGATTGTCACATAACTCTGACATGTGGCATGATTTTAGTGGCTTATTTAATTTGATCTGGATTGCCACCTAACTTTGACATGTGGCATGATTTTAGTGGCTTATTTAATTTGACTTGGATTGCCACCTAACTTTGACACATGGCATAATTCTAGTGGCTTATTTAATTTGACTTGGATTGCCACCTAACCTTGGCATGTGGCATGATTTTGGGCCTCTAGGATGAGATGATATTGGGCTTAACAAAGTGGAGTCATCTTTATAGCCCAAATCAATGGATTTAGGTTTTTAATTAAATCCACATTTATTGGGCTTAAATAATCGACCCAATTTTATTAATCCAAAATATTTATTTGGATTAATATATCTTGAATTTAATATAAATTGAACCATTCTACAAATTTATATTTAATAAATTGTAAATGATTACAAATGCCCCCTGCTTCAAGTCTTGTCGAGATATTTTATCTTTTGAAGACTAGGCTTGAAGTATTACTTGTAGGATAATGACATGCCATTTATTTTGAGATGTATCGTGAATTCATACTATATTGATGCACCCCTTCATCATTGTTGGAATAGGAATGTAGAAAATTAGTTATATCCAATGAGGATTAGGAAAGAGAAGAAAAAAAATGATATTTTTTTTTCACGTTTTTTTTTTCACGTTTTTTTTTTTTGGATGTTTACTTGTCATGCAAGATTCCACCACTAATTGGAATCCGATTAGGAGTCAATTTTGTAGAAGCCTAATTCAAGTTTGAATCTAATTATAATAGGTGCTAATAAACCTCTATAAATAGATGTCTGACCTTCATTGTTTTGCAACAATGTGGCTTGACGATCAGCGTCGTGGTACTTTCTTCTTTCTTTTCTTTGATTTTCAACAACCCTTTTCCTCATCTTGACATGTCTGTCGTAGAAAATTCATATCTTATTGTAGATACGTAAGAATCATGAACGGTGTGATTTTCTAGAAACTAGACTTCTCGATTTACAACATATCCAAAATTGAGAATTTAATACTTTCATGACCGTTCTAGATAATTTATTTATTTTTTTCACGTTTTTTTTTTTCGTTTTTTTTTTTTTTTTGGCAAATGCCTACCCTTTATTCTGTCTTCCAAATCCAATTAGAATTCTGAAAGAACACACTTCTTTTAGAATATGGATAGCCCAAATTTTCACAATTTCACATCCAATTAGGATTTGGAGAGAATAAATTTGTATCATTTTACTAGAGTTCTACCAAAAAAGTAATTACAATTACTTTGGAAGAAGGACTCTCTCACCATCACTATTTGTCTATAAATAGACTCTCTCCTTCTATTTATTTTCATCATTGGTATTGACAGTTTTGATACTCCTTTTTGCATATCCTCTTGAGTTCATCGACATATGAGGTATATTTTTTTAAAAAAAAATAATATATATATATATATATATTTTTTATTATTATTATTTTTTATTATTATTTTTTTTTAAAATAAAAATATTACTTCATATGCAATAAACTTTTATTCTATTGGTCCAAGTCAAAGACTTTACACCGTCTGAGACAAAGACTTTACATAATTTGTGGCAAGGAAAAGGCAATTCATAGTCCAAGCTAAAGACTTTACACCGTCTAAGGCAAAGACTTTACATGATTTATGGCAAAGACTTTACACCGTCTGAGTCAGAGGCATTCCATAGTCCAAGCTAAAGACTTTACACCGTATGAGGCAAAGACTTTACATGATTTGTGGCAAAGAAAAGGCATTCCATAGTCCGAGCTAAAGACTTTACACCGTCTAAGGCAAAGACTTTACATGATTTGTGGCAAAGAAAAGGCATTCTATAGTCTGAGCTAAAGACTTTACACTGTCTAAGGCAAAGACTTTACATGATTTGTGGCAAAGATTTTACACCGTCTGAGTCAGAGGCATTCCATAGTCCGAGCTAAAGACTTTACACCGTCTACGGCAAAGACTTTACATGATTTATGGCAAAGACTTTACACCGTCTGAGTCAAAGGCATTTCATAATCCAAGCTAAAGACTTTACACCGTCTAAGGCAACGACTTTACATGATTTGTGGCAAAGACTTTACACTGTCTGAGTCAGAAGCATTTCATAGTCCGAGCTAAAGACTTCACATCGTCTAAGGCAAAGACTTTATATGATTTATGGCAAAGACTTTACACCGTCTGAGTCAGAGGCATTCCATAGTCCAAGCTAAAGACTCTACACCGTCTAAGGCAAAGACTTTACATAATTTGTGGCAAAGACTTTACACCGTCTGAGTCAGAGGCATTTCATAGTCCAAGCTAAAGACTTTACACCGTCTGAGGCAAAGACTTTACATGATTTGTGGCAAAGACTTTACACCGTCTGAGTCAGACATAGGTTTTGCCCAAAGAATATAATAGTTCATTATTGAGATTCATTACCATGATTATTGAATTACTAATTTAAGCGCTAACACTTTTTTTTTTTTACAGATTGAATCATGGTTTACCTTAGAGATTTGACTTCCTCTTCTTCAGAGTTGCGATACCTTTTGTGTTTCGATAGTACAAGAGATATATCATTGTATGAGAGCACCAAATCCAGGAGAGGTTCAATTTATCAGAAACCAAACTTCTTAACATATCCAAAACTTATAGTTCAAGTCTTGCAGGATAGCTCTAAGCAATCTTCAAAAATGAATTTCACATACAGAAAAGCTGATAGATTCACATTCGCATGTTCTTATTAAAAGAAATATTCGTATCCTAGTGTAGAGAATCCAAAAATAAACTACAACATGTACAATAATCACAGCTAATAGCTTTATGGATTTGTACGAATATTTTTTTGAAGTCAATTCAAATTCTGTATTGATTGGCCCTCTTTAATTCATATGTCATGTATGACAATATACAAGAACATTGTGATGCTCAAATAACAGTGTGCCCCATTTCTTTTGAACTTATGAGACTAACATTTAGGATGTAACTCATGGATTATGGTGGAGAGGGTCAAGAGAGACTATGAGTTCTTTGGATACTCATGCGACTGAACTCAGAATGTAATTCTAAGCGCCTACGTACCTCAGTGAAGAGGATCAAGTCACAACGTAGTTCTGAGATTTTTTATTTTTTTGGTCCTAACTTTTGCCTAGGCCGCCTCTTTCGAGATTTTCAACCTAGCGGACATTTTTTTTATGGGGTGCCGTGCACAGTTTATACTCTTGCGGGCCAGGAGTAACATGCAGTTTATACTCGTACCTTAAGGAGTAAGTTTCTTTTCTTCAAGGATAGTATCTCTTTATGAACTTTCCGTTAATGGGGCCAATGCGCAATCCTTCTGAGTCAACCAGTTTGTAAGCGCCACTTGAGTATACTTCTTGTACCACATATGGTCCATCCCATTTGGCGGAGAACTTGCTTCCAGACCGACGAGAAGTAATAATGGGCCTTCTTACAACAAGAACTTGATCACCCACTTGGAAGCATCTAAGACGAACCTTCTTATTAAAAGATCGAGCTAGACGAGCTTGATAACATTGCAGACTTTGTTGGGCCTCTAGTCTTTTCTCATCAAGAGCCTCCAATTCTTCAAGGCGCAACCGAGCATTTTCTTCATCAGTGAGCCCTTCTTGAATGGCAAGGCGCAATGACGGTATTTGACGTTCAAGTGGAAGAACTGCTTCAACTCCATAAACAAGAGAGTAAGGAGTCGCTTGTGTTGGCGTGCGATACGTAGTCCTATATGCCCAAAGAGCCTCTTCCATTCTTTCATGCCAATCTCTCTTAGACTTGGAAACAACTTTTTTCAACAAGTTGCAGAGTGTCTTGTTAAATGCTTCAGCGAGACCATTAGCAGCCGCATAATACATAGAGGAATTGAGTTGCTTGAAGCCAAAAAGATCACATATCTTCGTCATTAACTTGTTATCAAATGGCTTGCCATTATCTGTCAATATGTATCGAGGAATACCAAAACGGTAGATAATATTAACTCGAATGAAGTTGGCGACATTCTCTTTCTTTAATTCTCTAAGAGAAACAGCTTCTGCCCATTTTGAGAAGTAGTCAGTTACAGCCAGAATGTACAAATGTCCACCAGAGGACTTAGGTAATGGTCCAACAACATCCAAACCCCAAGCTTTAAATGGCCATGAGGCAATAGTTAGGTGCAATACTTCTGGGGGTTGATGTATAAAATTCGCATGGAATTGGCAAGATTTACATCTTCGGACGTAATCCAAGCAATCTTTCACCATGGTTTGCCAGTAATATCCCATCCTTTTTATGTGAAAATGATGTTTTGGTCCAGACTGATGCGCTCCACATACTCCAAAATGCGCTTCTTGCATAGCTTGAGTAGATTCATCTGCCCCCAAACATCGTAAGAGAACTCCATCGAACGATCGCCTGTAAAGTGTATTTTTATAATAAAGAAAACGAGGGGCTCGTCGTCGGATTTCTGTTCTTCTTCGAAGGTTTTCTGGCAATATTCCATAACACAAGTAATCTATTATTGGTTGTCGCCAATCGTCAATTTCAGCTTCCGAAGTGGCGATAACTTATTGAAATTCTTCTTCATGCTGATTTGGAGGTGGAGTTATCCATCTTTGGCAAACCACAACTTGTATTTCATCAGGAGATACTAATGCAGAAGCTAAAGCTGCCAATGCATCAGCCTTTTTATTTTCCTTTCTTGGGACATGTTGAATAGTCACCTCTCCAAGCCATCCTATCATCTTTTGAGCGTAATTGCAGTATAGGATTAACTCAGGCTTCTTTACTTCATAATTACCCAAGACTTGATTGATCACCAACTTGGAATCCCCAAAAACTTGTAGTTGCAATTGTTTCATATCAATGGCCATCTCAAGCCCAAGTAAGAGTGCTTGATATTCAGCAACGTTGTTGGAGCAGTTTTGTGTTAGAGTGAAGGAGTATGGCAAAACTTCTCCATGGGAAGTGACAAATACCACTCCAGCACCGGCTCCTTCACGATGTGCAGCACCATCAAAATACATCTTCCAAGGTGGCTGAATTTCTACTAGCATTGCGTCTTCATCAGGTAATTCATCAGATAACTCCCAATCATTCGGAATTGGATGATTGGCCAAGAAATCTGCTAGCACTTGTCCTTTCACTACCTTCTGAGATATATACACAATCTCAAATTGTTGAAACTGGAGGTACCACCTTGCTAGCCTATCACTTAAGACAGGCTTGGACATGACAAACTTGATAGGATTCGCTTTAGAGACAAGTTGTATAATATGAGCCTGGAAGTAATGCTTCATCTTCTGAATTGAGAACATGAGTGCCAGACATAACTTCTCAATAGGTGAATACTTGATCTTGTTTTGTGTCATCATCCTACTCAAGTAATATAGGGCATTTTCTTTCCCTTCATCATTTTCTTGTGCGAGAAGTGCTCCTACTGACCTTTCTTGTGCTGCAATGTATAAAATCAATGGTTTTCCAGGTATAGGAGCTACAAGTACTGGAGGTTTCATCAGATAAGACTTTATGTTCTCAAAAGCATTGGTACAAGCTTGGTCCCATTCAAAAGGAACATCTTTCTTCATTAGGCGACTGAATGGTTGACATCTCCGAGCCAGATTTGAGATAAACCTCCTAAGATATGCTAATTTTCCTTGTAAGCTTTTCAACTCATGAATATTTTTTGGCTCAGGCATCTTCAAAATAGCATCTATCTTATCTTGATCAATCTCGATTCCTCGATATCGAACAATAAAACCGAGAAACTTTCCCGAAGTAACTCCAAAGGCACATTTTAAAGGATTCATTTTGAGTTGGTATCTTCGAAGCCGTTCAAACACCATTCTCAGATCTTTCAAGTGGTCATCACTCTTCTTTGATTTTACTACCAAGTCATCGACATAGCACTCAACATTTTTATGAAGTATGTCATCAAAAATATTCTGCATGGCTCGTTGATAAGTGGCTCCAGCATTTTTTAAACCAAAAGGCATCACTTTGTAGCAATATATACCTTTAGGAGAGCGAAATGCAGTAAGTTCTTCATCCTTTGGTGCCATGCGAATTTGATTGTATCCAGATGAACCATCCATGAAGGACATTGCCTCGTATCCAGTTGTAGCATCAATCATAAGCTCAGGGATTGGAAGAGGAAATTCATCCTTAGGGCATGCATTATTAAGATCTCTAAAGTCAACACAAACCCGTATTTGGCCATTATTCTTTCTTACAGGTACAATGCTTGAAATCCATGTAGGATATTTGACTTCACGAATAAAACCTGCTTCAATGAGCTTGTTAACTTCAGTTTCGATCAAAGGAACCAATTCAGGTCTAAAGCGACGTTGTGCTTGTTTAATAGGACGAGTACCTCGTCTTACAGCAAGACGGTGAACTGCAACTTTAGGGTCTAACCCTGGCATCTCTTTGTAACTCCAAGCAAATACATCCCTAAATTCCATAAGCAGCTCAATATATTTCTTCTCTTCATCGTCATCCAGCGAAGCACTCACATATGTAGGCCTTATATCATCATCAACTCCAAGATTTACTTCCTTCAATGCATCAACAGTATTCTTTATCCCTTCCTCGAGTTCAGGTGGCGCATCTTCAGCATCCTCATCTTCTTGAGGATCACCATCATTAAAAGATATGTGATGGCATGCATGAATATCAACAAACCTGTCATCAATTTTTGCATATAGTGGAGTACTTTCTTCGTCACAAATTGTGATGTGATTTGATGATCCCACACTTTCTTCATCTTCATCTCGCTCCCTAGTGTGAACTATGGTATGAGTTTTTGCTCTCAGAACATCTCCACATGAAACTACAAGTTTTGTTTCTCGCCTCATTCTAGAAGGGATCAAACTGGGCCAATTCTTGGGTGAATTATGCTCCCGAGCATATACCCGTTCTTCCATTGTTCTATAATTTCCTTGGCGCTTGTATTTCTTCTTCATTGTTCCCAATCGATCAAATATTGAATTTTTTTGAGTTGATTCTATTAGTTGATCAGATGCAGAAACGTTAGGAGTCATGCCACTAAGTCGATCAAACACAGAAGGCTTTTTGTTGAACATCATCGATTCTTCCACAGGGGTAATGTAGTTGATGCTCATCCTTTTTATAGAGATTCGGATTGGTGACGGTTGTTTGTAACCCAGGCCTTCGCGTGATTGCTTGACATTATACCATTTCTCTATCATCATCCTTTGAGTTGGATTTAGGCCATGATTTGCCCTTTCAATAACTTCATTTGGAAGCTTCCCTACTTTAGAAGCTTCATTAGGATTGTATCCTGCTTTCACCAATAACTTATATGCATTCGGGTCAAAACCCTCATTTGTATGATTTTTAGGGAGTGATTCATGTGAATCATGATTCGATGGTCTGACAAATCCTTCTATCATTTTTGAAGGTGATTTGATTGCATCAATTTGCTTGATAGGGGAATGTCAACTTACTACTCTGCAATTTAGAGGGTGGGATCTTGACTTTGTTTGTCTTTGGGACATAGTGAGAACTAAGAGTCATTCTCTTACTTGAAGATGCCTCACTTATCTTAGGTACTTTACTCATATCTGAAAGCGTTTTATCCTTTTCAATCATGACCCTCGCATTAGCAGGTGCTACATCAACCCTTTTTGTGATATCAGCAGGTATCACGTTATCAACTTTAACTTCTTTTGAAATATGATTCTTTAAGTAGAATTTTACATCAGCAAAGTGCGCCTCCATCTCGGTGAAAGGTTCATCGTCAGCAACTACCTTCTTTTGAACCCCATCTTCAAAGTATTTGAAACATTGATGGTAGGTGGACGGTACTACTTTGTTCTCATGTATCCATGGTCTTCCTAACAAGATGTTATACGAGGTCTTTGAGTCAATAACATGCATCCATGCACTCGAACGCATATCCCCCATCGTTATATCTAATTTGACAGCACCAATGGCTTTCTGCCCCCCTTGGTTAAAACCTTGAATCATCAGACGACTTTCAGACAGTTCATTTATCGGTATTCCAAGTTCTTTCACAGTACGAATAGGGAGAATATTGACCCCAGATCCATCATCCACCATGATCCTATTTACTTTATGTCCACGCACAAAACCTATCATAGATAAAGGACGATTATGTAACACTTCACCCAATAAAAGATCATCATTAGTGAATGTAAACTTCGCATCACAAGTGTCCACTTCTTCAGAGTGAGGCTTTATAGGGACTTCATGTGATGGAGGTAATGATGGTGATGAGCTTTCTACCATCGTCTCTTCTCTATCAATGTTACAACACGAGGCCTTGGTGTCACGATGAGAAATCTTTTCACGAAACCAACTTGGCAAGAATTCCTCTAATGTCACCGGAGGGCGTTGCTTTTGATAGTAATTTCCCTCGACTCTTGACTTCTTCACATTCTTCTTTACCCTTTGAGTTTTAGGGGTAGGTGGATGGCACCACTTTGTTCTTATCTTCGCTCTAGTCACTTGCTTATTTGGTTCTCTTTGCAAGCTCATTTTACGACGTCTTCATCGTATCACTAAAATCCATCCTTCATCATCAGTATAAGCACCGCAAGATTGGTTTTCCTCTAGAGATTTATCTTCCCATATTACTTCATTCATCAAAGGAACAAGCGATGATACGTTAACATTTATTGGTTTGAAGTCACCAAATTTAATGATCTTTGATGGTGATGTGGCTAGGTCATCACCACTATCATGTATTTCGACAAAGTTGCAAAGAACTATGGGGTCAAGTGAACCAAAAGTGACAGAGACTTGATTTGAACTCTCCTTCTCATCTTCAAGCAATATCTTTCCTTCACGGGCTAAGTCCATAATCTTTTCCTTAAAGATAAAACATTTTTCAATAGGATGGCCCATCAAACGGTGATATTTGCAGTAATTTGGATCATTAGTCCTCCCAGCCTCATCTGGACGCTTCATTTCAGGTAGCTCAAATAGTTTTAACGCCAGAAGCTCTTCGAAAATTGCTGGAACATCTGAGTCCAAGAAAGGATACTCTTTTGCCTGCATTTCCTTCAAAGTCAGCTTTCTACCAGCGTTATTCTGAAAAGTTGTGGTCTTCATCCTTTGATTCTTGCTTAGATTTGTAGCCACTTTCAAAGGTACGGCATTAACACTCATCGACTCCTTGTTTCCAAACTTAGGTGCCGATTTTCCCCCTTTCTTTACCTCCATTTTGTCTTTTCCCTTGCGAGGCCCATAAATAATTGGTCCTTCAATCCCGCTTGCAGACATGCTCAACTCCATATCATGAGCACGTGTGGATAGTTCCTCAAACGATTTGGGTTTAATACCTTGTAGGATATAACGAAGTCCCCAACGCATTCCTTGAATACACATTTCTATTCCGGAAGTTTCACTAAGCCTATCCTTACAATTGAGGCTTGCATTTCTCCATCGGTTGATGAACTCAATGACGGGTTCATCTTCCCATTGACGTGTATTTGTGAGTTCAACCATGCTCACAGTACGCCTTGTGCTATAGAAGCGATTAAGAAATTCATGCTCAAGTTGTTCCCAACTATCAATAGAGCCTGCCTCGAGATCCGTATACCAATCAAAAGCATTTCCTTGTAAGGAGCGCACAAACTGCTTGACCAGATAATCTCCATATGTTCCAGCGTTATTGCAGGTTTCAACAAAATGGGCAATGTGTTGTTTTGGATTTCCCTTTCCATCAAATTGTTGAAATTTTGGAGGTTGATAACCTGCAGGCATCTTCAAAACATCGATTCTTGAAGTGTATGGCTTTGCATATGTGAATGATGACTTTGAAGACACGTCATACTTATCTTTGATAGTTCCCATAATGAATTCCTTCAGTTGATGAATGAGAATTCCTCCTTCAGGAGATACTTGCAGCTCATCACCCAAATTTATTTGCTTTGTAACTGAATCTCCCTTTTCTTGTATCATCAGACGTTTTCCAGGTGCATGACTTGAGTCCCCCTCCATGACATTCTCAACTCTGTCCGTCAACTTGACAATTCGATTATCCTGATCTTGCACATATTTTGTTAGACCTTCAATTGCCTTCGTCAAACTCGCCAGTTATTCTTCAACAGTTGAGGTGTTAGTCATCATCGCTTGGATTGATGTTATGGATGATGGAGCAAAGCATGGATTTTCCCTCAAACTGAAATCTGTCTGAAACAAGTTACGTGGAGTGACTGAGGCAGATCTAGTGATCAAGACATCATCTTCATCTTGAATAGTGCAATTCCTCGTGTTAAAAGGACTAAGTCGAGCCAACGTCTTTTCAACAATATCAGCTATATTCTCTCCTTCTTCCAATTCATTCGGAAAGAATCTTGCCCCCTTTGAAGATGGAAGATCAAAAATAGGAACTGATGCGGAAGGCACTTGAAGTGCTTGTTGTCCTAGCAAGTTTGCTCTGTTCCTAGTGATGGGTCCCAAACTTCCCATAGTAGCATCCAGTATGTTCTCCACCTCAGAGGAAAACTTGGAATCAGTAGCCTTAGCAATAATAGTCCTGGAGTCAAACTTCTTAGATGCCATTTAAGTGTTCTTGAAGTTTGATGATCGATGTGAAGAGATGAGAGGTAGAGATGGTCCCACTGGGCGTGCCAAAATTTGTAGACAATAAATTTTCGAGCCGAGAAAAATAAATAATCAAGACCGGAAAATTGGAGTAACAAAGCGTAGTATTTGATTTCAAAATGTAATGCGGTTACAATCTCTATAATAATCCTCTGATTCTTCAAATAATATGAAACACGTTGAACTTGAATTTCATTTTGAGTCAAGGGCTTGAATAGCTTGATCTTGAATTTTCGTTTTCGAATTTGGATTTGAATTATTCGTCACGAACACTTGTATGGTTATGACGAACAGTAAAGATGAACAAGTAACTTGATCTTGATCTTCTTCTTCGTTCTTGATCTTAAACTTGAATTTGATTGCTTGAACTTTGTAGTTTTGTAGAAAATTTGCGGTCTTTGATCCACGAGCTCTCTTCTTGCTTCTTGTTCTTCCCAAAAAACCTCCTTTTTCAGAATAATGAGGACCCCTATTTATAGTTGTAGGGAGTGGTATGAGGGTGTGATTTGATTGGTTGGTTTGAACTGACCAATCAGATTTCTTTGTTGAAGAGTTTTAATTTGATTGGTCAGAACATGTCACATGGACACGTGGCATTATTTTAGTGGTTTATTTAATTTGACTTAGATTGTCACATAACTCTGACATGTGGCATGATTTTAGTGGCTTATTTAATTTGATCTGGATTGCCACCTAACTTTGACATGTGGCATGATTTTAGTGGCTTATTTAATTTGACTTGGATTGCCACCTAACTTTGACACATGGCATAATTCTAGTGGCTTATTTAATTTGACTTGGATTGCTACCTAACCTTGGCATGTGGCATGATTTTGGGCCTCTAGGATGAGATGATATTGGGCTTAACAAAGTGGAGTCATCTTTATAGCCCAAATCAATGGATTTAGGTTTTTAATTAAATCCACATTTATTGGGCTTAAATAATCGACCCAATTTTATTAATCCAAAATATTTATTTGGACTAATATATCTTGAATTTAATATAAATTGAACCATTCTACAAATTTATATTTAATAAATTGTAAATAATTACAGACGCCATTGTTGAAAGTGAAAATAAGTTACGGGAGTTGGTACAGAGCAAAGAAGAAAATGTAGAAGGATTTTGTCATCACATTTTTTTCTTTCAACAAATCAGATTGTTGATTCTTTTTAATTTTTTGTTGCTCATCTTTTTGTGATACATATAGGTTCAGATTTTTAATGTATCTAGTTGTTTTTCTTTCTTAAATTAATGTATCATGCATTCGTTTCAATATTATGATACATCACATTTTTATCATGTACAATATATTGTGTTTAAATATTAGTTTTGATACATAACGTTAATTTATTAAAACACAAATTAGTGTGTATCATGTTCGTAAAATTTTATTGTCTTTTACTACTAGATACATACATCTTAACTTATTCAACTAGAAGGTTATGCATCTGTAGACATTATCATATATAATTATTGATATATAAACACTAATGTTTTTATAACAATATCAGTTTGTATCATATTCATATTTATGTATATGACACAACATTGATAGAACCACTGGTTGATTTTTTTTATTGTTGTTAATATTTTTTTGATACATATATGAGTTCTGGACATGATATATAAATTTAAATTTATAATAAATGTATCTGATACATAATGACTACTACACTGTAATTTAAGAAACAAAAATAATTAAATACATTTAAAATGTGATTCTATATGTATCACAAAAAGATGAACAAAAAAAATTGACATTCATCCATATGTATCAACAATTTTTTAAGATGAAAAAAATAAAATTAAAAATTAAAAAAAATGAAGTGATGGAAAGAAATCTACCTCTTGAGTAATTTGAAATCATTAAATGAAAAGAAAAAATATTTGAAATAGATTAATGGATGTAATGTGGAGATATTTGTGGAGTAAAAAAAGGAAGAAAATCATAGATATGGTATTTTAAATTGATGTATCCAGAAAAGGAGATGATGAGAGTAAAAGAAGGAATTTTTGATATTTTTTAAAAGGGTAAAAAAATAAAAAAATATGATAAAAAGGGGTGTGTAGTTAAGTAATTTTTCGAAAACATAAATTGACACAAGTAAAAGACATATGTAAAGAATTAAAAATCAATGCATCACAAACACAAATGGCCAACCAAGGCGAATTGTCACGGATGCATTTGTGTAATTGTGTCTATTCTTTTCATATTCTAATGTTTTGTGACCCAATGTAATGCTATTGAGTAGTAAGCAATAACTAGAAAATACTACTCACTATAACATTATCAATATTTTATCACTTTGTACAGTTGACAGAAGTCAACACCATAAAAAGAGGAAAATCAAATGACCATTTCTTTTGTTAACTTTTATGTGTAGTGTTTAATTTTCTCTTTGGATTTGTACTGATGAGTCTGCTGATATATGGCCTTCATTAAGTAAACAATTCAGTATTTAAAAAAATATCAAATATCAAATAGTATTAATGTCTCGTACCAAATCCAAATTTGAATATCGTAATTCTAAAATTTCTCTCCAATACTGAATACCAAATTACCAAAATCCTCAATTTGGTAATTTAATTTTCAGTATTTTATGCCCAACCTAACTATAAGTTTCTTGACAAAGATCAAATCTAATGCAATTGTAAAAGCAACAACTAAAGCAATAATCCTGAATGGTCGAAACAAATGCGAACTATATAAACATACAACTAAAATATCGAACAAATACAATCAAATTTATGATATCAAAGAAGGCGAGGAATGCTTACATGAATAAAGTTTGATAATAGTTAACTGCACCAGTAAAATCAATCTGCTCAAACTTGCTGGCATAGTAATCCAACTCTCCTTCAGAAAGCCACGATGAAAGGGAAATCAGAGCATTAGGGATAGCCCCAAGGCCTTTGCCTTTAGGAAAATAAAATGGTGCAGGATTGCGGTATGTCAACATTTTCTTAAGAACAGACTTAGCACCAATTGGAGAAAATTAAGCCATAATTTCATGGACACCTGCAAGGTAAAATCCTACTGGACTTTTTGCTGCTGAAATTACCGATCAAAATTTAATTTCAAGAAACCTAAGCCCTTGTAAAACAAGGTGGTCTACGGCCATTAGATCACTAGAAAGAGGAGCAAAACCGCACTTGTTACCAATAAACGGAAAAGCCGGGGGTAGACCTAAAATGGATCCCGACTTTTCAACAATGGAGGAGAAAACATTCTCTTTCAAGTCAAAAGTCAAAGTGGGGTTTTGTATCTAAATTATGTTATCTCTCCTGTATTAAGGTTAGCAAACCAGAAACAATAAATATGAAAATAAAAAATAGTGTCCTTAAGAAATTTAATTCCCTCACTGTACCCGAAGTTATGGATTATTTCCTCCCAAGATAAAATGGATAAACTATTAAAGAAGTAGCGGTACCTCAAACTTCAATAATTTCAGCAAATTCAAAAGCCAACAACAAAATCACACAAAGACTCAACTTGGTTTGAAAGAAAATATATATGCAGAAGAAGGAGAAATTTTATATTTAAAAATGAGAGAAAAATCCTCTATTTATAGACAACAAAAGGTAGTGTGAACAGATGCTTATTGTGGCTTATCAAAAAAGTCACAACCCTTCACGAAAGTCACAACTTTTCAGAAAAGTCGCAACTCTTCAAAAAAGTCACAACTTTTGTTGAAAAAGTCACAACCTTTCGAAAAGTCACAACTTTTTGGAACGGTCACAACTTTTTAAAAAGTCACAATCTTTTAAAAAGTTACAACCTTTCATTTTTCATTCACACCTTTAAAACCCAACAATCCCTTATATGAATGGGAAAATGACTATTGTTAAAACATATGCATAAAAAACTGTATGATTTATAAGTAAGAATTAATTGCATCTGGATAAGTAGGTTTCCTTTTGAACTTTCCATAGTGAACATATATCATATATACTCGATCAATCGATAGATTTGCTATCTTTGAACTATCGAGCTTTGGTGTATACCTAGACAGCATAAGTCACACAATCAACTCTTTAACTATTTTTGGTTCTCATTGTTTTGTTCGTTTCACCCATAAAAACTTCTTGGTTCATAAGTGCGTAGAGAACTGGCCTTACAGGATTCTCCTTGAAGCGGCTTACACTTCACACTTACATAGGTGATATCTAAATGTGTTATCCCATAGAAACACCATTTGATATACTCTGTATCAAACTTAGATATCATTTAAAGGTCCTAATGTCTTATTCTTGTTACTGAACATTGTCGCATCATGAGAATGGATCATAAAAATTATTTTGACAATGTTGAACCGTCATTAATGACTTTGTTTGATCTCTTTAAACCTAGATCTTGGGATCTCCAGTCTTCTAGGTAGAGTAACCTCCACGATGATTTGTTCTCAGCCATAGTCTCATTCCCTTTGATGATCGCTCAACTCCCTCTCTAGTTAGGCCTTTTGTAAGTGGATTCGACACGTTATCCTTTGACTTTACATAGTCAATTGTGATAATTCCACTAAAGAGTAGTTGCCTAACGGTATTATGTCTTCGTCGTATGTGATGAGACTTACCGTTATACATAACGCTCCCAGCTCTTCCTATTGCAGCTTGACTATCACAATATATGCATATAGGAGCCATTGATTTGGGCTAAAATGAAATATCTTCTAAGAAATTCCGAAGCCATTCTGCTTCTTCACCGGCCTTGTCTAAGGCTATAAACTCAAACTCCATTATAGAGAGAGCTATACATGTTTGTTTGGATGATTTCCAAGATATCACTCCTCCACCAATGGTCAAAACGTATCCACTTGTGGACTTAGTTTCAGTTGACCCAATAATTCAATTTGCATCACTATATCCTTCAACAACTGTTGGATACTTATTGTAATGTGAAGCAAAGTTTTGAGTATGTTCTAAATACCCCAAAACTTGTTTCATTTCCATCCAATGATTTTGGTTAGGATTACTTGTGTATCGACTCAATTTACTTATAGCACAAGCTATGTCTAGTTGTGTACAGTTCATGATGTACATCAAACTTCCCAACACTCTTGCATAATTCAATTGAGCTTGACTTTCACCTTTATTCTTAGCAAGATAAAGGTTCACATCAATTGGTGTTTTTTCACTTTTAAGTACTTATATTTTTTAAGTACCTTTTGGATATATTGAGTTTGAGACAATGCTAGACCTTGAGAAGTTTTGTGAATTTTAATTCCCAATATCAAATCGGCAACTCCTACAACTTTCATATCAAATTTACTAGAAAGCATATGCTTAGTAGCATTTATGTTTGCAATGTCGTTACTCATTATTAGCATGTCATCCACATATAAACAAATAATAACAACTTTGTTTGGAGTGTGTTTAATGTAAACACATTTATCACACTCATTAATCTTAAATTCATTTGTCAACATGGTTTGGTCAAACTTCACGTGCCATAATTTGGGTGCATGTTTTAATCCATAAAGTGACTTAACAAGTTTGCAAACTTTATTTTCTTTACTAGGAACTACAAAACCCTTGGGTTGTTCCATATAAGTTTCTTCCTCCAATTCTCTATTTAAGAAAGCTGTTTTCATATCCATTTGATGGATTTCAAGGCCATATACTGCAGCCAGTGCAATTAACATCCGAATGGATGTAATCCTAGTTATAGGTGAGTATGTATCAAAATAATCAAGACCTTCTTTCTGTTTAAATCCTTTGACGACAAGTCTTGCCTTATATTTGTCAATAGTTCCATCAGCTTTCATTTTTCTTTTGAAAATTCATTTTGAACCCTACACTTTAAAATATTAAAAGTTGGGCTTTCTTTCTTTTCATTTCTCATATGAAATAGACTGTGTTTTGCTATGACGATGGCTTCCCCACAAGTTTTGTGGTAAAACCTGAACTTATAAGTAAGATAAGAAGTGAAAAGGTGGAGAATATAAATCTCATTTTGCAGAAATATATTTGAAAAATGGAATCATTTCTTTCAAAGTTCGATTTTTCCTTTCTGTAATTCCTTTAGATTGAGGTGATTAAGGGGCAGTAGTTTGATGGATGATTCCATTTTTCAAACATATTTCTGCAAAATGAGATTCATATTCTCCACCTCTTCACTTCTTATCTTTTTTATCTTTTTACCCAACTGATTTTCAACTTCAGTTTTATATTGCTTAAATACTTCTATTGCTTCATCATTACCATTCAGCAAATAAACATAACAATAGTGAAATCGTCAATAAAAGTTATGAAATACTTTTTCCCACCACGAGATGGTATAGACTTCATATCACAAATATTAGTGTGAATCAACTCAAAGGGATCATTCCTTTCAATATATTTATAAGGATGTTTAACATACTTAGATTCAATACAAACTTGACATTTTGATTTATTGCACTCAAAATTAGGTAGAATTTCTAAGTTGATCAGTTCTCACAAGATTTTGTAATTGACATGTCCCAAACGTTCATGCCTTAAATAATTTAATTCAAAAAAGTAAGAAGGACCAAAAATATTGAGTTTGAAAAGACCCTCCATGAGATTAATATTTGCCTACAAATATTTTGTTCTTATTTATTACAACTTTGTCAAATACAAATACTGTTTAAACTCAATACCTTTGTTACGCCCCAAGAGGGTATCCTAGGCGTGGCCGGCACTCGAAGGTCATTTCTGACCTCCGAGCGAACCACCTGGTCCAGTCACACGTTCATTCAATCACATTCTCTTAGCGGGAAACTCAATTAAGGATATACTGTTCATAAATTAGGGCCAAAGGCCAAACAGTCATCAACTCGACAAGAAATTTTAAAAAGGGCTACTCAAAAGAACAATTCAACATTTCTACACTCCAGTCTATGAAGCCTCTATCTACAATTTAGAAGGTGCCCATGACAAGCCCATTACTACCAACAATCAAAATAAAGCAAGTGACATCAGAACTATACAAGAAGAGCTCAACATCCTCCAGAACTAGGAAGACTCACCGTTAGATAAGAGGGGGTGAGGATCTTCGCCGGAGCGCTGGTTGATGATCTCTGGTACCTGTCTCTGCATTATGAAATGATGCAGGACAAATTGCGTCAGTACGTGGAATGTACTGGTATGTAAAATGGCCAAATGGAAGGACATAAAGGAAACATCAATTCTATCAGAACTCAACTCAAGAGAAATAACAACTCAATCAAGTGTCCTAGATCTAAACAAGAATACGGTTTAGATGGGACCAATCACATACCATTCAACTCAATCTGACTCAGAGTACTATCAAGACTTATGTGGAAGTTTCTCTTATCCGACAACCATCACTTATGAGCCAGTGACATTACAACAAGCCGACGTTGTTGCCGCGTCCGTTCATGCTTTGCGAGGGCATGAACGAGTCAACCAATCATGGATCCAATCCAACCAGATCCTATAATGTCAGGACGAACATTTTGGAGAAATATCTGACTTTAACAGTTCAATCTCCTCCTATGTTTGGCGACGTAGTTATTGGGTTCGAGTATGGACTTTACTCTTACCCAATTTGGTGCTCGATTCTCCTCCCAAGACTCAATGCTCATAAAACTCCATCAAATAGACTCAATCAAATCATATCGACAAGTCTCATTTAAACCTTGTCAACTCATCCACTCTATTCTCATTTCAACTCAATTAAGTCATAATGGCAAGTTCCATTTAGGACCTCGTCCACTCATCAATTCTATCCTCCAATTAACTCAATCAAGCCTCGTTTAGATAAGCATTTATGACATCTCCTGAAGACTCATCACAAATCTATGACTTTAGCTCAACGATTCAAGTAGAATAACACATTTAAGGAAATTGACTTAAGCAACATAATCACATGGCTAAAGAGATCAACAAAACATAATAACAAGTCATCTCCATCAACTCATACTAACATAAGGATTTAGGAACTTCTTAGCTCAACAACATCAACACATATAGCATCAAATAAATAGGAGATAAAACTCATTCAAACATAGACCATACCAAGAAACTCCATTTTCATGGACATCTAGCCTCAAAGCAAGAGTAGGGCACATGGGTGGACTCAACCCATTTTTTGGATGGCCTTAAATACCTTGGTGAAGACTTGAAGAAAATCTTGATGTTGGGTCTTCAATGGAGGACTCAAATCTTGAAGCTCTTGGAACTCTTCTTGTTGGAAATGGAGAAGAAGAAGAAGAAGAGAGAGAGAGAGAGAAAAAAACTCCTAGGGCTTTTTAGAGAGAGAGAGGGGCTGCAAAAATATGATCCCAAAATGGTCTAGGGTGATACATATATAATTTGGGTAAGTTCCCAAATTGCCCCTTCTCAAGAAGTTCTGAATATAGGCAAAAATGCTCCTAGCGTGATAGTGGCGCATCGCGCCATTGCAGCGCTAGGCTGATTACACCTAAAAACCTGCACATCTCGTAGTGGCGCGCCGCGCCAAGGACCAAACTACTGAGGCACATTCTTGGCACGATAGTAGCGCGTCACGCCCTTACAGCGCCAAGGCCAATATTTCCTAGGTTCTGGAAATTGGCTTGAAAAACCCTACACACCTTTTAGTGGTGCGCCGCGCCAGAGACCAAACTACTGAGGCATGTTTCTGGCGCGATAGTGGCTCATCGCGCCACTGTGGCGCCAAGCCCAGTTTTCCAGCAATTGCAACCCAGGCCTGAAAATCTCTGTTGGTGTAGTTCATCTTAGGATCGTCATATCTTTTGACTCCAAACTCCAAAATGTACATTCTTGGTGGCGTTAGAAAGAAGACTCGACGACCTTTAATTTAATAGGTTGTGGGCCACCCAGATCGTCATATATCAAAATATAGGGTCATTCGAAGTCAACCCCTCATACAAACTCCTCCTCAACTTAGCCACGACAGATCTTTTGGATTTAGCTTGGTCCTAAGGGTCCTTCATGATCCCACATCACCTCTAACGCTGCTCAATTTCTCAAAGACTCATCTTACTCATGAAAATACTCCACAATACTCGAGTTCGACCATACCCGAATACAAAAAGGGTCTGAATCTTAGGGGAAATTTTGAGGGGTGTTACATTATCTCCCCCTTGGGATCATTCGTCTTCGAATGACGAGTGACCAAGAATGGACTCGGGGTACAAATCACAATCAGAACTCAGTCAATCAACCAATCAATTTCTCAAACAATTACCAATCAAACTTAAAATGCGCAAACAAATTCAAGTCAAGGAAATGGACGTTACCTTCAACATTCTCGTCAGTAGGCACGAATAGATGTGGATATTTAGATTTCATAGATTCCTCCACTTCCCATGTGTCTTCCTCAACAAATTGGTTTCTCCATAGGACCTTGACTGAGGCGACCTCTTTGTTCCTCAATTTGCGGACTTGGCGATCAAGAATTTGGATCGGAACCTCTTAATAGGATAAGCTATCCTTTACTCCAATACTATCAATGGGGACTACCAACGAGGGATCGCCCAAGCACTTTTTCAACATCAAAACGTGGAACACCGGATGAATAGAGGATAGCTCTGAAGGTAACTCCAACTCATAAGCAACACTCCCAATCTGCCTCGAAATCTGGTAAGGACCAATATATTGAGGACTAAGCTTCCCCTTCTTTCCAAACCTCATGACGCCCTTCATGGGTGATACTTTCAAGTATACCCAACCACCCACCTCAAACTCCAAGTCTTTCCTCCTCACATCGATGTAAGATTTTTGGCGGCTTTGGGCTATCTTTAGCCTCTCTTGAATAACTCGCACCTTCTCCATGGCTTGATGAACAAAATCGGGCCCAATAAACTCAGTTTCACCAACTTCAAACCACCCAATGGGCGATCTACACCTCCTCCCATACAAGGCTTCATAAGGAGCCATTTGAATGCTTGCATGATAGCTATTGTTATATGCAAACTCTATGAGAGGTAAGTGATCATCCTAATTTCCCTTGAAGTCAAGCACACATGCCCTCAACATATCTTCCAATGTCTGGATGGTGCGCTCTGCTTGGCCATCTGTCTGGGGATGAAAGGCCGTACTTAAGTTCATCTTCGAACCTAGTCCTTTCTGAAAGGATTTCCAAAATTGGGAATTGAATTGAGCTCCTCTGTCTGAGATGATAGACAAGGGAACCCCATGCAGTCTGACGATCTCTCGAATGTACAACTTTGCATAATCCTCTACGGTGTCAGTAGTCTTAACTGCCAAGAAGTGAGCTAATTTCGTCATCTTATCCACAATTACCCAAATCAAATCGTGTTGCTTTTGGTACTTCGACAACCCAGTGATAAAGTCCATGTTGATCATCTCCCACTTCCATTCCAGAATTTTTATGGTTTGGGCTAAACTACATGGCCTTTGATGCTCAACCTTCACCTGCTGGCAATTTGGGCACTTGGAAACAAATTCTACAATATCCCTCTTCATCCCACTCCACCAGTAGATTTACCTCAAGTCGTGATACATTTTTGTAGAGCCTGGATGAATAGAGTATCTAGAACTATGCGCTTCAGCCATAATCCTCTCTCGAACATCATTGACATCAGGTACACACAATCTACTTTGGTATCTCAATACACTATCTCCCCCTTTGGTGAAAACCATCACCCCTTGCTTGTGAACAACTTCTTTCAATCGAAGGAGGATGGGATCTCAGTCTTGTTTCTCCTTTACCTCCGCCACAAGCGAGGACGTAGACCCATCCTGAACCGTAACTCCGCCTTCGTTGTTCTCTTCCATACGAACTCTCAATCGGGCTAATCTATGTACCTCATTCACCAATTCCATCCTTCCCTCCTCTACATGGGTAGTGCTACCCATAGACAACCTACTAAGAGCATCAGCAATAACATTAGCTTTACCTGAATGGTAGAGGATGCTCTTGTCGTAGTCCTTGAGTAGCTCGAGCCATCTCTGAGCCATCTCCTTTACCTCAGGTTGAGTTCCTTCTGGCTGAAAACATATTGTAAGCTCTTGTGATCGGTGAATACATCAACATGCACTCCATACAAGTAGTGCGGCAAATTTTAAGCGCAAACACCACAACTGCCAGCTCAAGGTCATAAGTTGGGTAATTCCTCTCATGAATCTTAAGCTGTCTTGAAGCATAGGCTATCACCTTCTCCCTTTGCATCAACACACAATCCAAACCAATTCTGGATGCATCACACTAGACCACAAAGCCCTCAGTCCCATCGGGCAAGGTCAGGACAGGAGCAGTGGTTAGCTTGGTCTTCAATTTCTGGAAACTCTCCTCACAAGCATCAGACCATTGGAACTTAGCCTTCTTTTGGGTCAGCTTGGTCAATGGTGATGATATGGATGAGAATCCCTCTACAAACCTTCGGTAGTAGCCAGCCAAACCCAAGAAGCTCCTTATCTCTGTCGGGGATGTGGGTCTGGGCCAATTCTTCACTGCCTCAATCTTCTGAGCGTCAACCTAAATACCATCTCCAGATACAATGTGGCCTAGGAAAGCCACTGATGCAAGACAAAATTCACATTTAGAGAACTTTGCATACAATACCTGGTCTTTCAAAGCTTGCAAGATGACTCTAAGATGATAGGCATGCTCCTCCTCATTTTTGGAGTAGACCAAGATATCATCTATGAATACAATCACAAACATATCAAGATATGGTTTGAACACTCGGTTCATGAGATCCATAAAAGCTGCGGGGGCATCAGTCAACCCAAAAAACATGACCAAAAATTCAAAGTGGCTATAACGAGTCCGAAAAGCGGTCTTCGGAATATCACATTCCCTCACCTTCAACTGATGGTAGCCGGATCTCAAGTCTATCTTTGAGAAACACGTGGCACCCTGAAGTTGATCAAATAAATCATCTATTCTAGGGAGAGGGTACTTGTTATTTATGGTGACCTTATTCAGCTGCATGTAGTCAATACACATTCTAAGGGACCCATCCTTCTTACGCACAAATAGGACCGGAGCACCCCATGGTGAGACACTCGGCCTAATGAATCCCTTATCTAACAAGTCTTTCAACTGTTCTTTCAACTCCTTCAACTCGGCCAGAGCCATTCTATATGGAGGGATCGAGATAGGCTGGGTATCAGGAAGAACATCAATCCCGAAGTCGATCTCCTTATCAGGAGGGACTCCAGGCAGATCCTTGGGAAAGACGTCGGGAAACTCATTGACAATCGAGACCAACTCGAGAGATGGAAACTCAACATTGTCATCTTTCACTCAGACAATGTGATAGATACACCCTTTCGAGATTAGCTTCTTAGCCCTAAGGTAAGAAATAAACTTACCCTTAGGAATAACAGGACTACCCCTCCACTCTATGACGGCTTCGTTCGAGAATTTGAACTTGACAACCTGAGTTCTATAATCAATAGAGGCATAACAGACATAAAGCCAGTCCATGCCAAGGATCACATCAAAATCAACCATGTCCAACTCAACTAGGTCGGCCAAGGTATCCCTGTGATGAATTGACACAGTGCAATCTCTATAGATTTTCTCAGCTAAGATAGAATCACCGACCGGAGTAGCTACACTGAAAGGCTCAAGAAGGCATTCAGGAATTTTATTGAATTTACTAGACACGTAAGGAGTTACAAAAGATAGGGTGGCACCCAGATCCATCAATACATAATAATCAAGAGAAGAGACTCGAATCATACCCGTCACGATGTTTGGAGAGTTCTCTTGATCTCGGCGACTACCCATGGCATATAAACGGTTTGTACCTCCCCTCGTGCCTGAAGTGGTGCCCCTCTAATCACCCCTAGTCGGTGGTGCGGTAGTAGAGAACTAGGCCCTGTCTCCCCATGTTGGACACTTTCTCTGAAAATGGTTCATTTGGCCGCATTTATAACAACCGGCCCTCCTCGCTCTGCACTCTCCCAAGTGGAGCTTACCATACTTGACGCATGGTGGCTTCCCTTGCAAACCTTTACCCACGCTAGCTTGGGATTGAGAACCCTGGGGTCTGAAATTCTGGCGACTCTGTCCTTGGCGGTCATACCTGTTCTGCGGCATAGGTGCACTTGCGGTAGATGAGGCATAATTGGGAGGCCTCTTCTAGAAGAAGGACTTGTTGCCCTTGTTTTGCCTCTGCTCATTCTCATGCCCAGCTGATCTTGCCTTCTTGCTCAGATGCTTCTCTCTGTCTTTTCTCTTCTCATCCTCCACCTGTTGATCATACACCATTAGTCTCGAAATATCCATGTCCGAGATCAATAATGCTGCTTTGCACTCCTTTTTCATATGCCTCTCTAATCCAAAGACGAACTTCCTCATCTATGACCACATATCTGGAATTATTTCTGGAGCATACCTGGACAGCTGGATGAACTTCAGGCCATACTCCTTAACTGTCATGCCTTCTTGTTTCAGATTTACAAACTCCTCCACCTTCGCTTCCCTCAATTCTCAGGGAAAGAAGTGGTCAAGAAAAACTCCTTCAAATTCATCAAACATAGCAGGTTCGGCATCCTCACCTCTACCTTGTTCCCATTGGTTATACCAAATGTTTGCCACATCTTTGAGTTGATAAGACACCAACTCAACCCCCTCAATTTTCGTAGCATGCATAGCTTTTAAAATTTTACATATCTCATCAATAAAATTTTGGGGGTCTTCATCAATCTTAGAACCCGTGAATGCCGGCGGATTCATTCTCAGAAAGTCTCTAATTCTAGTGGCAGCAGATGGCTCTTGGAAACTAGAGCTGAGAGTGGGTGAACTATGATTACCATTTCGGGCAGCCACTAATTGAGTGAGCATTGCAATTTCCCCTCGAAATTCTGCCTCTGATGAGGGTGCAGGCGGAGTAGCAGGCACTTGAGGTGCCTCCGCATATCTCGCAGGTCGGCCTCTAGCCCTTGCTGGGCGTACCTCTGATTGGGGCATCTCGGCGTTGTCAACGTTTCTCTGGCTAGCCGTACGTTTAGGAGTGGCCGGCACTCGAAGGCCATTTCTGACCTCCGAGCGAACCACCTGGTCTAGTCACACGTTCATTCAATCACATTCTCTTAGCGGGAAACTCAATTAAGGATATACTATTCATAAATTAGGGCCAAAGGCCAAACAGTCATCAACTCGACAAGAAATTTTAAAAAGGGCTACTCAAAAAAACAATTCAACATTTCTACACTCCGGTCTATGAAGCCTCTATCTACAATTTAGAAGGTGCCCATGACATGCCCATGGCTACCAACAATCAAAATAAAGCAAGTGACATCAGAACTATACAAGAAGAGCTCAACATCCTCCAGAACTAGGAGGACTCACCGCTAGATGGGAGGGGGTGGGGATCTTCGACGGAGCGTCGGTTGATGATCTCTGGTACCTGCCTCTGCATCATGAAACGATGCAGGCCAAATTGCGTCAGTACGTGGAATGTACTGGTATGTAAAATGGCCAAATAGAAGGACATAAAGGAAACATCAATTCTATCAGAACTCAACTCAAGAGAAATAACAACTCAATCAAGTGTCCTAGATCTAAACAAGAATACGGTTTACACGGGACCAATCAAAATACCATTCAACTCAATCCGACTCAGAGTACTATCAAGACTTATGTGGGAGTTTCTCTTATCCGACAACCATCACTTATGAGCCAGTGATAGTACAACAAGCCGACTTTGTTGCCGCGTCCGTTCATGCTTTGCGAGGGCATGAACGAGTCAACCAATCATGGATCCAATCCAACCAGGTCCTATAATGTCAGGACGAACATTTTGGAGAAATATCTGACTTTAACGGTTCAATCTCCTCCTACGTTTGGCGACGTAGTTATTGGGTTCGAGTATGGACTTTACTCTTACCCAATTCGGTGCTCGATATTCCTCCCAAGACTCAATGCTCATAAAACTCCATCCAATCGACTCAATCAAATCATATCGACAAGTCTCATTTAAACCTTGTCAACTCATCGACTCTATTCTCATTTCAACTCAATTAAGTCATAATGGCAAGTTCCATTTAGGACCTCGTCCACTCGTCAATTCTATCCTCCAATTAACTCAATCAAGCCTTGTTTAGATAAGCATTTATGACATCTCCTCAAGACTCATCACAAATCTATGACTTTAGCTCAACGATTCAAGTAGAATAACACATTTAAGGAAATTGACTTAACCAACATAATCACATGGCTAAAGAGATCAACAAAATATAATAACAAGTCATCTCCATCAACTCATACTAACATAAGGTTTTAGGAACTTCTTAGCTCAACAACATCAACACATATAGCATCAAATAAATAGGAGATAAAACTCATTCAAACATAGACCATACCAAGTAAATCCATTTTCATGGACATCTAGCCTCAAAGCAAGAGTAGGGCACATGGGTGGACTCAACCCATTTTTTGGATGGCCTTACATACCTTGGTGAAGACTTGAAGAAAACCTTGATGTTGGGTCTTCAATGGAGGACTCAAATCTTGAAGCTCTTGGAACTCTTCTTGTTGGAAACGGAGAAGAAGAAGAAGAAGAGAGAGAGAGAGAAAAAAACTCCTAGGGCTTTTTAGAGAGAGAGAGAGGGGCTGCAAAAATATGATCCCAAAATGGTCTAGGGTGATACATATATAATTTGGGTAAGTTCCCAAATTGCCCCTTCTCAAGAAGTTCTGAAAATAGGCAAAAATGCTCCTAGCGCGATAGTGGCGTGTCGCGCCATTGTAGCGCCAGCCTGATTACGCCTAAAAACCTGCACATCTCGTAGTGGCGCGCCGCGCCAAGGACCAAACTACTGAGGCACATTCTTGGCACGATAGTGGCGCGTCACGCCCTTACAGCGCTAAGGCCAATATTTCCTAGGTTCTGGAAATTGGCTTGAAAAACCCTGCACACCTTTTAGTGACGCGCCGCGCCAGAGACCAAACTACTGAGGCATGTTTCTGGCGCGATAGTGGCGCGTCGCGCCACTGCGGCGCCAAGCCCAGTTTTCCAGCAATTGCAACCCAGGCCTGAAAATCTCTGTTGTGCTAGTTCATCTTAGGATCGTCATATCTTTTGACTCCAAACTCCGAAATGTACATTCTTGGTGGCGTTGGAAAGAAGACTCGACGACCTTTAATTTAATAGGTTGTGGGCCACCCATATCATCATATATCAAAAGATAGGGTCGTTAGAAGTCAACCCCTCATGCGAACTCCTCCTCAACTTAGCCACAACGGATCTTTTGGATTTAGCTTGGTCCTAGGGGTCCTTCATGACCCCACATCACCTCTAACGCTGCTCAATTTCTCAAAGACTCATCTTACTCATGCAAATACTCCACAATACTCGAGTTTGACCCTACCCGAATACAAGAAGGGTCCGAATCTTAGGGAAAATTTTAAGGGGTGTTACAACCTTGGTAGATGTCATTTTCAAGAGGACCTTTTCATATTCTTCAATTTTGATTGTTGCAGAATTATCCATGAACATAGTCTCATTGGATCTAATAAAAGCATAAGAACCAAATGCTTCTTTATAACAGAAAACATGACAGATGGTTTTTTTTAACCAATATTCATGGCTATACAAATAATTATATTTTTAATAGACATGTATTTTCATGAAATATCATAACATTTTAAGTGACACTTTTTCATAAGAGGACACGACTCTTTTGAACAAGTATATATATATATATATATAGATATATAATTTGATAGTTTCATATTAGTCATATCATATTATATACTAGTAAAAGAGAAACTCAACGATCAAAATATATACTCCAAAAAATTTTGGATCTAACATAATACAAGAATGTCATTGAATTCATATCTTGTATTTCCATATTTAAATTAGAGACCAAGTCTAATTTTATGTTTATCACAAGCAAAGAACCCCCATATTTTAAATATGATCTCAAAAATATTTTTCAAGTATTTGAAAATAATTTTTCCACATATTTATTTTCTCATTCTTTCAAATGTATACTATCAAAATACATATGACAGCATAAACCTCTTTTAAAGATAATATTCTACAAAAGAATTGTAGTGCTTCCATTTCCTCTGACAAATCTTTGCATATTGTCAAAATTTAATTCACAGAGGCATCCATTGCAAGCACAAAATCATTAATTTTATGTCACTAGTATGTTTTTTTTTCTTCTGTCACAATTAGACAGACCACTTAGTATTGAAAATACTACATTAAAGATTGTATCTTTGTACGACTTGTTTCTACTTAACAATAAAGTTTATTCTTCAAATCGTCAACTGAATGAACTTTGAATGCTGATGAAGTTTTTATGACTTCAAATCAATTTCAAATTTAGACAGAGCACAAAACCAAGAGGTTTTAATCTCCAAAAACCAAAAATACAACATTTTTTCTAGTTAACGATGAAGTTTTTACATTCTTCAAATCGTTTACAATCATAAGGATATGATTTTCTTTTCAAAAAAAAATTCTCTCATAACCAAGTTTGTTGGACTGACTTCAAATCTATGAATGATAAATTCTATGGAGCTTCCACATAGTTAGATCGTTGCCCTTTCCACATAGTTAGACCAAATAATGTTTTTTTTTCTGGAATAAATTTAATATTCGATGAAGTTTTTATATTCTTCAAATTGAATATTAAACATTTCTTTTCTTCTTCTTTTCTGAAAAAAATGTCTTGCTATCTACAGTTTAAGATCCTTGAAAGATGCATTCAATTTTGGATGTAATACACACAAAAGTATTTCTCTACCCAATTTTATCACAACAGATAATAAACCTTTGAAAATAATTTGTAAAAACTATTAAGACAATAACACATTATTTAACTTAATCATCTTTAATTTGACTAAGGTTATAGTAAGAAAAAAATACTATTTTGTAGTATCAAGTCTAAGATTTCTTAATAATGTACTTACTTAGACATAGCAGAATCATATAGATACCATGGCCAATGACTTCTAAGATCTGTCGTGCCCCAATTCAAAAATCTCAGATACAGAAAAAAAATATTAAATTCCTTAAGCTTGTTATCTCTCCTGTATTAAGGTTAGCAAACCAGAAACAATAAATATGAAAATAAAAAATAGTATCCGAGTCCACAGAATTCACTGTGTGTCCTTAAGAAATTTAATCCCCTCACTGTACCCGAGGTTATGGATTATTTCCTTCCAAAATAAAATGAATAAACTATTAAAAAGGTAGCGGTACCTCAAACTTCAATAATTTCAGCGAACTCAAAAGCCAGCAACAAAATCACACAAAGACTCAACTTGGTTTGATTGAAAATATATATGCAGAAGAAGGAGAAATTTTATGTTTAAAAATGAGAGAAAAATCCTCTATTTATAGACAACAAAAAATAGTGTGAACAAGTGTTTATTATTATCGAAAAAGTCACAACCCTTCACAAAAGTCACAACCTTTCAGAAAAGTCGCAACTCTTCAAAAAAGTCACAACTTTTGTTGAAAAAGTCGCAACCTTTCGAAAAGTCACAATCTTTTGGAACGGTCACAACCTTTTGGAAAAGTCACAGCCTTTCAAAAAGTTACAACCTTCCGTTTCTCATTCACACCTTTAAAACCCAACAAATTATACATATGGAATGCAGTTTAAGAGGTTTAAAGTGAAAATTAGGGGCAAGTGAGTGGGAATGTCTATGTATTTGGCCAGTAGTATTCTTAATATTATTATTGACAAGAGTATAAACACCAATTTAGGTACAAACATTATAAATAAAACGTACTGATGAGCAGTGAGATACGAAATTTAGGCTTTAATTTGGCCAAGGACAGAAGGCAAAAGAAGGGGAGATGAGAAAACAAGTAAAAGAGTAAGGGTTAAAAAGCTTTCAATCCTTTGTTTGTCTCGTATAGATGACGGGGGGAAATGAATGAAGAGGACAATTGCTTTACCCTCAACGCACAAATAGTGAATGTGAAGGGACAATGGACAACGCAAGCATATGGTTTCCTCTTTTCTCCAAACAAAAAAAAGTAGAGCTTTTTATCCTTCACTTTCCTCCTCTCCATTTTCCTTTCCGTTGTCTTTCCTTGATTCCCAAGCAAACTGTTACATAGATAACCAAGAATCCATCATATCTGAACTAAGTATAATCATGTATTTTTTACAACACACTGGCAGTCTGTATGATACACTAAACAAATTGGAACATACACAACTAAATTTTTGACACATTTTGAGCGTGGTATATCCCACGTTGTAGCCCTTCGTATTGTTTCTTCTTCTTTAAAATAATGACTGTTTTTTCCCATACCAAATCTCCATTTAAGAAGAATCCGAATATATTCAATCTTACATCAAAGACATGAAAGCTTCTCTGTATATGGTTGATGAAGGAAAATACCTCCCAAGGTGCTAATTGACAACCCACATCATTTCCAGCATGTTTTCTCGTCCAAAAATCTAGCACTATCATGACAACACCCGCACCCCCTGACACACGAGGCAACCAACGTCCTCAAAACTTTCCTTCAGTGCCACATCATCATGAGTTCTTTTCAATTAGGATGCATGTCACCTTCTTCTCTGAACAGCAAGTTAAGCAGCATTTCACTTTATATACTCGTTTATTACTGCTGAAATGTTAGTCATTTCTGCAGAATGAGCATCCTCATGCTGTAAACTAATCGTATCAGAGTAAAAGGATGTTTTAAAGCTGTTTTCTTTTTCTTTGCGTTTGTGAACCAACTTTTCAGAAGCTGAATTTCTTAAATAATCGACCAGTGGAATAGTAGCTAACTTCTGTCTAGATACGCCCCTTTTGATTAAAGGTGTTAACCAAGATATTGCCTCTTCAGTCAGATCTAACTTGAGTAATCCATCAATTATCAGCTCATACACATAGATATCTCCAATGAATTCTCTCTTCTCCATCAGTGCAAGTACACTAACAGCTTCCTCTATCATTCCGGCCTTGCAGTAACAGTCAATTAAGATGTCGAACATACTTCCATCCAACTCAACTCCCTGGCCCAGCATTTTATCTACGAGCTCTTTCACTGCACTTACCTGTCCAACGTCACAAAGTCCTTTTACCAGAACTGAATATGTATCACCATTGGGGCAGATGTCTTTCTCAATCATCTGCCTGAACAATGAAAGAGCCCTTTCCATATTCCCTAGCCTGCAATATCCCTTAATAATCAAATTATACAAATAGCTATCCACTTTAAAACCCTTGACATCCATTTCCAAAATCAATCTCTCTGCATCATCAATATTTCCACTACTCAAGAATCCATCCACCAAAAATTTGTAAGTCTCGACATTTAAATCGACTTGTTCCCTTTTCATCAAGGCCAAAACGTTGTTCATTTCATCGAAATTCCATCTCCTAGCACAAGCATCCACCAAGGTATTACATGTAATAATATTAGGCTTCACCCCTTTAGACAACATTTCCTCAACCAATTCTCTAGCCTTCTTTATCTCCCCACTCTTACACAATCCATCTACGATGACCGTCAACGAAAATACTGAAACCTGAATACCTGATTCAACCATTTGATAAAAGAAAACCAGCGCTAAGGCGATCTGATCACACTTCAAAAGATTAATCAAATGAACAGTACACGTTCTCTCATTAATCTCAATTGCATTTAGTCTCATATACATGAAAATATCCAAAGCCTCGTTGAATTTTCCGTTATCAGATAAACCTTTAAGAAGCAAATTGAATATTTTCGAAGCAAACTTTGATGGAACATTGTGATTGTCAAAGAAGGAAGCTACAACAGCAATAGGGCACCTGAAAATTTCAATTCTTTAAGCATCAAATAAGGACGATGAAAATCTTGATTATCAGCTTTAACAGTAAAAGGGTACCTGAAAGTTTCAATATTTGGGACTAAAACCAAAAGGGTCTCAGCATCTTCAAAGTATCCTTCTCTAACAAGTCTGCAAACAAGTGTCAAGTGGGTTTCAACACCAATCTTGAAAGTAATCAAAGATTGATTAAGCGAAAGGAAATTGAAGAAGTGGAGGCATTTAGGTGTGTTGATATGTGGGTCAGATAAAATAAGGTGAATCAAATTGGGAGTGAGGTTGGAGAGAAGAGCAGAGGGTGCAATGACTGTGGGGCTTAGCACTGTATTGATAATGGTGTCTGCAATTTTTGCTTTAGGATGAAAATGGGGATTTGGGATTTGCCATTTTTTGAGAGTTCTTAGGTTTTGGAGTACCTTTTGGAGTGACATTATTGATTAATTTAGGAAATTGAGAGATTCAATAGGGAGTTCTTTGTTTCAACCTTCTTTAGATGGTTAAGAGGCTTTTCAGCTGAAGTAGGACATTTTAGTGGGCTCTAAGTTGATAGGCTTAGCCCATCTCATAAATGGGCAACAGGTGGTTCATGAGCCTCAAATTGGGTGTGTCGGAATGAGTTGGGTTAACTAATCATCTGTCTAAGTTACTTGGATTGAAATGAGCTTAAACCCGCTCAATTTTTGTTAAAAATTACTTACAACAACAATAACAATCCAGTGTAATCCCACAACGTGGGGTCTGGGGAGGGTAAATTGTACGCAGACCTTACTCCTACCAAGGTAGGACAGCTGTTTTCGGAAGACCCTCGGCTCAAAAAAAAACATAAAAAAAACGTTAGATAAGGCTAAGAAGTGAAGAGAAAAAAAAATAAGTTCAAAGCGAAATGATAAGACAAATAACAGGAGCGCTACAAATAAAATAGAGTAATCAAAGTAGGGAAAGTACAGGAAGTAATAGATAATAGCAGACATCAGAGAACTAGAAATTATAGTTTGCTAAAGCGTCTACTAATACGGTAGACTATCGTGACTATGTACTAGCCTTCTATCCTAATGTGGGTCCTCCACACCCTCCTATCTAAGGTCATGTCTTCGGTGAGCTGCATCTGCGTCATGTCCTGTCTAATCACCTCTCCCCAATATTTCTTCGGCCTACCCCTACCTCTTCTGAAACCATCCACGGCCAACCTCTCACACATCCGCACTGGGGCATCTGGGTCCCTCCTCTTCACATGCCCAAACCATCTCAGTCGCATTTCCAGCATCTTGTCTTCCATCGAGGTCACTCCTACCTTATCCCGAATAGCCTCGTTCCTAATTCTGTCGCTCCTAGTATGCCCACACATCCATCTCAACATTCTCATCTCGGCAACTTTCATCTTTTGAACGTGGAAGACCTTAACTGGCCAACACTCCGCCCCATATAACATAGCCGCCCCATCAAAAATTCATCTTTTTTTAACTCTCTCACAATCTCACAGATACATCACATTTTACTTCACTCAACTACCCTAAATTCACGCCTAATTTCAAGATCTGTTTTGTTAGTTTTTGGATTTTGAATTTCTGTACATATGTTACTCAATTTCAAGATTCTACCTAAGGTATATTCAAGTTTTTCCTTATCTGAAATCTCACTTCATTCTTACCTCCTTTGATTTCCTTTGCTTTCTTCTGTAATTTTTTGTGTTTTTTACTCATATTCTTCACTGATGCATATGGAATCTGCTCCATCTTTTAGTGTTGGTCTCACACAGTTGAATAAAAATCAAGGAATTCTTATTTCACCGGGTTCTAATTCATCTTGGGAAGGTTACGACGAGGTTACATTCAAGCATCGTAACGATCCAGAAGTGGTGGATAAGCTACGTGAGAAATTGAAGTCGAAATCTCCAGTTCAACATGCACTCAAAGAAGCAGACAAAAAGATTGAATGGGTTACAACACGCCCTAATCTCCCAAGTGTATGAGTTCATATAAGATGTGTTTTTTTTAAATGTCATTTTTCTGAAGATTTACTGCTTCTGATACATCTAGTTTATGTATCAGATTCTTATGTATCAAGCTTTAATGCTTCTGATACATCATATTTTTGTATCGGATTCTCATGTATCAAGCTTTACTGCTTCTGATACATCTTGTTTATGTATCAGATTCTCATGTATTAAGCTTTAATGCTTCTGATACATCGTGTTTATATATTTTTTTAAAATATCATTTTTTCTGAAGATTTACTGCTTCTAATACATCTAGTTCAAGTTATATTTAATTATTTTCCACGTCAATACTTCTGATACATCGTGTTTATATTTTTGCAGGAATTGTGGTATTTTCCTGGCTATTTTTGCTGAATATCTTGGTGATGGAATTTCTATTCCAACTACTGGACTACATGCCGAATTTTTTCGTTCAAGATATGCTGCACTATTATGGATTTATGATTGTCGGAAGGCCAAGAATGGTTATGTTAGTGAAAACGACGATCCAAAAAAATCTAAGAAAGATTTCATCTCTCCTAGTCAAGGAGAACCAATGGACATCGAGTAGTTTTTTTTTTGAATTTTGTAGTAGTAGAATGTACAATTATGTTTTGCACCAATAGTAAATATTTTTTTGGCTATTCAACAATTTAGCAAACTTTTAAGTTTTTCTCATGTATCAAACTCGAATATAAGATGAAAGTTTATGTATCATATTCTCCTGTATCAAACTTGACTGCTTTTGATACATCTTGTTTATGTATCAGATTCTCATTTATCAAGCCTTACTGCTTCTGATACATCTTGTTTTTGAATCAGATTCTCATGTATCATTCTTCAATGCTTCTGATACATATTGTTTATGTATCAGAATCTCATGTATCAAGCTTTAGTGCTTCTGATACATATTGTTTATGTATCAGAATATCATGTATCAAGCTTTTGTGCTTCTGATACAAATTGTTTATGTATCAGATTTTCATGTATCAAGATATAATGATTCTAATACATCATATTTATGTATCAGATTCTCATGTATCAATCTTTACTGTTTCTGATACATCTTGTTTTTGTATCAGATTTTCATGTATCAAGTTATAATGCTTCTAATACATCTTGTTTTTGTATCATATTCTCATATATTAAGCTTTAATGATTCTGATACATCTTGTTTTTGTAACATATTCTTATGTATCAAGCTTTAATATTTCTGATACATTTTGTTTATGTATCAGATTCTCATGTATCAAGCTTTAGTGCTTCACCTCGGATTGCCAAACTCTAGAATATCTCAGTAGTATCGCGATATTCATCTCGATTCGCTTGATGAAAATCGAATTTTGGATTAAATGTTTTGTTCGCAGTTATGCTCTATTTTTTGAGTTTTTTTCATCTTCATAACTGTTACATTTTTTAAGGATTATTTCCCTTAATTAGCTATGGCACAGAATAGAATGAAAAAGAATATTGACAAGAGAAGAACTGAAAGGTAAATTGAAGAAGGAGACTAGGTATTCTTGAAACTTCAACCTTATAGGCAGACATCCTTGGCTGTAAGGAAAAGTCTTAAATTGGCTTCCAAATTCTATAGAGCATATCAGATCATTAAGAAAATTGAACTTGTTGCTTATAAGCTCAAGATACCTCCTATAGCCAAGATACCCCTGTGTTTCACATTTCACAACTCAAGAGAAAGGTTGATAGTCAAAAAATCTCTTTTATAAATCCTTCTATTTGCTCACCCGAACCCATAGTTTTGCTTGACAGGAGAATAGTCAAGAAAGGAAATAAGGCTGCTAATTGAAACAACCAATCCTAACTTAAATTACGTTACTATCCATATATAACTCAACAACATTAATTATTCCACACCCAAAACCTGATGTATCAGCAAAATAAGTAATGTATCATAAATATGGAGGAAAAAAAGGAAAATCGGGTAATTTAAGAAAAATGAGGGATATATTATAATTGAGCTTTTTCATTATGGAATTTAGGTAAAGTCCCCTATAGGGGAACAATCACCCAATCTTCATTCTTAGAGTTGTATCACGTATGTATCTTTAGTTCAAAAATAGATCACAAAATTAATGGGAAAAAAAACATTAATCGATACATATAGGATCAAAAGCATTTGTTTTTGTCATTTGAAGATACATATCAGTCAATTTCTATTTGGTTAATTCAAATTGAGCTAAAATTTTGAGAATTGTGGATATACATATCAGAATTGATAATGAGAAGACAACTAATATCTTATTTTCTTCTTCTTGTACTTACGTGCAATAATAAAGATGAAGGGAAGAGACTGATACATGATGTGGGGCGAATGTATACTTAATACTCTTTTTACTGTGTTTTGCCCATATTTATATTTTATTTTGGGAATCATTTAGCTTGACATTATTGATTTATATCCATTTTCAAGTTTTAGCACTTTATTTTATGCAATATAAGGTATAAAGAGCTAAAATCAGACTAAAGTTGGACCAAAATGACAAGTTTTACCGGGCAAAATTCAAGGCAAAGCCTAGAGGGTCATGGTGCGATTTTCGTCTCCCTCTGAAGTTTTACCATCTTCATAAAAATACTAGGACGAGTACATGAAGCAAAAAGGTGGGAAAATTTCTCCATTTTCTCAGCCCAACTTGAAAGGCCCTTTTAGGTGTTTTTATGAAATTTTTACATAAATAAACTTTTTTAGATCAATAATTACCCCTTTTTAGAGTACTTTTTTTAGTCATGTTCTATAGTATATTTACCTTAATTAATAACTAAAATCACCCCATTAGCGCTCTCTCTCTCTGTGCTTCTTCTCTTTCTTATTTCTATCTATTTTTTCAATTTCTCTTTCTCTTTCTCCCCTTTTTTTAAAAGTAATAATTAATTATCCTAATTTAAAACTAATTTAAATAATATCAAAACATTTGAAATTCACATATAATACTTGTAATATATTTTTATGAAAAATATTTTAATATATATTCATCACATTCGTTGAAAGATGCCTATAATATGTATCATATATTGATTTCAAAATGTATTATAATTATTGTTTATTTTTTCTCTTATTAATGGTACTAAAATATATTATTGTATTAAAAATATTTTAGTTATATATTCACCACGTGCATTGAAACATGCTTATAATATATTGAATTCAAAATCTATTATAATTATTTTTTTATTTTTTTCTCTTATTAACAGAATATATTATTGTATTAAAAATATTTTAGTTATATATTTACCACGTGCATTGAAACATGCATATAATATGTATAATCTATTGAATTCAAATGTATTACATTTATCGTTTATATTTATTTCTTTTATTGTGTTAGAAATGCATTATATATGTATTTATATATATAAAAATATTTAATTTAAAAAATAATAAAAGCATCATTTTTATAATATTCAATTCAAAATTAAGTTTTAAATTAGAATAATTAATTATTATTTTTAAAAGAAGGAAAAAAAAACTGAATAGCAAAAAAAAAGGAAAAACGGACAAAAAAAGAAGAGAAGAAGGAGATAGAGAGAAAAGGATGAAACAGAGAAAGAGAAAAAGAGAGAGAGAGAGAGAGAGAGAAAGACGGAAGAAAGAGAAAGATAAAAGGAAAGATAATGACTAAAAAAGGGAGAGAAAAATAAAAGAAAAAAGACTATTTATTATCTTTTTGTTATTTTGGATAACAAAACTAATGCTATTTTTGGTAACTGTATATCTTACGCCATAATTCATAATTAGTGTACTATACTATATTATTTATATAAGTGGGATTTTTAAATACGGAAAAGGACCAAAAATACCCCTGAACTATAGAAAAAAGTTTTAAAATATCTTTCATCCATCTTTTGATATAAAAATACCATTTTCTCATCTTTTGGTCTAAAAATACCCTCTCATTCACCTTTTTGGCTCACTGTAATCCTTAAAACTAACAACCCTCTTTTTATTTTTTAAAAATATTTATCATGTGCCATTTTCTTATTGGATGAAATAAAAATTCCACCTATACTAAATTTTTTTCCATAATTTATCTAAGCCAAAAAATAATATAACTCTTCAAGAGTCCCCCCCCCCTCCCCCTCCCCCCTCCCCCCCCACCCCCGTTCCAATTTTTTTGTTTAAAAAAACTACATTAATAAATAAGACTAGAATTTTTTTATCCGGTTAACTAGGAAAAAAAGACTAGTTAGTTCTTGGCTGATTTTTCTTTTCTGTTTAATAATACTGATTTTTTTACTATATGTATAAATAAAATAACTAAAATGTTTTAGTTATACGTATAAGTAAATTATTTTTTAGTTATTACAAGATAGTTAAAAATTATTTTAAACTAAATTAATTATTACAAGATGGTTAAAAATAAATAATTTTTTTTAGTTATTAGAAGATAGTTTTTAGATAGTTATTATAAAACTAGCTTATAATAATACGTATAACTAAAAGATTTTTTAAGAAAGTTTTTCAATTTTTTCCTCATAATTTATCCAAACCAAAACAGTATACATGCTTCATGACCATAATAAACTAAATTAAAAAAAACAACAAATAAAAATGTTATTTTTTTTTATATTTTTTCCCATAATTTATCCAAATTAAAATAATATCCTTCTTCATGATCCAAAACAAACTTAAAAAAAATAAGAAGAAAAAGCTATATCAACAAAAAACTATTAGATTTTTTAAAAAAAATAAAATTTGGGTCTTGAAGAGGTATATTATTTTTTGGCTTAGATAAACTATAGAAAAAATTTAGTGGAGGTGGAATTTTTATTTCATCCAATAAAAAAATGACACATGATAAATATTTTTAAAAAATAAAGAGAGGATTGTTAGTTTCAAGGGTTATAGTGAGCAAAAAAGGTGAATAAAAAAATATTTTTAGACCAAAAGATAAGAAGAAAGGTATTTTTAAACCAAAAGATGAATGGAGAATATTTTTAAATCTTTTCCTATAATTCAAATATATTTTTAAATATTATAAATACCCATCTTTAATCATTGTTAGGAGGGAAAGACATTGCGGAGGTACAAAGCAAGAGCGAGGCTAAATCCTCTAAGGTTTACTTCTTTATTTTTTTATTTAGCATTACTTCTTGTCGTTATTTGAAATATGGTTTTGAGTTATGGTCATAGTATGACGTTGTATTCAATATATAGCTAGATTGTTATTGGGTATTCTATCATTAAGCTTTGTTCTCTTAATTTTATGCTTACTATTCTCTTGCTTATCTACCAATAAGATAAATAGATAATTGCTAGTGGAATTAGAAAGATATAAATTAGGAATAGAACGTGGGTTAATGGAGTAGGATGTTTCTTCATACGGATTCGCGGCTAGGAAGGAGACATACCTAATTTACCTTACTTGACTCAAATACAAAAAGATATATAAATGAATTCAAATTCGTTAACTATCCCCTCTTAAAGATGTAGTTAGGATTCTAATTTAGAAGATGGTTAGAGGATCAAGAGACCATGATCATAATATTCATCCTATAACTCAACAATTGCATAGATATTTTGAATTAGCTTAATAATTGAATATAGATACGACGGAATTAAGCAAGAGCCATAACCCTAGGTTTTATATTCTCTGTGAACAACCTCCATGATATTTATTCTCTATTACTTTCTTGATTTAATATAATAAGCAGTATTAGGGCTGTACAGGGCAAACCGATAAACCGCACCAAACCGACAAACCGAACTAAACTGGAAAAAAAACCCGACTAGTGGTTTGGTTTGACTTGGTTTGGTGTTTGAAAAAAAACCCCGACCATTATAGGGTTGGTTTGGTTTTAACTAAAAAAAGTCAAACCGAACCCAAACCAACCCGATTATAGATATACTACTTTTAAATTATGTTATACATAAAAATATTTATTAAAATATAATTTATAAATATTTTTTCATAATTTTTGTTTTCTTTCTTACATTTAGATTTGGATTTGAGAAGCTCATCTAAATAATATACAAAAAAAGCTCATCTTATAAAGTTATATTATAAAGTTAAAACTTCAAACATTGTTCTGCCTCCATCTTATATGTTGATATTTTGTACTAGAACTCTTTTTAAGAAGTACTGCTCTGTGCTTTTTATTAGATACTATGAAAAACCCGAGAAACCCAAAAAAACCCGAAAAAACTAAAAAACCCGAAAAAAACCGAAAAACCCGAGAAAAATTGATATCGAAAAATCCGACTTTTATTGGTTTGGTTTGGTTTATAGATTTAATAACCTGACATAAATGGTTTGGTTTGGTTTGTAAAAAATCCGAACCAACCCGGTCCATGTACACCCCTAAGCAGTATAATCAACAATCAACCACACATTGATATTTGATATTTTTTAAAAATAATTAGAACTAGTTAAAGTTCAGTGGTTTTGGTGTCATGTTGCTTGTAATCAGTAATCACTTTATTACTGGAATGATCATGTACACTTGTGTGTATTGGGAGACAACAGGTTTTTGACGATGTTTTCGTGGACTTAAAAATTAATTATTTATCTAAATTAGACATTTTTCTTATTTAAGTTTTTATTTAATTTTATTTTTGAATATATACTTTTGAGTAGTAATTCTTTTTATCATTCTTGGCATGGCATCGTGAAATTTTATTGATAGAATAAAGGGTATTCTTATTATAGTGATCCTTATCTGAATGTGAAAGATGTCACTGATGAGTCGAGAATTTTGGAGTCATTTTAGGCTTTTAGTTCACCAAAAAAGTGTTCTCAATACCATTTATATCATATTCTATTCAAATGTGTGTGTATTTTAGCTATGAGAGCATAAGAATGATATGGAGGCAAAAGAGATCAAAAGAAGCCAAAGACTTGAAAAAATGGACTAAAGGGCGACACTAAGCTCGCCTAATTGAATTCGGCGCATCACCAAAGGGCGACACTAAGCTCGCCTAATTGAATTCGGCGCATCACCAAAATGTGAAAGGTGTCGCCGAAGGTCAGCCACTTGTGGAAAAAATGTTATAATATTTTTGAAAATGGATTGTGTGAATTTATCGAGTGAAATATTTGTAATATATTTGATGATCAAGATAACCATTGAAATGGTTGTTCTAACTCTTATTCCCTTCCCACAGTTCTATTGTGATTCTATTATTTGTGATGATGATAAGAAAGAAAAGAAAGTTGAATATCTCTAAAATTCGGACTAGACAAGTGGATAGGATCTATAATACTCAGAATATTGGGGAGGAAATTGTGAATCAATTTAGAGAGAAGATCAAGGAGGCCAATTTTTCTACAAATTCTGGGATGCTACAATTTATTCCTCACTTGATCACGCATGAGCAAATGAGAATCTCATCAGACTTTTCATCCCTAACAAGGTTAAAAGAGTGGTTTTTTCTTTAAATGGAGATAACACAAGTGACCTAGATGCTTTGATCTCAAGACAATTTTTCCAAAATTGTTGGAATATTTGAGAAAAGAGTACACAAATTCACATCTGAAGTTATCTCAAATTTTAAAAAAAACACATTAACTTTACGATATTCCTATTACCCCACAAATATATAAAATATCTTTATAAATAGATCATTTTGCTCCACTTTTTCGTCAATCCTTGAATATGTAGAAGCGTGTGATGCTCACCCTCTTTTTATTAATTATTTTAACTTTTAAACAAGGGTTTAATCAAACTCAAATCATTTCAAAAGAACACTTGACGTTTCCATTTCTCACTTCCTCTCTTTTTTATCTTTTTCATTTTGAAGAAAACGAGTTTGTTGAAGATTAGTTGTTGACGTTTTCATTTCTCACTTCAATTTTGATGTTTGTTGGTCAATTTCTTGGGGTACTACCTGGGTAAACAAGGAATTGAAGGTTAATAGGTTAGGGTATTCATATTTATCTAGTATTTGATAAAGATCATTTTTTTCTTCATGTATTTGTAATTTTTTGGGGGAAAACCCATGTTAAGGGCTTATTTTAGTGTAAAAAATGTTAGAATTGACTTATTCATAATTGCTAGTGTAGGATTTTGTAGTTAGAATTGACTTATTCATAGTTGCTAGTGTAGGATTTTGTAGTGTTTTGTTGTGTTATAGAATAATTGCTACTGTTAGAATTTTGTAGTATTATGTTGTGTTATCGACTTAAGTAATGTTGTTGTTAAGATTTTGTAGATTTCACTCTTTCTATTGTAGTATTGTTGAAATTATATGAGTTGATTTTATGTTATGAACTTAGTGTTATTGTTGGTGGAACTATTAGTGTTAGTGTTGCAGTCTAATGTTGTAATCTAATATTGTAGTGTAATTTGTTCCTGGATGTGTGGTTAAATTGTTCTTGAATGTGTGGTTAAATTGAGTGTGTCTACACGCTTTTTCAAGAACCTTCATTTCTTTTATCGTGATAACTTTAAGATGGTATTATGGGGGGAAACTGAATATGGTCCCCCACCAAAATATATTGGGGGAGTATGACAAAATTTCTAGATGTAGATGTTGATACTATGTCTTACTTTGAGTTGAGGGACTAGATAAAAGGATCTAGGATAGACAACAAGTTGCGACTTTTTTATTAAGTGAGATGGGTTATTGGTCCGTATTAATTGTGATAAGGTTATATTTGACATCTTTAACATGAGAAAAAATGGTGATGAAGTTGAGGTGTATGTTTGTCATGGGGTGAATGAACCTGATCAGGCCAGCCCCACTTGAATTGGAGTATGTCTCAGTGTGAGTAATAATAGGGTAGGTGAGGAGTCTTTGAATGAGGCTAAGGCTTGTAACCCTGATAATCAGCCTCCTTCTTCTATTTCTCCTTTAAACCCTACTATTGAGACCTCATTTGGTACTGAAACCTCCAACACTAATTTTGAAATTCCTCCTTCTACTGTGCCTTTGTCTCCTGTATCTTCTCCTTCTGTTGTGCCTCCTCTTTGTAGTGTACCTTCTCTTTCTGTTGTGCCTTTTCCTTCTACTGTACCTTGTCCTTCTACTGTGTCTTCTCTTTCTATTGTACCTCTTCCGTTTACCGATCTAAGTGATGATGAATTAGAAGATGCTTTAGGATCATGAGCATGACATGCTCACCAAATTTCTCAAGCTCAAACCTCTGGTATTCCATGGTACTAAAAATGAAGATGCCTATGAATTTATTCTTGGTTGCTATGAGAGGTTGCACAAGATGGGTATAGTACATCAACATGGAGTGAATTTTGTGGATTTTCAGCTGTAGGGTGAGGCCAAGCAGTGGTGGAGGGCTTATGTGGAGTGCTGTTTTTTTGTGTTGCCCCTACTCACTTAGGTTCACTTCCATACTCTGTTCCTAGAAAAGTATGTGCTCCGTACTCTGAGAGACAGAAAGAAGGATAAGTTTATGTCCCTTGAGCAGGGAGGGTTATCAGTGGCTGCTTATAAGGCCAAGTTTCATGCATTATCCACGTAACCTACTCAACTAGTTACTACAGAGGAGGACATGATCAGGTTGTTCGTGAAGGGGTTGAACCCTGAGTTGCAGGTACTTTCTGTCCATATGACTTCATCTGGCAGGAGTTTCAATGAAGTCATAGACTTTGTTAAGAAGGTTGAAGGTGTGAGGAAAGATGGGCAGACCAAAGCTTTGTTTAAGAAGTCCAAGAGTGCAGGTAACCGCCCATCCTTTGATCATAGTTGTTTTAATTAGGGAGATCTGGGCCATATACGGAGGGAGTGCCCTCATCCCCTCGGGACAGTTTCAGTACTCCAGCATGCCAGAAAAATAGTCCCTATAGCTGGAGAGAGCAATGGTAGAGGACGTCCACAGGTTAAATGAAGAGGCAATTCGAGAGGCCATGGAGGTCAAGGTAATAGTAGTGCAGGTTGAGGACAGCCCAGCCAGGCAGGAGGTTGCCCGTCAGGATGATCGGGCTCAGTTTTATGCATTTTTGAGTAAGACCGGGACTACAATGCACAACATTTGGCTAGGAGTTATATGAAAGAGATAGTAAGGTTGCACGGGGTACCCCTTTCTATCATTTCAGACCATGGTAGACAACTCACTTCCAAATTTTGGGGTAAGTTGCATGAAGAGTTGGGTACTCAACTCACTTTCAGAACAGCTTTCCATCCATAGATAAATGGGTAGTCAAAAAGAACTATCCAAGTGCTAGAAGATATGTTGAGGGCATGTGTGATAGACTTCGGAGGATATTAGGATAAGTTTTTGCCCTTGTATGAGTTCTCCTACAACAATAGCTACCACTCCAATATTGATATGGAACCATTCGAAGCCCTATAAGAGAGGGGATACAGGTCTCCCATAGGGTGGTTTGAAGCTGAGGAAGTGGAGCCATTAGGGTTGACTTAGTGAGGGATGCTCAAGATAAGGTAAGAAGCATCCATGCTAAGCTTCTAGCAACTCAAAATCATTAGAAGGAATACGCTGACCGAAAAGTAAGAGATATGACATTTGAGTCAGGTGAACAAGTACTTCTAAAAGTATCACCCATTAAAGGGGTGATGAGATTTGGCAAGAAAGGCAAATTTAGCCCTCGCTATACTGACCTTTTTAAAATTCTTGACTATGTGAAGCCAGTAGTGTACAGATTGGCTTTACCACCTAGCTTGTTTAGGGTACACTCGATGTTCTATGTGTACATGATGAAAAAGTACCATGGGGATAGGGATTACATCATTAAATAAGACTCGGTGTTATTAGATAAGGAGCTTCAATATGAGGAGTAGCTAGTTGCAATTCTTGATTGTGATGTCCAAAAGTTGAGGAATAAGGATTTCAATATGGTTAAAGTGCAATGGAAATATCATTTGGTAGAGGAAGCTACTTGGGATACTAAGAAAGACATGTGAGTCAAGTATCCTCAACTGTTCGATAAAACATCTACTACTTCATCTTTACTTTATCCTTGTATCCCTATTTAGTCACTCGGGGATGAGTGATGGGTAAATTAATATCTATTGTATCGACCTATCCCCATCGTTAGTAATAGGCCAATGGGAAGGATTTTGGGCCAAAAAATTTTGGGTACTAACTTTGGAAAAATTTAGCCAGGCCAGACTTGGAGAATTTTGAGTCAGGTAAAGTCTAAGGTGGTCATCTGAATGATGAGAGGTCAAATCTCTAATTTTATTGGATAGACTAATAAAAAAGATGATACGGAGCATTTACGGCTTCACAGAATCGCATTCGAATGAGTAAAACTTCATAATTGAGTTTGGCATGAAAGACATATTTTAATACATCCTTGGAAGGGGGTGTGTTGTAAAATGGAGGCTTGAAATATAAAATTTGAGCACACTATTTTTGCATATACTGTTAGAGCGGGATTATTCCAGCTAAATCGGCGCTGCTAAAGTAGGATGGATCCCGTCAGAGCAGGACAGTCGCGACTTAAGTTGTGAAAAACCTCCAAAATGGTCTTTTTTGCAAAATCAGTTTCTAAAACATCAAGAAGCGACCTAGGGCGAATTCTACCAATTTTACACGAATTTTCCCTCTTAAGTTAAGGATTTTACTCCCTAAATTCATACTTTGATTCCTAGAACCTAGAAAGTATAGTTTGTAGTCATTGGGGGAGGGGTTTGAACTAGAAACTAATGGTAAAAAATAGCCCTAGGGTGAGGTTAGGATCATGGGTTTGGCCTAGGTGTGAATTGTCCTATATTTCATGATATTTAGGCCATTGTGTTGATCCTTTATATTTATTTACTATTTTCTAGACCCAAAATGAGAAGAACGGACCCGAAAAGGGAAGACTCGTTCATTATAAGGTTGTTGAAGCTTGAAATTGAGGTAGGTGATGGTCTAGTTTCCCATACGTGTTTCATATACTTGTTAAATTTCTTCATGATATGTATGTGTGTATATAAATAGGGAAACATAATAGATTATGTGTGAAATGATCACTTGCTGACCTATTTTTTTGATGAACCTATTCTTGGTGATATAAATACTATAAATACTGAATGTATTTATGATTTTGGTATGCTTGGATCGAGTTTCACATTTCGACATATATTTGAATCGGATGTCACATTTTGACATGATATAATTGGATTGGGAGTCACATTCTGACATATTTTTGGATCGGATATCATATTCGGATACAAAGTTGATTATTTATAGATCCTTTGAGAGGATCCTTGTGTGAAATTATAACATGTGGAAGATATTGAGTTGTGGTATTGCTGAATGTGGTTGAAATTGAGATTAGTTGGCTTATTCTATATATGTATATTCCTATTGTGTTGAATTTATTTGTCTATGATCCGCTTACTGGCTAACCGCGTGATTCTACTAGTATAATATTATTTTTGTGTACTGATACTACTCTTGCTTTACCTTTTATTGAGTACAGAGAATATTCAGCCAGCCGCGGAGAGACCTAATCTAGAGGAGTGATTGTGTTTTTGAATTCAAGGGTGAGCTGTTCCTTTACGCTGCCGTGAACTCTATCATTATTTCTAGTCCTTTTTCTTTTCTACGACTTAGATATTCATACAATGGTTTGTTTGTTACTGGTTTCTATTTGGAGTTGTACTCCTGTTCTAGACTTATTAATTTTAGAATTTTGGTACGGTGACTTTCAGTTCCTAGGTAGGGGTTGGAATATATCAAACTGAAGATGGATTTACAACTCTTAATGTAAGTAATGACTTTATAACTTTATATGCATAATTCAGATTTTATATGTAGCCTAAATGTCTTTTAATTTGAATATTTCTAATTTGACTATGCAACCTCGATTGCGAAGTAGAAAAGTAATCAATACTGGTACAAAAGTGACAAAGAGAGCTGGTGTTGTTACTGATGATATTGTCTACACACCAAGATGTGGATTCAAATGGAATGGAAAGACAACTGTTACTAGTAACAATCTTGAAAGAATGAGGTGTAGAAAAGCTATACAAACCAGGTCTACAGCTGCTGCTAATAATCAAAGCCAAATCAATTCAAGTAGGAAAACCCATGTGCCATGGAAGTAGGGCATTCAGATATTGTGTTGTTGATATTGACAAACAAATTTAATTGTGTATGTTTTGGTGCTGTTTTTATTGGAATTAAAGTTTGTTTTGTTATATACCAAACAAAACAAGGTCCAATTTTTGGTTGTACTAAAAATTAAAACATTGATTATGTATGAAGTCCTCATTTTGTTCAATTGGTACAATATTTTTGCTACTTTCAGTATATCTTCTCATGTATTTGTAATTAACATCTTTTTGAATCTTCTCAAATGGTTATCACAATATGAAATCAGCAAAAACAAAAAACAAACTAAAGATCTACAATAATCAAAGAAAATACACTTACATCTTCTTAAAGTCATAACTATTCCGACTAAATTAAGCAACAAAAATAAGAACCAAACTAAAGATGTAGAGTAGAACATCTATGGCAATTTTCGATTGCACACAACTATATTTTTCATCCTTTAAATTCTTGGTAATGCTTAAAAATAGAAAATACATCACGACTATTAAGACGATTAGCTTCAAATTACGACATTTTCTCTTCTTCTTCTTCTTCATCACCCATTTGTTACTTTCAATATGACTTTCATAAAATGCCAATGCTTCTTTCATCTCCTTAATTCTCTTTGCCATGAATCAAAATCTTCATGATCTCTCCATCTAAAGAAATTGCACGACTTCTCCTAAAATATGCCATAAATAAATTAAATAAAAAAAAATTAACAAAAATCATTTATATAGAGAACATACACAATAGCGTGGACAAGACCAAAATCTTTGAGCTTAATTGTCCTCCGACCATGAAGTTTGCATTGAAAGTAAGTGTCTATGTTTGCATCGCATTTTCACAAGCAACATCGAATCATTATCGTTATTGTAAATACGTTTCAAGATTGCATTTGACATTGTAAAAATATTTTTCCTCAAAACCTAATCACAAAAGATATCTTGATTTCTCAAATTTTTAAAAAAATCAAACCTTGAACGACTGGAAATAACTTTTTGGACTGAAAATTAGATTGAATCCTTATCTATTTCAGCTGATTTCGTTCCAGAGAGATACCATTTTTTTTAAAACTCCAACAACGGCTCTTTGCAAATGTTTGGGGAAGGAAATGCATTTAAAAATAAAGTAATTAATTAATTATGAAAGAAATAACACATGATGCTTTCTAATTGGTCTTTTGGAAGCTAAAATATACCTTCACGTGTGTCAACTGCGTGAAAAAAAACATTGAAAGAAAATGGGGCAAAATGGTCTATTTATAAAGATATTTAATACATTTATGGGGTAATAGGACGCCCATAAAATTAAGGTATCTTTTTGAAAATCCGGAACAACTTTAGGTGTGTATTTATGTCTTTTCACTTAAAAGAAATGATGACTTACTTGAAAATTCAGGACAAATTTAGGTATGTATTTACGTATTTTCTCTTAAAAGAAAGATGTGATGACTTACTTGATAAAGATCTTTTTATGTGGCCAAGTATTGCCTATATACTTTACTCACACCAAATTAAAGTTAATTCCCAAGAAAAGAATTGGTAAGTAGTTTCAATGAACTCAGACCTATAATCCAGAGCACTTTTTCCTGTAAAATTATTTTTAGAATACTCCATGAAATGATAGTAACAGTTATGTTAGGGACAATATGATCTAATAAAACATATTTATCAAAGGAAGAGCATATCTTAGAATGTGTTATTTGTTCAGGAGAACATTAAAAATGTAAATAAGAGAACCAAACTATAATATATAGTTATGAAGCTGGATAGGGAAAATATATGACAAGTGTCTTGGATCTTCCGAATCAAAGTTCTTAGAAGGTTTGATTTTTCAGAAGTAATAATAAATATGGTGTGTGTATGCTTACTTCTTATAACTTGAACTTTGTCATGACTCGACCTAAGGTCTAGTCATAACACGGCGATCAAAACTCCGAAGGGCCCCAACCAAGCCTCTTGTTTATATTGTAAGCATAAGGAAGGTATAGCAAATGTGGAAACATCATAGAAAAGAGTCTAACATAAACATAAGGAAAACATGACCCGACAACATAAGACTCTATATACTTGTCCAATAATACCTTTAGTCATGAACATGGGCGGGGTCTAAGACATGTCCCTTTCTCACCCTTAAGTAAAGAAGTAAATGTATTTGGAATTAAAACAACAACTCGTACTTATCCTCGATAGACGAGGACTCACTAAGACTTCACCGTAGGAACTCAACTAGCCACACAGATGGATATAATCCTCAACCTCAACCCCTATATTATGAGACAATGTAGGCAAAAGTATGAGTTATTACGTTTGAATGTACTAAGTATGAGGGAATGACATGCAACGTAATTAATGAAATACAATGATCAATTAAAATACATGATAAAAGAAGAAAGGTAAGGACGTGAGAGAATCATCATGATCAAGCATTTGAAAAGCATAATTAAAATTGTGAAAGTACATAAGAGATCATAAATATATGGGAGAAGAACCATAACCGACATTAAGACCATGCGAGCTGTAACATGGAATCTCGATGTTGTCCCTACACCAAATAAAGAGAAATCTACTTGCCAAGGTAGACTCTACTCCACTAGGCAGGTGATACGTATGCTATATGTGGATCCACTAGCTAAGCCATGAATGAAACCTAAAGTGGCATGTAGTTTGAGAGACATGAGGCTGCTACCAAGGCTTTTGGTAGGGCCCCCTCCTCAAGCTACAATCTTTGGTCCAACAATTGGAACTCTTTCACTGCAAACATATCTTCAGAGAAGCAAACCATCCTGCAGATACCTTATCAAAATGCAGCCACAGGTTCAATGATACACAACACTTCTACAACCTCCAGCAGCTACCACAGGAAACAAAGGTCTACATCAAGATGGACAAGCTAGGAGTGGCAAGTTTCAGAAGGAAAACTCTAAAAAGAATCAAACTATCCTCTTGACTGATCTCATTCCCAATGTGTAATAGACTATTTACTTGTATTTTGTTTTACTTCTTCTTATTCCACCTAGTTATTTCCTATTGTAAGGGGAGAGTCTCCCTTGTTTATTGCTTCAGTAGAAATAATAACACAATGCTAGAAGTAAAAGATAGAGTAGGAGTGCCCTCTTGTGTGGAAGCCTTGTGCAGGTACTCTACACATCTGCACCCTCCAAGAACAAGAACTTCCACCTATCACAACACTCAAGAGCATACAGCAACAACAACCCAGACCAGCAACACAACACCACACACATGGATCCACACTCAACAACCATCAAAAAGGAAGCTTAAGTTCCAATCCTGTTTACTGTTGGGTGTCTCATTGTTCAGGTATCATGCAACTTTGAGCCATGTGGTGGTGTTGCAGTAGCTGAGCCTGGAATTCATGCAACACCTACCATCTACATACATACAACAACTCCACAACATCACATGGAGTAACTACAGTACATCAACAGCAGGTGGAGGCTCATTCAACTCTAGGAGTTCCCTTCTTGTTGGTTTTAATTTTGCAGGAACAATGTTTAAGGACCAACAACCCACCATAGACCTGCATCAACTCAACAACATCAATTGCAAAATCTCCATTACATCAGCAGAAGTGAATACCACTAATCATCATCAGCAGCAACCTAACAGCAGCACATTTTTTTGCCTAAAAAAAGATATGACCTTAGCTGGCTTAGGCTTGTACACTCCTTCCTACTCTAACCTTTCCCTTTCCGAGATCTCTAGACCCACAATTTTTGCATTGCAATTAAGTACAACAAAGTAGGGAGACAAACAAGTTATGCCTAAGATCACATCAAAATCTGTCATCTCTAAAAACACTAAGTCCACCCAAGTCTGGTATCCATAAACACAACAGGACAAGCACAATACGCATGGGTTACTATGACTGACTCTCCAATAGGGGTAGAAACATGAATAGGGGAATCTAATATATCACACAGTTCATAAAATCCCAAGGTATATTTCACAAAAACTTAAGAATAAGTAGAACCCGGATCGAACAAAATAGTAGCCATCCGGTCATAATAAAGAATAGTACATGTGATCACTACATCAAATGCCTAAGCCTCGGTCTTGCCTGGGAATGCATAAAACTGAGCCCGGTCATCTAGGCGGGCTACCTCCCTGCTTGGCTGGGCTACTCCTCGACCTGCAATATCATTACCTCGGCCCCTACGGCCTCTTGGATTTCCTCTTTGATCATCCTGTGGACGTCCTCTACCATTGCTTCCCCTAGCCGCGGGTACTACTACTCTAGCTTGTTAGGGTGATAAAAATGTCCCACAGGGGTGAGGACACTCCCTCTGTATATGTCCCAGCTCCCTACAATTAAAACAGCTGCGATCAAAAGATGGGTGGATATTTGGGAATAATGCTTTCTGACCCTCATAGGCTGGATGCTGCTATGGAGTACCTGAAAAACTGCTAGTAGAAGCGGACAGTGCTGACTGAATTGGCCGGGCTACAATCATCGTCCTGCCTGACCCTCTGGAATAGGATCTTTGGAAATTACATGTGCTCTTAGGCTTCTTAGCCAAAGGTTTGGCTTGTCCATCTCTTCTCATACCTTCAACTTTCTTCACAAAGTCCATGACTTCGTTGAAATTCCTGCTTGACGAAGTCATATGGATGAAAAGTACCTGCAACTTGGGGTTCAACCCCTTCACAAATAATCTGATCCTCTCCTCCTCTGTAGTGACCAGTTGAGTAGCATACCTGGACATAATCAATCTTGAATACACTATAAAGATAACAACCATAGAAACTAACAATGAAGATACAGAAGAATTTAATAAATAAATTAAAGAACTATTAAAACTAGAAGTAATAAGAAGATCCACCTCTAAACATAGTAATTGCAAAGACCAAGAAGTTTCAACTCCAACAAACAATCAAAGACGTTAGTCGAGCGACCTTGAAAAAGTTAGCTGATTTAAGGTTTGTGCATGTTTGTTTTTGGTCTTGCTGGCTTGGTTCTATGCATTTGCAGATAGCTGGAGGTACACTAAAGCATGTAACACTTGGAGACATGTTCAGAAGCCACAACACACAACAACTCCAACAACATGCAGTATACAAGGAGAAACTATATGCCTACAATGGACATTCAGAACTACAACACAGTTTTTGCTGTGCAGAAGTCTTGGAGGTACTTTTCCTCTGGTTCTTTTACTTGTGCAGGTACAATACACAATTGAAATCTCCAAGAACAAGGTCTCCAGTATACAACAACTCACTAGAACATAAATCAACATCAACACATACCTGCAACAGATGGGCTACAGCAGCAGCAACAGCAGTACTATATTTTTGTTCCCTGTTGTGTGTCTCTTTGTGCAGGTACAACTGCTTCAACACCAGTAAGAACATGAGGAGCTACAGTCTCAACAATTGGTCCATCCACAACAACTATACCTTAACCACAACAACTTGGGGATTTCTATTTCTGTTTGTGCCTATTGGTTTTTTGTTTGGTTGGCTTGGTTTTATGCATTTGCAGGTAGCTGGAGATACATTAAATCAAGTAATATTTGTGGATAAAAGACACAATACACAACACCTCCAACAACATGCAGCACCCAAGGAGATTGCAGACTTGTAGGAATCAGCAGAATTACAACTTTTAATGGGGCTCTCTATTGTAGGATACCTCCTACAATGCATGCAAGTAATAAAGAAACCAACTAGACCTCCATTACAAACTGTCTTCTGCTGGCTACTACAATCACAGCAACACTAGAGTAAAACAATCTAGAAGCCCTCAAGATCATGCACACTAATACTGCAAGCTGCTACTTACTTGCTGAGATGCAATCTAGGGACACAAAATGCAGCCAAGCACTTGGATATCCCAGCTGCATCTCCAACATTGTGGATGCAATGCTTCAACATTTGTGCCTCCTTAGTTTTTTATTGCAGTTGGATCTCCAAGCAGCAGTTCAGCCACAGCTGCACCACTTACATCCACTACATACAGCAATTCAGGACCATATCATCCTCAATAACAACTCCAAAGATACTGACTGATACAGCTCTAAAGCTGCTGACTGTTACACTTCTTTCCATTTTTCATCCTCCATAGCTGCTATAATCATGATCTTGAAGTTGATGCATCCTTCCATCTGGACTCACTTGGTACGACAAGACGAGAAAGGGTAAAGATGAAAAGAGCTTCTTCACTCCATGCGAGATAGAAGGTTTATATACTTGTTCTTCTTCAATTTAGCTATGTATGGTACGTAGCATAGTTGAATAGGACTAGTGTAGGTTACTTTCTTGTCTTCTCATGGAAGGGGAGAGTCTCTCTCATTTATGCTTTCTTAGTCGACTTGTATCGGGAGGAGTCCTCTCATAGTTTTACTGCTTTCTAGTTATAGATAGTTCCTTTTGCTACGGGGATGAGTTAGCTGACCTTAATAGGTTAGCCGACTTATGAACCAACATAGGATCGGAGGTAAGGTTTATGTCCCCCTCCTTGTATTTTTCTATTTTATTTTTATGTTAAGGCTTGGGGGTGATGCCCAACCCCTGACTGTACACGAGAGATGGGAGCCTCGTGTAGGGTCTGTTCCCATAAAAAAAAAATCCCACGGAATACATACATAGCATAGTAATCATAATGAACATATATCATATTCATGATCATATGCTTGAAATCATAGAGTATCTTATTTTCATAACATAAGTGCAATACGGATATTGTCCTTCCACATTACATAACGTACCTACATAGTCATAGTTCATACATAATTCATATCATACCTTAAGGCACTACATTGGGACCTAAGTAATCTTTTCCATAATATGCATAAAAATCATGATTTGAAATATACTTGTAATTCATGATCATAATTGAAATACATAATCATAATTCATACTCAAAAATTAGGGTAAATCATGAATGCATGATCAATTGACTTAACAATAATGATAATACCTTAAAATCATTGAATTGCTAATCATATTTCATAATTCGTCATAGAAAATAGGCCTCATGCATGGACAATCATAATTGGACTTTGAACTAATGTAATTCATATGGAAACATCATTATAAAGATCGAAAATAATGATTAAAATCATAATTTAAATAGCCCAATGAAATTCATAAGATTAGGGTTACAAACCCAATTAAAATTAATGAGATTTTGGAAGAAATCCTTGGGACTCCATCGGTGAAAGGGACCCATGGATCAATCCCTACATACCTTAATTGAATTTGACCTTATAACTGAAAAAGGTGACTTGTTCCTGAAGATACCCTAGCCCAAAAGCTTGATGAAGAAGATGATCTTTGGAGGAGCCTTGAGAGAGAAGTCTTCTAGTTGATTGGGAGTTAATGAGGCAAAAGAGTAGATTAAAGAATATTTAGAATATTTTCTAGTGAATCTATTCCCAGAAACGCCCACATACATTATTCAAAGAATAAAAAATATCTAAAATACCCCTCATTAAACTGCAGCTGGGGATCACCATAGTTTGTGGTGGTGTCCATGATGTTGGACTTACACTCAATTGTTTTTGAAAGTTGTAGGAAAAGTTTTAGAACTTTCTTCACGGGACCCTTCACGGTACATGAAGTTCACCACAGTCCATGAAGAGTGGACGTGGTGCAGGTCTTGCAGCTTGACCTTCAGGGGTGACCACCATGGAGCTCACCACAATCTGTGAAATATTCTACGGCCCGTGGAATCCAGTCGTGGTCCTAGATTTGGGATCAAGTTTTAAGGCTTTAGGGAAGGGATTACCACAGAAGGCTTCACAACTCGTGGTACTCACCACGGTCCATGATGACCTATCGTGGACCTCACCCTGAAAATCTAAGCTTTAGGTACATTACCACGTTGTATCACCATGGTCTGTAGCGCTTACCACTGCCCGTGATGGCTTCCATGGTCATCACCTGGTGCCTAAAATTTGTAGCTTTCCAAATTTTTAGGTTTTAATCCTTGTTTCCTGACTTTCCAGATTTTAGGGTCTTACAATATCTCCCACTTGGGAACATTCATCCTCGAATGGGACTCGGGCTAGCATGAATGAAATAGAAAAGGAACATAACAGCCTAACAAAAACGCACAACATCTCGACAATGCATAAAAATATGATATCTTCAATCTTAAGCAAAAACATAACTTTAAAACTTATTTCATGAACATGAATGCATATGAAAACATGACAACAACTAGAACATATGATGTGGGCTGTTTGGGTCATAAAGGAACTAAATACCTCAACTAGACATAGAATGAAAGAGATGAGGATATCGGGTCATCATGTTGGCTTCGTCCTTCCATGTAGCACCCTTAAACTCTTGGTTCCTCCATAACACTTTAACTAAAGTTATGTCGTTATTTTGCAACTTTCTAACTTATCGGTCCAAATTCTCAACCGAGACCTCTTCATATGAAAGACTCTCCTTGACCTCAATGTTCTTCAATGGAACAATGGTGCTAGGATCTCCAATAAACTTTCTCAATAATGACACATGGAACACCGGATATAACGATGCCAAATCTGAAGGCAAATCCAACTCATAGGCTACCTTACCAATTCGTCTTAAAATCTGATATGGGCCAACATAGCGGGGACTTATCTTCTCTTTCTTACCAAAACGCATCACACTCTTCATGGGTGAAATTTTCAAGTAAACCCAATCATTAATGTCAAATTCAAGTTCCCTCCTTTTTACATCCGAATAGGACTTTTGTCGTCTTTGGGCCATTTTCAATCTTTCTCAAATAAGTCTGACTTTTTCCATAGCTTCAAATACCAATTCGGGTCCTATCAAAGAAACTTCACCTACCTCAAACCATCTGATAGGGGATCTACACCACCTACAGTACAAAGCCTCAAACAGAGTCATCTCAATATTAGATTGATAACTATTATTATAAGCAAACTCTATTAACGATAAATGGTCATACCAATTTTCTCTAAAGTCGATCACACATGCTCTCAATATATATTTTAAGGTCAAAATAATGCGTTCGACCTGACCATCTATTTGTGGATGGAATACTGTACTAAGTTGTACTTGGGTACCAAGACCTTTTTGGAAAGATTTCTAAAATTGGGATGTAAACTGAGTACCTCTATCAGAGATGATAGAAAATGGAACATCATGAAGCTTGACCAACTCTGGGATACATAATCTAGCATAGTCCTTGGCTGAGTATGAGGTTTTAACTGGGAGAAAATGAGCTGACTTAGTCATTCAATCAACAATCACCCAAATAGAATCATATTGCCTATGAGTACAAGGCAAACCCGTAATAAAGTCCATATTTAATGTTTCCCACTTCCAAGTAGGAATCTCAATGTTTTGAGCCAAACCTCCCGGTTTTTGATTGTCAACTTTAACTTGTTGACAATTGGGATACTTAGCCACAAATTCTGTAATATCTCTTTTCATGCCATTCCACTAATATACCTCCCTCAAATGTTGATACATCTTTATAGAAACAGAATGAATAGAATAGCCCGAGTTATGAGCCTTAGCCAATATCATATTTCTCAAGTCATCAACATTCGGCACGTACAATTGGCCTTGATATCTCAAAATACCATCTCTCCATTAGGAGAAAGCTTCGATGACTTTTTCGGCAATCGCTTTCTTCAATTCAACTAAAGTGAGATCATTATCTTATTTTTCTTTTACTTCCACCACAAGAGTCGATTCAGATTCATTTTGCATAATAACACCACCATCTTTGGAATCAACCATTCAAATACCCAACTGGGCTAATCGTTGTACATCTCAAACTAACTCTCTCTTTTCACTCTCAACATGAGCAACACTGTTCATGGACAATCTACTAAGAGCGTCAGCAACCACGTTCGCCTTACTAGGGTGGTACATCATACTCATATCATAATCATTCAATATTTCAAGCCATCTTCTTTGTCGAAGATTCAAGTCCTTTTGAGTAAACACATATTACAAACTCTTGTAATCGGTAAAAACATCAATATGGACACCACAAAGGTAGTGTCTCCACAACTTCAAAGAAAATACCACGGCCGCCAACTCCAAATCATGAGTTGGGTAATTCTTCTCATGCACCTTAAGTTGCCTTGAAAAAAAAGCTATAACTTTACCATTTTGCATTAGGATACAACCAAGACCGACTCGTAAAGCGTCATAATATACCACAAAATCATCGGAACCTTTCGGTAAAGTCAGCACCAGAGCGGAGGTAAGCCTATATTTTAACTCTTGGAAGCTTTTCTCACAAGCCTCATACCATTAGAATTGCACCTTCTTCTTAGTCAAGGAAGTCAAGGGTGATGCAATGGAAGAGAAACATTCCACAAACCATCTATAATAACCGGCTAAATCCAAGAAACTTTAGATATTAGAAGGACTCAATGGTCTAGGCCAATTCTTGATAGCTTTTGTCTTTTTCGGATCAACCATAATTCCTTCTCCGGAAATAATATGACCAAGGAAGGAAACCAACCTTAGCCAAAAATCACATTTGCTAAAGTTTGCATACAACTGTCGGTCTTTGAGAATTTGTAACACAATCCTTAAATAATTGGCATTCTCTTCCTCACTCCGTGAATAAATCATCATCAATAAAAATGATAAAAAACGTATCCAACTATTGCCTAAATACCCTGTTCATCAAAAATCCATAAAGGTCGCAAGAAAATTTGTATTCCAAAAGACAACCAAAAATTTAAAGTGACCGTATCGAGTTCTAAAATTTGTCTTTGGAATGTCACACCCCCTCACCCGAAGTTGATGATAATCCAATCGGAGGTCAATCTTTGAAAAGTAACTTGCCCCTTGAAGTTGATCAAATAAGTCATCAATCCTTGGGATAAAATACTTATTCTTAATTGTGACCTTGTTCAATTGCTAGTAATCTATACACATTCGGAGTGACCTATCTTTCTTCCTAACAAACAGCACAGGAGCACCCCAAGGTGAAATGCTAGGCCTTATAAAACCCTTATCCAACAAATCCTTTAATTGCTCTTTTAACTCCTTAAGTTTCGCTGGATCCATATGGTAAGGAGGAATAGAGATAGATTGTGTATCGGGCAAGAGATCAATGCCAAAGTCTATTTTCCTTTCGGGAGGAACACCTGGGAGATCTTCTAGAAAAACTTCTGGGAACTCATTAACAACTGAAACTAACTTAAGGGTGGGAGTCTCGGAATCAACATCCCTAACTCTTACTAAATGGTAGATACAACCCTTGGAAATCATCTTTCGGTACTTAAGACATGAAATGAATTGACCCTTGACCACTGAATTATTTCCCTTCCATTCTAGAATAGGCTCATTAGGAAACTGAAACTTAACCACTCAGGTTCTACAACATATAGAGACATAAGAGGAATGTAACTAATCCATACCGAGAATAATGTCAAAGTCGGTCATGTCAAGTTCAACAAGATCACAAAGGATGATTTTATGCAAAACGGATATGAGACACTTCCTATAGACCGTTTTAGCGATAACTGAGTCACCTACGGGCGTGTAAACGGAAAAAGGCTCCATTAATATTTAGGGCTAACATCAAACCTCATAGCCACATACGGAGTAACAAAAGACAAATTTGCATCCGGATCAAGCAAGGCATAAACATCATAGTGAAATACCCATAACATACCGATAACAACATCAGGAGTCTCTTCCACCTCCTACCTACCATGAATGGCATAGAATTGGTTGTTGCATTGACCACCCTTAGGTTAAGCTTGGGCACCTTATGGAGCTTGGCCACCTTGAACAACTTGGGCTTGAGGATGACCTTCTTTACCCTTGTTGGTTGTTTGAGGGCACTTGAATTGCCTATGACCCATTTTGCCGAATCGAAAGCAAGCATCCGTTTCCATCAAACCTCTCCCCCATGACTTTTCCCATATTTTCCATACTTGGTAAATGAAAGGCTATTAGAATTCATATCTACTCCTTGAGCCTTAGGGTATGACACCCTATCATTTACAAACTTCTTTCCCGAACTTTGTCCTTGTTGAAAAGGGCCATTACTACCACCAGACTTAGCGTTTGAGAACCCATCTTCATACCGAGCTCTCTTGGAATCTCTCATTCTCAAATCCTTAAGTTTCTCCCACTCAATTTGTTTGACAAAAGTGATGAGCTGATATATGTCTATTTTCTTAATAAGCATGGATGTTCAGCATTCTTTAGCAACCAAGTCGGATACCTCTGATATGAATTGACTCATTCGGGCATGTGGATCGGCAACCAATGCAGGAGCATACTTGGGGAGATTGGTGAACTTGAGGGCATAGTCCCTCATTCCCATATTGCCTTGTCGAAGATTGATGAACTTTAATACCTTGGCTTACCTTAGTTTAAGAGGGAAAAGTGATCAAGGAAAGCAAGTTTGAAGGTTTCCTATTCAATAAGTCCTTTATCCATCCTCTTTATTTTCCATTAGGTGTACCACACTTGTGCAACACTCTTAAGTTGATAAGCCGCTAACTCTGCTTTCTCTTCGGACGACACCCCCATAATACTCACTATCTTATAAACCTCGCCAATGAATTCTTGAGGATCCTCATCAGCTTTTGAACCATGAAACTTCGGAGGGTTAATTCTTGAAAAATCTCTTACCCTTGAAGCCAGAGTGGAAACATTAGGAGGATCTGTAACCCTTTGGTTGTCCACAACTTGGGATAGAATGGTAAATGTGGTTTGGAACTATACATGTGTCACTTGCTCAGGAAAAAGGTCATTGTCATGAGGAGCTGGAGGGATTTGGGCATCATTAGCATTGTTCCCCCTTGGAAATGGTGGTCTTATTAGAGGTATGATTTCTGAAAGTCGAAAAGAAAGAAGTTAGGGAGAGGAAGACTTAAGGGAAACTATATAGCATGATATAGATTATTAAACAAGTGGGAATTCCTAAAACACCTTATATCCTTATATTCATAGATGTGGTGCGCTTCACACCCATGAATAAGAATGTACTTGACGCGATATATTGGACTCCCTAACACACTCGAACCTTGTGCTCTAATACCAAGTTTATCACGATTCAACCTAGGGCTTAGTCATAATATGACAATTGAAATCCTGAAAATCACCAACCAAGCCTCTTATTCATAGCATAACCATACATAAGGTATAGCAAATGCGAAAACATCATAGAAAAGAGTCTAACATAAAAATAAGGGAAACATGATCCAACAACATAAGACTCTACATACTTGTCCAAAAATGCCTTTAGTCATGAACATGGGTGGGGGCTAAGACATGTCTCTTGGTCACTCTCAAGTAAAGAAGTAAATATCTTTGGAAATAAAAAATACAATTCGTACTTGTCCTCGATAGATGAGGACTCACTAAGACTTCACCATAGGAACTCAACTAGCCACACGGATGGATATGATCCTCAATATCAACCCGTACATTATGAGATAATGTAAGCAAAAGTATGCATTATAACACTTTAAGTACTAAGTATAAGGATATGACATGAAACGTAAATAATGAGATACAATTATCAATTAAAATACATGATAAGAGAAGAAAGGTAAGGACATGAGAGAATCATAATGATCAAGCATTTAAAAGCATAATTAATATTGTGACAGTACATAAGAGATCATACATATGTGGTATAGGAACCATAACCGATATTAAGACCATGCGAGCTATAACATGGAATCCCGATGTTGCCCCTATACTGAAAAATGGGGAATCTACTTGCCAAGATAGACTATACCCCACTAGGCGGGTAATACGTACGCTATATATAGATCCACTAGCTAAGCCATGAAGGCAACCTATGTTGGCACATAGTTTAAGAGACATAAGACTGCTACTAAGGCTTTTGGTAGGTCCCTCTCCTCAAGTCCACTCGGTGCTAAATCAAATCCCACAAAATACATACATAACATAGAAATCATAATGAACATATATCATAGTCATGATTATATGCTTGAAATCGTAGAATAACTCATTTTCATAACATAATTGCAATGCAGGTATTGTCCTTCCATATTACATAACATACCAACATAGTTATAGTTCATACATAATTCATATCATACCTTAAGGCACTACATTGGGCCCTAAGTAATCTTTTCCATAATTTGCATAAAAATCATGATTTGAAATATACTTGTAATTCATGATCATAATTGAAATACATAATCATAATTCATACTCAAAAATTAGGGTAAATCATGAATGCATGATCAATTGACTTAACAATAATGATAATACCTTAAAATCATTGAATTGCTAATCATATTTCATAATTCGTCATAGAAAATAGGCCTCATGCATGGACAATCATAATTGGACTTTGAACTAATGTAATTCATATGGAAACATCATTATAAAGATCGAAAATAATGATTAAAATCATAATTTAAATAGCTCAATAAAATTCATAAGATTAGGGTTACAAACCCAATTAAAATTAATGAGATTTTGAAAGAAATCCTTGGGACTCCATGGGTAAAAGGGACCCATGGATCACTACCTACATACCTTAATTGAATTTGACCTTAGAACTGGAAAAGGAGACTTGTTCCTGAAGAAATCCTAGCTCAAAAGTTTGATGAAGAAAATGATCTTTGGAGGAGCCTTGAGAGAGAAGTCTTCTAGTTGATTGGGAGTTAATGAGGGAAGAGCGTAGATTAAAGAGTATTTAGGATATTTTCGTAGTGAATCTAGTTCCAAAAATGTCCACATGCATTAATCAAAGAATAAGAAATGTCTAAAATACTCCTTATTAAAGTGCAGCTTGGGCTTACCACAAAAGACCCATCACGACACGTGGTGCTCACCACGGTCTGTGGTGATGTTCGTGATGTTGGACTTAAACATAAATTTTTGAGAGTTGCAAGGAAAGTTTCAGAACTTTCTTCACGGGACCATTTACGATCCGTAAAGTTCACCACGGTCCATGATGAGTGGACGTAGTGCAGGTCCTACAACTTGACCTTCAGGGGTGACCACCACGGTTCGTGAAATGTTCCACGGCCCGTGGTGTCCAGTCATGGTCCTAGCCTTGGGATGAAGTTTTGAGGCTTCAGGGAAAGGGTCACCACGGAAGGCTTCAAGGCTCGTAGTACTCACCACGATCCATGGTGACCTATCATGGACCTCACCCTGCAAAGCTAAGCTTCAGGTACATCACCACAGTGGCTCACCACAGCCCGTGATGGCCTCCGTGGTCATCACCTGGTGTCCAAAATTTGCAATATTTTAGATTTTTAGGTCTTGATCCTTGTTTCCCGACTTTCCAGATTCTGGGGTCTTACATACTTAGTCCATATGAATGACCAATCTTTTGGTTTCTTTCAATCTTTAAGAGGTCTTAAAAAAGGAGACTCATTCTCTCCTACCCTATTCATCATTGTAGCTAAAGTTTTGTCCAGATATCTTAAAATTCTACATAGAAATTCAGAATGCAAAGAATATGGTCCCTCAAATGAATCCTAGAAGTGAATCACTTTTGTATGCAAATGATACCATATTGTTTTGTTTAGGGCCTAGGGTTTGTGAAAGAAAGATGATGAAAATGTTGAGAAATTATGAAAAGGTACCTGAACAATTGATAAATATAACTAAAGCTTAGTGTATTTATATGAGAAGGTACTTATTTATGTGTGTAATGAAATTAGGAAGATCACATGAGTGAAACAAGGTACTTTTCATTTAGTTATTTTTGTTGCTCAGTTCTCTATGAAATAAAAAATAAGTCTCATTTTAAAGATCTGATAAAGAAATTCATGAAAAGGGTTTGGTCTTGATTGACCAGACTTTTATTTTTTGGGAGAAGGTATATACTGATCTCACATGTTTTATAATTAATGCCTATATTTCTTTTTTATTCCATGAATCCACAATCATGTATCATTGAAAAGCTCCATAAAAAAAATTCTAAGTTCCTTTGGAGTACAACCAGAGAAAAGAGTAAATATTGGGTAGTCTAGGAGAAGATATGTTTGCCTAGAAGGGAAGAAGGTTCGGGACTAAGGTTTCTATATGAGATGTCCAAATCATTACTTGTCAAATTATGGTAGAACTTTAGAACCTCCGTATCATCACTCTGGAGATATAACATGTGGAATAAATATTATAAAAGAAATTTACCCTACATTCCATGTCCGAAGGAAAATGGATTTAGTAAGGATAGATGCAGAGCACAATATTAGATAGCAATTAAAATCAGGTACATCAAGTTTTTGATTTGATAATTGAACAAGATATGATTCCTTATATACGATGTTGAAAGGGAATGCTGGGGAATAAGAGTTGAAAGTAATAGAGTTTATTTCTGAAGGAATGTAGACTATCATAAACTATTATAAAAAAATTTAAAGGAGATGATTGATCACATCATTAAATGCATCAACCCCAATATCTGGCACCAGCACATACCTTTCAAGTGCTCCTTTCTTGTTTGGAGGGCTCTTAGAAGAAAGCTTCCCACCAATGACAAACTTATCAGCTTTGGTCACCCTCTCTCTCAGTGCTACTGCTGCTACAGACCTGGCCAAGACACCATAGACCATATCTTTGTTGCAGGAGCCTTTGCCAGTAGTATTTGGAGTGGGTTTGCTAATTCTTTGGGCATTAATAAGGAATACATCCCTCTTAGAAATCTGCTAATGAGGTGGTGGAATTCAAAGTATAAGAATGAGGCCCACAGGCTCTTGTTACAGGCTCTCCCTATCTTCATTTGTTGGAACTTTTGGAAAAATAGATGTGCTTCCAAGTATGGAGGAAAGCAGTCTAACCTTGCAAGGGTTAAATTCTCTATTTTTAAGGACAGCTTCCACCTGCTACATAGTGCATTTCCTTATATTAGATGGCCTCACAACTGGAGGGACTTGGTCCTCTTAGTTGAACAATGCTACCAAGATACCAAAGTTAGTCCTGTATGTTGGACCAAGCCTCCTGATCATTTGGTGAAACTAAACACTGATGGCAGTGCTCTCAGTAATCCAGGCAACATTGGTGGTGGAGGTATCCTTAGAAATGCATCTAGTGAGCTCATTTTTTCTTATGCAATTCCTTTAGGTGCTGGAACTAACAACCAAGCAGAGATTAAAGCTGCAATCTTTGGTCTCTCTTGGTGCCTTCATCTTGGTTACTCTCAGGTAGTGCTGGAGGTTGACTCACAGCTCCTAATTAGATGGCTGCAGCATGAAGCAAATCCTCCTTGGTCTATCAAAGAACAGCTGGACAAACTCAATAACCTCATCATTCAATTCCAAGAGTTCAGCTGCAAACATATCTTCAGAGAAGCCAACTCTACAGCTGATAGTCTTTCCAAATACAGCCATAAATGCACATCTCCTGAGCTCTACTTCACCAAGCAGGACCTCCCCAGGGAAGCTAGAGCTCACATGGAAATTGACATGCTGGGAATGACAAACTTCAGAAGAAGAAGGCTTAAAAGGATCAAGAAACCCCCCTTGACCTCCCCAAAACTGCTGTTCTAATTGATCTTCAACTTGGATATCTCTATGTATAGTTATAACTACTTTGAAGATCCTATAATTAGGACCATTGTAAAGGGGAGAGTCTCCTCTTTATATTGCTTGCCTAGACATAACAACTTGCCTCTTAAGGTAAGGAGTAGGGTAGTTCTTTTTTCTTTTCCTCTCTTGGTTGTCTGTACAGGTACATACAAACCTTCTACATTTCTCAACAACAACATCCTTCAACAATAGATCCACCAATCTGCAATACTCAAGGAACACCTATAAGTCATTAGAATTAGTTATTATAACTTGCAGAATTGTTTGTTTGTGTGTTTTTCTGTTTTTGTTGGTGGGTGCAGGTACTCTAAGGAGATGATCCTGATCACAACTAAAGGTATCCTCTTGGGAGTAGCTTGCAACAACAAGCATCTCAACCTCCTCCACTATGGAAGTAACATGGACCTACACAAGGACTTGCAGCAGCCTGTCCATATATTTCCCTTGTTTGTCTCTTTACCACTTGTCTATACAGGTTCAAAAGCACCTCACCAGAAGAGGGACAACAGCATGGCATACTAGCACCTCTCTTCAGCCTCCCATTCATGCCAACTTCTTCCCTGCAATATCTGAACCTAAGCTACAGCAGGGTATGATGTGCAGGGTGTTTTTCACCATGTGGACCTGTCCAAAAGCCTCCAAACTTTGCAGGATTGCAGCAAATACTATATTGACAAGGCCCAAGAAGTTTCATCTCGAACGGATAATTGGAGACTTTAGGCGAGCGACCTTGAAATAATCAGCTGTCTTAATCCTAAAGAGAGATCCTTTTGTAATTTGGAACCTCCAACTTGGGAAACAAGACTTCAAATTTTGCAAGGTTAAAGAAAAGGCTATATATGCAAACCTCATGAAGTTTTAGCTCAAACGGATAATTGGAGACATTAGTCGAGCGACTTAGAAAAAGATAATAGGCTCCAAAGCTCTTACTGAGGTCCCTTCTTTTTTGCTAGTTTGTGATAGCTCTTTTTTGCTTGGGTTTGTTTGTTTTATTATTGTAGGTTGCTGGAGTGATATATCAACTTTCTTTAACAACAAATACATAGAGAAAATCACAAATACAACTTCCAAACCCCCTGCAACATCTAAGCTTCAGCAGGGTAGGATGTGCAGGGTGAGTTGCAGCATGTGGACTTGCACCAAAGCCTCCAAAATTTGTAGGATTTCAGAAAATAATATATTGACAAGGCCCAAGAAGTTTCAGCTCAAACGGACAATTAGAGATGTTAGGCGAGCGACCTTGAAAAAATCAGCTGTCTTAAGCCTAAAGAGAGAGCAATTTGCAATTTGGAACTTCCAGTTTGGGCAAACAGATTTCAAATTTTGCAAGGATAAAGAAAATGATTTATGTGCAAACCTCATGAAGTTTCAACTCAATCGGATAATCGGATACATTTGTCGAGCAACATTGAAAAATCTAACGGACCCCAAAGCACTCTTGGAGGTCCTTTCCTTTTTGTTAGCTGTTGCAGGTTCTTTCTTTCCTTTGGTTGTTTGTTGTATTGTTGCAGGTTGCTTGAAGGATTCATCAACATGCACTAACAACAAATGCATAGAGGACATCACAGATACAACCATCAAATCAAACAGAATCTCCAAGACCCCTACACAAGGCCCATCCTGGTTTTTCTGTCTGGTTGGCTGTTTGTTTTTCTTTGATGATTTTTGTGTAGGTACAACAACTGATGGGGAACCTTGGCAAATAAAAGGCATCAACATAGAGATAACAGCCTTCCAAGCTAGGACCTCACCAACACACCAGCCCTACAACCATACCTATGCCTACATTGCAACACCTGCAGCAGATCCATTGTACCCCAAAACTATTGAAGCTCCTTGATCCTTTAATTGTTATGTGCAGGCACATAAGATACCATCAAAGGAGCTGCTCAATTCTTCTTTGGAGCCAATAAGAAGCTTCTTATAGGTTTGCAACAGCCCCCACAACTCTCACACTTGTTTGGCTCTTTGGTTGCTTGTTTGTGCAGGTAAACAAAGACACAGACAAAGGAAGATATCAGCCACAATTGCAAGGGCTTCACCTACTCCCATCAACTCTCCCTACACATTTTGGTCAACCGGCCGTGGAAGCTTTTACTCTTTATTCTAAGATGCCCGTCTATTCAACACCTGCAACAGCCCCCTCACATCCAAGACACTTGGTTCTTGGTATATTCGTGGGTATGCAGGTATATGAATACCCCTGATCAGCTTCGACAGTAATGGAACCATGCAAAATTCAAGGCACACACTGATAGACATCCAACCAGTTGCTCAAGCCAGGGATGCATCACATACAAGTTGCATTATACAACTACTCTAGTCTTCATCTTCTTCGACAACCACCCAAAGGCTGCTGGCTGCTATAGCTCCATTCACTTCCTATCCTTTCATCCTCCTTAGCTGCTACTATTGATGTTGCTGAATATTTCCTTGGACTTACTTGGTATGACAAGACTAAAAAGAGCAAAGATGAAAAGAATTTTCCATCCCATGCGAGATAAAAGTTTTGTATACTTGTTCTTCTTCAATTTAGCTATGTCAGATACGTAGCATAGTTGAATAGGACTAGTGTAGGTTACTTAATTTTTTCTCATGGAAGGGGAGAGTCTCCCTCATTTATACTTTCTTAGTTGATTTATACCGGGAGGAGTCCTCTCATAGGTTTAATGCTTTCTAGTTATAGTTAGCCCTTTTTTGTATCGGGGATGAGTTAGTCGACCTTAGTAGGTTAGCCGACTTATGAACCAACATAGGATCGGAGGTAAGGTTTATGTCCCCCTCCTTGTACTTTTATTTTGGTTATTTATGTTAAGGCTTGGGGGTGTTGCTCAACCCCTGACTGTGCACGAGAGGTGGGAGCCTCGTGTAGGGTCTGTTCCCATAAAAAAATTTAAAAAAAATGATAGAGCATGGTGGATTGGCAACGCTATATGATCATTCACAATTAAATTTGCATGGAAGTTATTGAGGCACGTACATAATTGCAGAAGAGACTATGATAGGTTTGGGCGAAAGGAGTTTCCCTTAAGATCAATTTCTTTCTATGAAGGATTTAGAAAAGAAGAATAGTTATTGATGATAATTTAAAAAAGATGAAGAAAAAAAAAGCATTGTTTCAAGATATTGATTCTATGAAATATATGCTCAGGAGAAATTAACACACATTTTCCTAACAGTTTTCATAACCACTAGACTATAAAAGTAGTTCGCTCACATGGTTTAATATTGAAGGCATGTATCTACAATAAATTATCATAAAATGGTGGACACTATAGTCTCCCCCCCTAAAAGTTGCAGGTTATTTATAGAGCTATGCCAATATTCATCATGTGAAAATTGTGGAAAAGAAAAATTCAAAAAATTATGGAGGGAGCACTACTTTCACAAGAATGGTAATTTAAGTAAAAACTAATGGTGAGAGAAGATGATTTTTTACATCCAGCCAGAGACTAAAACAAAGAGATCCTTTAGCTCCATCTTTTTTCATAATAGGTGCTGAAGTTCTATCCCGACTACTCAATAATTTTGTGTATAATGAGAAGTTTACCCTTTTTAGTATGGATTTCTCTAGACCTATCACAAATAATCTAGCTTATGCTCATGATATTGTTATATTCGTAGGAGGGAACAACAAATCAATTGGGATCAGTATGAAGCTGATAAAAAGATAAAAAAGCCTCAAGTCAAAAAGTCAATAATGACAAAAGTTTCTTTGTCACTGCTAAAAAACTCTATAAGCAGAATCAGCAGGAAAATGCTTTAGGTTTTATGAATAAACAATTCCCTTTTACATACCTCGAGTGTCGTATTTACAAAAGCATAAAGAAGATTAGCTATTTTGACCCCATGGTTGCTAAAATAGTTAAGAGATACCTTAGTGGATGGAAAGGAAAAATATTATCTTATGGAGGAAAGTTCATTCTCATTAAAAGTATTCTCCAGTCTTTACCTACGTACACCATATCGGCAATGAATACTCCAAAGGGCACTATCAAGCTTATGGAACAATATGTTGCAAGCTTTTTATAAGGTACCAAAGAAGACAAGAATAAATATCATTGGTGCTCAAAGGAATAAGTTATGCAATACTAATGATGAGAGTGAATTTGTTTTAAGAAGAATGCAAGATATTTCAAACATTCTCATACTCAAAAGGTGGTGGAGATTTAGAACTCAATCTTCTTTATGGACAACCTACCTCAAAGGCAAATATTGCAAGAGAGCACATTCGGTGGCCAAAATTGGTGTTCCTATGGACTTTTATCAATGAAAATGTTTGACAAAATAAAGGCCAAGGCAAAACCATTCATCATATGGAAAATTTAATCCGGAAACTCCAGCTTTTGGTGGGACAATTGGATAGGTAAAGGAGCTTTAGCTAATCTTGTTCCTGGACCAGGTAAGTCTGCTAAACTCTCTATTAATAGCTTCATTAAAAATAGCTCATGGAATGTAAATAATCTTAGTAAAACTATTAGGGCTGCTTATCAGTCAGATCAGATGAATTATTATGCTTAACGGTTTGACTTAATGGTTATCAGCTTTTAAAAGTACTAATCCGCTAACCAAACTATAAGATATCGATTGGTTTGGTACTGAATTAGCAATTATCGGACGGTTATTGGATGGTGTATTGGTGGTAACATATAAGTTACAATATGTAAGTCCCTGTATTTCAATCAATAACCCAAAAATAAGCTACGATATGGATAACCAATTTTATACCAATAGTTTAGTAATGCCAAAATCAGTTAAACACATACCAAAATTATCAGAAATAATCAAAGCAGATTCGAAGCCGATTTAGACATAAAGTGAGGATTTAGCACATTAACATAAAGAATCAGTAAACCAAAGATCTGAAACCTCAAAGAAATTCATGCTTTAGCCAAAATTCACAACAAGAGTAAACATGGATCAAAAGAACATATTGGAAAATCAATAGACAGAAATGACTAAAAGGACCAAGAAGGCTGGAATCGTTGGAAAGTATGGTACCCGTTATGGTGTCAGTCTGTGTAAGCAGATTAAGAAGATGGAGGTTAGCCAGCACAACAAGTGTTTTTGTGAGTTTTGTGGAAAGTATGCAGTAAAGCGAAAAATAGTGGGAAATTGGAGTTGCAAAGATTGCGGCAAAGTCAAAGCCAGTGAGGAGTGCAATCCGAAGACTAAGGGAGCAGACTGAGAGTTAAAGCAATCGTCCCCTTCTGGCGGTTGTAGCTTATGATTTGTTTAATTGTTTCAACAAGTTTTTCAATTTTGAGAGAGAAAAGAATGAGAGAATAGAGATGAGAGTATGAGACAGAGGCAGCAGCCAGTAAGTGCAAGTGTGCAACTGACAACTTATTTAGATTTAGGTAAAATTAGGGTCTTATACTCTAAATGGGCTTGGCCTATTTAATTAAATGGGCTTAGCCTATTTAACTAAATGGACTTGTCCTATTGAGGCTTATTTTTACGTTTACAAATTATAATTACCATACATATTTTATATGTTTAGGAATAAAAATATAATAAAATATAATAAATTCTTAACGGGTTAACAGTTTACCCAATAACAAAATTGAGTAATCCGTCCCCCACACCGATAAGCCGTTAATTATAAAATTTAAATTCATTTCCCACCCGCTAATCTGATAACCCAATACCAATAAGACAATAAGCCAATTTTGTGATTGGATTATCGGTTGTGATTGGTTTTGAACAACCCTAGAAGCTATCCCAAATCCTATAATTCCTTTCATTTATAAAATTGGCATTGAAAGATATCCCCAATTTTCCAATTTGGGATGTCAATGACAAGGGTAAGTTTACAAATTTTCTGCTTGAAATACAATTAGAGCTCATAATTAGAAAAATGACTTTTTGAAGGTTTGGCACTCTAAAATTCCTTTTAAAGTATCCTTTCTCACTTGGAGGCTCCTTCAAAAAAAATCCTTTTCTATGACACTATGAACAGGTTTGACACTAACCATTCTATTGAGTGTGATTGTTGATGGATAGCACATACAAATACTATACATCATGTTTTTATTGATAGTGATGTAGCCAACAAGCTTTGGAGCACAATAGGAAATCCATTAGGAATTCAACATCAAAACAATTTGGTCATCACAATTTTCAATAGATGGCGGAGGATACAACCTTGCAACAAAATTCATGAAAAATGATCCTTCAAATTGCTCCTATTTATATACTCTGGAAATTTGGAAAAAGAGGACAACATATAAATACGAAAAGCAAATAAACTTTCAACAAAATAGAATGGAACATCAAGGACTTTGGTAAATTAAATTTGTTATTTTTAGACTCTATGACAAGCTGGACTTCAACTTCAAATGGCCCGACTTGTGTACAGTGATCGAGAAGTTAAGACCTGTCAAAACTGTGACACAAGTTCGATGGTGCAAACCCCAACAACACAACATCAAGATCAATACTAATGGAAGTTTCATCATTGAGAATGTAAAAGCAAGCATTGGAGGGATAGTTAGAGACAAAATGGTGATATTATGATGGTTTTTTCTATTCATGTTTAATGTAACAATAACAATATGGCTAATGCACTTGCGGCAGAGTTTGGAGGGAAATGGTGCATTCAAAATGGACATACTGATTTTGATCTTGAACTTGATTCTCTGGTAATTATTAGTACGTTGATCAAGAAGAATACTACCAGCCTCAAACTTAAATAGGTTATTGAGTGAACCACCAAGATGATGAAACAGTGCAATGTTAACATCAACCATGTTTTGAGTAAAGGCAACCAGGTAGCACACGGTTGTGCTAAGCTAGCTTTAAAAACTGGACAACATAAGTACTTCAACAATTTTCAGCAACTCCCTAAATATGTCAAGGGACCATATCAGCTTGATAAATGGCAACTTCCTAGTTTTAGATCTATCTATGATAAAGCTAATTTTTTTGTTAGTTGATGTAAATATGAATGTAGAAGGAGTTAGAGTAGGTTTTTGTGGGAACTTCTTTTACTTTTTTTGAGGTGATTCTATCACCTTGTGTTGTATTTAAGAGGCATGGTCTAACCCTCCTCCTTGATAATTAATACAACACTTCCCAAATATGGATAAGATTTATATATATATCAAAAAAGTAAAAATTAATGTTGATCAACTAATCAAAATGTTATATTCTGAATTGAGAACCTACCTTTGAAATGGCCAATACTAGTTGATACGGGGAGAGACTATAAGCCTAAATTATAGTATTGTAGTGTAAAATAAAGGCTATTAGATGGTGACAGAATCAAGTGTAACGTTGATGGAGCTATCAAGGGTAATATTGGCAGAGTTCACATAGTTTTAGTTTTAGAAATAGGAATGGGAGAACCTGATACATGCATAATCAAAGGGAATTGGTACTACTACAAACATGGAGGAAAATATCATGACTATATTAGATACCCTCAGATATTATTAGACACATAAATTGATGAATGTTCTCTTAGAAACTAATTCACTTAGTCTAAAGAGCATCATACCTAAGATGTGGAAGGTACCCTAATAAAATGCTGATAAAATAGAGCAGATAAAGGAAATCATGTAAAATCTGGACACATAAATCATACACAGATTCAGAGAAGGGAAATATCTTACGAACTCACTAGCTAATACAACTATTGAACATCAATAGCTACATGATAACAGAAATACCACTTTCTTTGGGATCTTCCAACCATTGGAAGGAGGATCTAATAAAGCACATATTCCATCATTAAGTGCGAGGACACAAAATCAACCAACAATGAAGAATTAAACAAGTACATCAAAGAAAATAACTAATATATTTCACAGAAGACTTATTTACAGGTTATCATCCATAGAAAACCAAAGAGTACAAGAAATATATTAACATAAAAGTATGTCTGGAAGGAGACATTACAAGTGTGTATAAACTAGGTAAACTATTCTACTTTAGATATCAAAAATACACTTCACCAAAGACAAAGGCTTGTAGTGTCATATTAGATTTGGAAGATTTTAGCTCAACAATAAATCCTAATAAAGCATAGGAGTATTCACTTCGGTTTCACCTGGAGTTGGACAAACAACAAGATCTTAGATAACCAACTTAAGAAACCTCCAAATAAAAAAAGAAAAAAAAGATTTACTAAGGAAGAAGCTGAACCTAGATGAAAACCTTCTCCTTTTTCGATTTCTTGGGATGAGATACCCGACAACCAGAGTGTCACACCCCGAGAGGGTACCCTAGGTGTGGCCGACACTTGAAGACCATTGCTAGTCCCAAGCGAACCACTTGGTCCAATTACTCATTCAATCACATTAGCAGAATACTTAAATTAACTCAAAGAGACATTTAGGTGGGCTAACAACTCATTACTCAATAAAGGAATAATGTGAATAAACAATCTTACGCATCAACTCAATCTTAAAGTTAAGTTCTTCAAAACAAACAAACTTAAAGAGACGTCAACTCCGATCTACTCACTCTATGCCTATGAAGCCTCTATCAACTATCAATAAGGTGCCGAGAAAAGCCCAAAGCTACCTCAAAAGAAACTACTCAAAATATTGCATGAAATAAATATGATTCTTCTGAAAGCAAGGAGGTCTGACTACTATCAGGAAAGAAAATGATCTTCAACGAAGCACCTGTTTGTCATGACCCGAATTCGGGCCATGATGGCGCCTACTATAACCCCCGAGTAGGCAAGCCAAACCCAACTCAAGCGGAAGTCAAACCTTAATTTAAATAAATAATTATCAACATAAGAAGGTAAAAGTAAGAAGAATATAACAAGAGAAAGGTTTGGCCAAGGTATAGACATGTAAATACGATACAAAAAAACCCGAAAGTGACCAAAAATAACGAACTGGCGCTAGACCAAACCCCGTACCTAGTGTCACCTATATAGGAGCAACTAAGTACAAAAGCTAACAATACATATACAGTACAGAGCTGATTATCCAAAAGAACAAGTGTAAGTCAATACAAAAGAGGAAAGGTAGCAAGTCTCTGAACGCTGGGAGCTCACCATACTCCGGATCTGACACCGCTACAGATGATCAAGCGCGTGTCGAAGGTGGCTCAAACTGGGAGCTGCATCAAAATAATGCAGAAGTACAGTATGAGTATCAAAACATGGGATACTCAGTAGGCATCATAGACCAACCGAGATCAGAAAGAATAAAGATATAATAAGCATCACAGTGATACTAATAATAACATGAGGAAAACATAAACTACGATTACGGGGAAAAGGGGTGTAGAAAGATCATACAGTACTCAAGTAAATCCAACCAATCAGGTAATCACCACTAATAATCTCAACTCACAATTATCGAAAGAATACATAAATGTAGACTAGTAGATGTGGATCAATATTTCGCAAAAGTATCATGGAGCATCCGAAACAATCCTCGAGCTCATTAATATCGAAGTAATAACCCAAAATATGTATCAAGAAGCTATCCAAAATTCACACCTCGAGCTTATCAACATTAAAGTAATAACCCAGAATGTGTATCAATGGGGCAGTCCGGAATTCACACCTTGAGCTCATCAACGGTGAATATAAAAGTGTAGCCCAAAGTCAATAAAAGGACCACCCGAAATCGTACCTCGAGCTCATCATCCATGAAATGCCATAAATAAGATATCACCAGTATTTTCTTAAATTCCTTATACTTATTCATCAACCAAAATCTTAGTCTCACCATTTATTCTTCCTTTAAAAAGATTTTAAACCTTGGCGAGGTAATCAAAACGAGTAGCATATCAAAAATCATATATTACTCAAATCGGGTAAAATCCCACCAAAGGCTTCAAATCACTAACTTGAGACTCCGATATACCGAAAGCATGGCCTCGGGCCCAATATTTTAATATCATAAGCAAAAGATCATAAGCATAACCCAAAATTATGCCAAAATGGGCATCCGAAACCAAACAAGTCAATAAGTGGAATCTTAAGTTCAAATCACCTAGAAGCAACTTCTAAGGATTTTAAGCGCTGCAAACAAGTCAAGATAGCGCCTAGACTAAGGCTCCAATGGCTAAAACTCAAACTAGTTACTAACGATGATCATCGACTCCAAATTGCTCGATAGAATATGAAAACCTAAATCATAAACCTAATCACATGTTACTACTCAAAATATACCAATTCTAACCAAGCCAAGTCTAACAACAGTAAGCCATAGCCTACCTCAAGGTCGAAACTCCACACGAACTGCTAAACTAAAGCTTTTCCTTTTCACGCCGCCTTGATTGATGTCACTCTATCAAATTATTGAAGAACACATCAATACAAAGACAACGATACCCATATTACTATAATTAAAATCGGACTCAAAATTGGGTCAAAATTCAATATTGGGACTCGCACACAAAATTAAAAAACCAACTTCGTCACAAGATCCCAAATAGCTCAAGAAATTTGAGCCCCAAAAATGGGCACATTCAGAGCACTAGAAGAGCTCAAAACAACCCCACCAATTTCAAGCCCTAGAATAGTCAAAAATGCAAGAAAACAACGAATTTACGCGAAACTTACAAGATTTTTAGAATGAGAAAGGGTTCCAGAACGTCCCCGTAAGAATTTCCAACACAAGGAAACAAGAATTATTGAAAAAGACTAAGATTTTCTCCAAAATGTGAGTTTTGATATGTTGAAAATGAGAAAAATGTGACCTAAAATGGGTCTTAAAGTTCACTAGAATTAGTAAAAATGCTCTTTGCGATCACGGAACCCAGGTTCGCGATCGCGGCACTCAGTCCTGCAATTGCGATGAGTAAGAGCCTATCTTTCCTGATCAAAGCCCCTGGCTCGCGAACGTGAAGAACAAAAATCCCTGCACCAGTAGTTCAGCTGGTGCTGAACTTTGGAGAATTGGGATTTCCTCCGACGAGGGTCCAAAATTTATTCGGAACCCTGTGAAGATAAATGGACTATGCTACCCAATTAAAACTGGCATTTTGAACTCAATGAAAATGATGAAATGACCAACGGATGTCGTCTCATCGAAATGTTGACCAAAATCAACACTTCCTAATGAAAACACTTAAAACGCACAAATGGACTACAACTCATTTCGAGCACCTCGGGAACCAAATCAAACGTCATTATAGACTAAAATTAGAGTTCTGTAGCTAACCGCACTGATGGAATTTTCATCCGAGCGCATTTACTCAAAATATTGGCCAAAGTCAAACTTGGCCAAAACTTAAAGTTAAAACGGCAAAGCCACACAAACTCAAAACGAAGATTTCAAAACCCAAACCAACCTTCCTTCTAGACCAAAATGGACTTTTTGGAGCTGATGGAACCATCAAAATTCTCATATGACGCCCAAATCTCCGGATATTGACTAAAGTCAACTCTTTCAAGCCTTAAGCCTCAAAAATGGTCAAACCACCTCAAAACTCAACCGAACACTTTGGAGAGTGTGTCACCCATCCCAACATCACATAGAGCTATAAAGAAGCTACGAAAAGAAATAAAATGGTAAACATATGCAAAAATACATAAATGACCTTGGAGGTCATTACATTGTTGATGATCTTTAGCACTTGTATCTGCATCATAAAATGATGCAAGCCGAATAATGTCAGTACATGAAATTTATGAGTATATAAAATAGCTGAAGAAACACGACTCAACAACTCAACATAAAGTAACTCAACTCAAAGGTAACTCTAATCAACTCAAAATGATATTTAAGTTTATAATAACAATGCTTTGAAAGTAGACTCAATGATGTGCAACTCAATCAAATCACACCACCCATTTTAGGGATTTCTCTAACCGACAATCATCACTTATGAGCTGCTAATGATATAACGCTTTGCACTGCCATTGTTTTAGCCGTCCAATACCTTTCCAGGGTAAGGGACGATCAACCTAATTGGATCCATAATCAATCAAAGTCCTCTTTTTGGGACTAGAGAGGCATAGCCCCTATCCTACGTTGGCTACGTAGTTTATGGAGTTCGAATTATTATTTACTCTTACCTAAATCAGTGCTCAATACTACTTCCAAAAGACTCAATATGATCATATGCTCAATTAAATAAATTCATTCAAATCATCTCATCTAGTCACATTGGACCCTTATCAAACTCAATCTCATTTCAATAATCAGTTCTTTCATAAACATGCTTTCAAACTTGTTCATAACTTCTTAAAACTCTATCTCAAAACAATCATTTAACTCAATACTCAAACTCATTTAAATTCAATGCTCATTCTCTTTCAAAACTCAATCAAATATGCATAAACTCAGTTTAAAATCATACTTTATTTAATGCATGAAAAACCCTTCTCATAAACTCAAAATAAATACAGATTAATACAAAAATCATCAACTCAACTAGGGTTCATGGGAATAAAATCACGAACAACATTTCAAGAACTCAAATCATAAGAATGGGCAATATACTCATATGCATAAGGAACCCAGTAAGGAATTATATAGATGACTCAAGAACTCAATTAAATAGGATCAAAACTCAAACTCAATCTTGACAAAATGAAGATGTAGGGTACGAGAACAAACTCAATCCAACATTGTGATTAGCCTGGAAATCGAAGGAATGATTGAAACTCGAAGAGATTGCATGAAAACCTTAAACCCTAGCTATCTTTCTTCTCTCCAATCACTTGTCTCAAAAGTTTTACGTGTTAATGAGAGGAAAAACCCTTTTGGGTAAGTTAAAAGACTGATTTTTGGTCTCTAAATGTGGAGGATTCAGTTATAAAAAGGTGGAAAAAGATCAGAATGCCCTCATTAAAACTGCGTCGGGCTCCTGGACAGGCGGACACCACGGCCTGTGAAGATCTCCATGGTCCATGGTAATGGCCTTGATTCTGAGGTTGAATCATGCTGGGGTGTTGACTTCCACGTAGGTCCCCACGGTCCGTGATATCCACCATGTGTTGTGAAGGCTCCCCTAAAGTCGATTCATCCCAAATGTTCTGAAGGTAAGTTTCACAAAACTCTTCACGGTTCGTGAACACCATTATGTGTCGTGAACATTACTCGTGGTCGTCTCCAAAATTAAAGGTCTTAGGGGTCAACTTCACAAAAGAAAATACGGTCGGTGGTTCTCACCACGAACTGTGGTCCCACTCGTGGGCTTCTCCCCTAGTTCATGTCACTTTTACAGGACCTTTCCATGGGCCATAAAGCTGAATATGGATTGTGATGGGTCTCGTGGTCCTTGAATGGTAAAATTTTCAGATCGATTTAGAGTTAATTTAGGCTAGGAACTTCAGGAGTGTTACACAGAGTTTATAGGAAATCCATTAGAAAAAAGAGGAAAGACAAGATTTGAAGAAGAAAGGGAAAGATGAGAATTAAACTTTAAACTGTGAAGCAGATTAACAAAGTTCACCACGGATTAAATGAGGCCCAAGCTTAAATATCACGCAGAGGAGGAGCTTTACAAGCCCGCAGTTTCAGCAACAAACTTTAGGCAACATTCTTAAGCGTCGTCAAAAACAAAGGAGAAGACTATCGAATTGTAGATACACCGACAACCCTATACTAAGATTTTTTCAATTTTGTGGACCGGGTCTAATTTGTTGGACCAAGCCATTTCTTTTATTTTTTGCTTTCTGATGTGAGCCGTTAGTCTACTTTTGTTATTTTGGATATTGATTATTAATAATTGAGAAAATTTTCAAAACAATAATATTTTATCATTTAATAGAATATTTTAGCTACATTTTTAATATTTATTGAAAATAACTATATTTTGGTTTTCTATATGGTTGATTTATGTATTTTTTTTCTTTTGTTTAACTTAATAGAATACAATTAAGAAATAACAAATTAGAGAAAATCAGGACAGAGAACCTTTCAAATTAGATAAATAATTTTAAAAATATATTATTACTTACTTTGCAACTTTACATATTAGGAGATAAAAATAAGCGACAATTAGCGATTACGGAGATTAATTCTATCGTCTTCCTTATCCTCCATTAGCGACTACGAATTCTCTATTGATGATCCTCTTTCTTTGTACAAGGCAAGACGATTGATCGAGATTTTTGCTGGTCAAAAGGAGATTGATATCAATGAAGAATATTTTGAATACAAAATTGAATCGGTAGGAGATAATCCATCAGAAAAACTTGTTGAAATAAATAATTTGCAGACAATTCCAATTTGATCTCCGAGCTAAAATAATCAAGTATTCATTCAAAATTTAGTTAAAATAAATTATGATGAATCGTGAATTTGTTTGGAATAAATTTCAAATTTAATTTATTTTGAACACCCAAAATTGAAAGTTTTATTTCAAATTCAAAATATTTTGAATACAACAATTCAAAGTTTTATTCTGAATACGTTTTGATTTTGATACATCAATTGAAAAACAAAAATGTGTATGCTTATATGTTCGAATTTGTATGCTTATCTGTTTGTATGCTTTTGATATAGAATTTGTATGCTTATTTGTTTTGAATACACATTTGCACCTAAAATACAATTTAGATGATGTGATACAAATTGTATATTCAAGCTAATACATTTTGTAATCTGTGTGGGATATATTTTGTATACTTAAGAATGAAAAATGATGCAAAATCGAGAAATGTAGTTGGATTATGATTTATAACTGTGAAAAGTGATGGATACAAATATGATTGAATACAAATATACTTAAGAAGAAACATGGGAACACATCTGAAATGAAAAATGGGAATACATATATGATCGAATACAAATATCCTGAAGAAAAAAATGAAAATACAAATCTGAACTGGAACATGAAAATACATATATCCAACAAACAAAACAGAATATTACAAACAAATCCGTAAAATAGAAATACTAGATGAGAGAGAAGTGGGAAAATCTCTTTGAAAAACAAAACTAATCTGTAAAACATAAAAAAATCGCAAAAGATACGTATCAAAAATAAGATATCTGAATTAACGAGATTGTTATGTAAATCTTTTAGGAGATTTATTTTTTCAATTTCTGAAAAAGAAAGAGGGAATTGGATGAAAGAGAAGCGGGATAATGAAAATTGGAGAATCAAAGAAAAGAGGGATTTGATGAGAGATAAAATTTTTATTTTTTGAAATATTGTGAAAATTGGAGAGAGAACATGTGTGAGGAATTGAATGAGAGAGAAAAAATTTAGTTTTGTGCTTAAAACATGATCTTGATATGAGTTAATTTAGACGCTAATTTAGGATATCATTAATTTGCTATACAACTAAAATATTGTTCTTTTTTACAATATTTTTAAACTATACCTGTTTTCACTAAATAAGTTACAAATTTTGCCTAATTAGATAATTTTTCCTTACTAAAATCAATTTAACTTTTAAAAAAAGAAGATTAATTAAAGGCAAAAATGTCATTAATGATCCCCATATTATTAGTTCACCACATAATTAACATTCTCCACATGTAATAATTTATGGCATAAACATTCGATGCATTACAGTCCTCCTATTACAATATGTGTGTGAACCAAACAACCACTTTGGCATTGATTTGCTCAAAAGAAAATTAGGGTTTTGTTAGTATGATACAAAGTCATACGGAGGTGGTATCCCAAGACAAAGTGAACTCAACATTATATATACCCTTTTCCACTATTAACATCTCTATGCTACCAATTCCTCTCTCTGCCTTCCTCTCCCTTCAGAAATAACTTTAAAATACACATTGATATTTCTCTTTTGGCTGAGGCTTAGATCTATGCAGGCTTGTTAGATGCTTCTTTTATTTTTCATATTTCTTGATCTATTCAAAGGAATGTGAAGGAGGAGGAGAAGTTTGTGATAGCTTTTTGCAGTTTTTTTGTGTCTGCGTATAGTGTATGTTTTTTTATGGTAGTTTGAATTATTTATCGTTGGGTTAAATCAGCTGATCCATCTGAAATAGTGTGTGGGGGGGGGGGGGGGGGGGAAACATGACCCGAAAATCAAGAATTTAAAAGTATAGGGAGTCTTGCTTTTGATCTCAAATTTTCAGATCAAACATTATTTTCTTTTGGAGTAGTGTAGGATCTTGTTTTGATACCAAGAAGTAGTGATTTAGATCAATCTTGAATTGTTGGGTTTATGGTTATTGACCATATATGATTATTATCCTCTTCAGACTCTACCTTCTCCAGACCCCCTTTTAATGTTGTTGTTGACCATTTATGGATCTAATAATTAATATAGTCGTTGTTTGCAGCTACAGCATCATCAAGATTCACATGCAAAGGCAAGGTTGTGGCAGATCTAGACTAAACTCACATGTTGCATTCAATGACTCTAAATCTTGAACTCGTTATTGGACGATGATAGATGAGATGACCATGGCCTTTTGTAAGTGAGAATCTTGATGATGCTGTATCAGCAATAAATGACTAACTGGCTAACTTTACTTATCAAAGAGTTGATTTCTCAACTAATAGTTATTATAATAAAAAGTATATTTTTCATTGAAGGAAATTAGAATTAGGGTATACTTTCTTATTTTTTCCACAGTTTGCAAAACAATAAAAAACAGAAGCTCAGTCATATACTTGGAAAAAATGTATATCAAAGTTGATATTGATTATGTTTGGACATAAATTGTACTTGAAAAAATGGTTGAATTTGATAAATAGAAACCATTATTTCACTTGATATACTACATTATTTTGTTTAAAACTCTAAATTATCTATTTTAAGCTAATAAATTTCCAAATATTGAAAAGGTAAAATAACCTGAGAGATTTTTGTATTTATTTTGCGTTATCATTGAGACACCTCAACTTTATTAAAACAAGAATCTTAAACAGTAAGATTCAGATATTTCTGAGTTTTCTTTTATCCAGATACTGCAAGATGAAAACCAATGGAAATGACTCTGCACTTGCTGACAAATGACAACAGCTCAGATCTGTGATTATTCTCTAGCTAGGACAGTTTTAATTTGTTATGCTGATGGTATTTCTCATCACAAGTTATCTAAAATTAGTCACTCTCTACGACTAGTTAAAGGTGAGCAAAGTTCCCTCTTTTTTTTTTCTTTTTTTTTTTTGCATAATACATAATTGTATTTTTTTTAACTTGATCTCAGTTGATATGTATATTTTTAAAGTAAACACTTAAATTTATAAAAAATTGAATAAGTAGACACATATATTCTATGTGACACATTATACTAAAAAAGATCAGCAATTAATTAACGGTAATAGTTTAATTATTGTTAAATATATTTTTAGAGGCAATTAACAATTTTTATAAATGTCTCTAAATCTTATAACGATATTAGATTCAATGACAATTACTCCCTCCGTTCCTATTTATATATCGTACTTACTAAAAATAAATGGTCCTTAATATTTGTTATTTCATAAAATCCAAATGATATTATTCTTTCTATTTTACCCTTGTGAGTTATTAGCCTTGAAAATGTACATTTAACCAACATGAAAAAAATAAGTAAATAATTCATGTTTATTGGTCAAATTAATTAATCAAAATAAATTAATTCATGTTCATTGATTGAAAACTTGACATAAAAAAAATTAACTAAGGATAGAATAGTAAACTTACTTAGTTTCTTAATGTACGTAAAATCTAAGAAGGTAACATATAAATAGGAATGGAGGAAGTAACTAGTGCTAGTAAAAGCTTTAGCACTCTCGATAACGTGCATATTTATTATCGCTAAAAGTTATTTTTGTTGTAGTGACAATTCGCCTTCTGTTTGATGTCCTACATGTATTATGCTACGTAGAACACGTGTATTTCTAGTTGTTCAATTTTATATAAATTTAAGTGTCTATTTGTATGTACTGAAAATTTAAGGATATAGATATCCGTTGAAATGCTAAGTTTAAAAGGATATTTATATATTACTCTTTATCTTATTTTTTTCCTCCTTTCTTCATAGGTCTTGATGATCACACACATATCAAAACTCAATAGAACACAGAACTACAGAAGTTTGAGTTCCATGTTTCTTTGTCTTCTATGTGGAAAATAAAAAGGGTACTTAAAAAGATACAAACTAAAATTTGATTATCTTGGCTGGACATTTATTCCGTCTTATGATAAAAAAATTTACTGGGAAGTGCTGCTTTTGGATTGATGAGGTTTTGAGTGTAATCTAATAGGTTGAATGTCACGCTGTCATTTCCTTGTTGGGTTTTGCACACTGTTTTTATCAACCATTGCTATCCATGTTACTTGCAATAATTTACGACTCTAGAATTATTAGTGAGTTTTACTCTTACAATAATGCATGCGTTTGGACATCATTATGATTTTAAATTAGTGTTTGAATATGTGAATTTGAGATCACAACTTCAAATCTAAATTTTCCAAAAAGCATAATTTGGAATTCAAAATGACGGATTTTAAATTCTTTTAAATGTAAAATTTGACTCGTAAATTAAAATTTTATATTAAAAAATAGATTCATAATTTTAATTTTTGCAAAAAAAACCTCTATGTTGACTGTCCGTATAATATGCAATGATTTATATTAAAGAATAACTACTTATTACTACTATTGTTGATTTATGAATCTTCATAAAATTATGTGTATTTAAAAATTTGTAATCCAAAAATTAATTTATAAAAAAAATTGCATGACATACGAATCCTTAGTCAGAACCGAATTATAGACAAAATTGGTTCTTTCCAGCTCATTGTGTTTAGTCTAAAGCAGGTGGGTCTGACTCTTTTGAATTTAGAGTCAACTTGAGCCTTGCTCTTTATGTATAATTAAAATAAAATTAAAATACGAGGTGGGAAAATAGAAAAACATATTATTTTAATGAATTTATACCTGCCAACATCATCCACCATAATGTACTCATTCCTTTTAAGTTAAGTCTTCGTTAACAATTGAGAAAATGAAATAAAATCGGAAGAGTCAATAACTACATCATGCCCCCAAGTTGATTCCATTTAACCCCTTAAACTTAGTTTATACATAAATTTTAATGAAAAAATATTTTTAAAAGATAGTTTCAAATATATAATAAAGTAATCAGCTTTACAATAAATATACTCGTATTTTTATTTAAATAAAAAATACTCAAAAGTCACCGAAAATATATATTGACTACACTCAAAAAGCTGAATATAATTTATCTATATATGAGCTATACATTGAGTATACATGAAGTATACACTGACTATTCAATTCGGACCAATTCAAAATCTCTTCTAAACATTCTCAAATTTTAGATAGGAAATCCTATCGATGTCTTGAGTCTTTTGATATATAATTGGCTCGAAACGATTTTCGTTTGCGATATGTAAAATTTTTAAAAAGAAGAAGAAGAAGAAGAACTCAATGTTTTGAGTTTTTGATAAATTATTAGCTCGGAATAATTCATGCTTGTGGTATGTGAAATTTTAAGGAAAACAGGTTGCGTCTGGCCATTATTTGGATAAATATATGCATGAACGGTCATTTTTCCTAATTTATATAAGTTGGGCTAAATAAATGATAAATAAAGTTTATGAGATGACATTCGACATACTTATCTCTATTTAAAAAGGGCAAAAATTATTTTCACCTCCTAACTTTGCTTTAAAAATTAAACTCCCTCTCAATTTTGAACAATAATCGATTTCCCCTCTTTATTCTATGCATCCGTCCATTTTAACCTTGTTATATCACATATATGTAATACCTATTTTATTTGTAGCGCCCCCGTTATTTGCTTTATCATATTGCTTTGAAATTATTAACCTTTGAACTTCTTAGCCTTATCTAACGTCTTTTTATGCTTTATTGAGCCGAGGGTCTCCCGGAAACAGTCGTCCTACCTTGGTAGGAGTAAGGTCTGCGTACAATTTACCCTCTCCAGACCCCACGTTGTGGAATTTCACTGGGTTGTTGTTGTTGTTGTAACATTATATATAGAATAATATTTTTATGAATTTGTCAAAAAAATTAACATTATTTTTATGACCGTTATTTTAATATAATATGCATTAAGTGTTTGTGTATGTATGTATGCGTATATTTTTTTTGTCTTACTCCATGCGTTTCATATTACTTGACCCTTCTTGATCTGTCACCCCTTAAAAAATTAATTAGAGGTATATTTTACTAAACTAAGACTATTAATAATGCTTTGAAAATTTAAATTTGACTAATATTACTTTATGCAATTATTTAATACTAAGGATAGAAATTTAAAAAATATTAAAAAATTATTTTGATTTCATAAATTGAATAAGTAAATTACAATAACTATTTATTAGAATGAGGGTCAAGTAATATAAACTACGGGGGTATTCTCTATTGTCTATATAAATAAACAAGTTTTGATTGACATTGATGTGGTATTGGATAAATTATAGTTTAAAATAATTTAAAATCTAAATACAATCTTTAAGAATTTGGCCTCAATTAAATTAATTATTTTATATTTCCTACATCGAAATATATATGTATAGATATTATTCTCTGTTATTTTCACTTGTATAAATAAATATTAGAGTTTTAATTTATTATTGATAAAATTAAGTTTCTCATTATGCTAATTTACTTTATTATAGAACATTATTTTGAATGCGCTTGTGTTACTATTAACTCACAACCAAAGAATATGGTGCAATACATTAAACTGCTCATTTTTTTATCAGATATTTTGAGTTTGAGCTTTAAATATAAAAAATGTTTTAATAGAAAGTATTTTCTCCGAATAAAAACCTATGCAATATCAAATGAGGGCAAAAAAAAAAAGTGTTACTATTGACCCCGACCCTAGAGATGTTGTATCTTTCTCTCCATCGGTTATATTTATTGAAACCAATAATTCATGTCTTCACTTATAGGACCCAAAAAGCTTGCAATAATGTTTGTTCCCTCTAATTTTTCCTCATCATGATCATTCATGACAGCTATGGCTCAGAGTATTCTCTACCCTATGGGTTTTTGTTTGCCTCCATATGAGATCCACAATTCAAATATCTGAAACCTGAAAATTGAAATCATATTTTTGAAAGTATTTGAGATTTGAAATTCAAAATTAAATATTATAAACAAACACTAATTTCAACTCAAAACTTCAAGCTAACTTGAGTGGGTCTAAATAGGAAACTTACCTAAATGTATCATATTTAGAAAATATTTATCATTTATAATATAATTTTAATACATCTATATTACATGCATAATTCGTTTAAATATATAGTACAATTATTTTTAATCAAAACAAATATAATATATTTTAATACATTTATATTACATAATTTTTAATTTATAATAACATAGATTATAAATCCCAAACAAGGTCATGCTTTGATTAGTTTGAAAATTTTCTGTTAATCAGCTTACTGTCATGACCCGCCACTTGATCATAAAGATGGGGGAAAGATCTAGAGTCTTGGAGAGGTTAATAGAAGGCTCTAGAATGTCCAAGAGAATTCTAGAAGAAGGTAGAATAACCTAGAGTCTTGGAGAGGTTAGTGGAAGACTCTAGATTCTTGTAGAAGCTTGTAGAGAAGTCTTGAAAAACTTGGAATTCTCTAGAGTGTGTGGAGAGTTCTAGAGTAGGGACTTCTTTGTAAATATGGAAGGACTTGTATAGTAAATTTTATTTACACTTAGACCCCTTAGGAGTAGTATAAATAGAGGGGACATTCATTTGTAGAAAATTATCAAGCAAACAAGCATTCTTCCAAAAACAATACAAAAGCCTTCTTCATAAAAACTCTCTTGTCTTTCTTACAATCTAGCGTTCCCTTAGCGATCTAGTCTTAAAGGCTTACTTGAGCTTACAAGATCGTGAAAGATTCGTGAGTAAGTTGTCAAGTGCCGCACGGAGGTTTTAGTTGGAATCTAAGTCCGTGACATTACTCTCCCTTTTCAAAGAACTTGTTATAGTCCCTATCAACTATTCTTCATGCTACTTGTTGCCTGACATGTAATTGTCCTTGTTTTTCATTGTCACATCACTCTTAGTTAAATCACCCATTTACGTGATTCCGTCTTCTATTAATTATTTATTCAAATTCAATTACAATAAATAAAATAAAAAATTCTTGAGTAGTCTACTTTTCTTTGAATGATAAATTCCTTAAAAAGAAAAAGTTTTTTATATGACTGGTATCCTTATTTCAGAATTTCATATTCTTTTTTTATTCATAAAATCTATACCTATAGAATTTTCTAATCGACTGTTCTGTAGAAATGAAGAAAGAAAAATAATTGAAGTTAATAAAAATCAAAAATAAAATAACGAATCCCAAAAATATTTGATTTCTATTTATGGTTCCACATTTCATTTACATGCAATAAAATACCTTGAAAGGTTTGAAGATAAGAAAGGCCTATGAAATTCATTTATTTCCTAGCTTTTCTATTCTGTAGTTGTCTTATTTTTGGATAGAGAATATAAACTAATTAAATCTTGGAAGCTAGATTTCTTGCTTTCAATATGTACTGCATTGTCATTTGCAGAGTTCGGAGTTAAAAGAATAAAAAAAAATTAGGGATTAAACCAAAAGGATTTTGCACACCATCCCCTCTCCTCACCCTTACGTCATTGTCGGTGTTAGTTGAATTAAAAGGAAGGCGCATAGGGCCTTGCGCCTTTCCTATTTGTGTGGGTCCCCTCTTTTTTGTGCGGGTCCCTCCATTTTTGTGCACTCTTCTACCCCAACTTCCCTCCTCCCCTTTTACTGATCTCCCTCCTCATCCCCCTTAACATTTGCTTTCTTAGGTATAATGTTTTGATATTTTTAGTTTGTCATATATGTTTTCACCTAAAAATCCTTGAGATAACTTATTACTAGCTACTTTAACAATATTCTAAAATAGTTAAATTTCAATTCTAGATAATAAAATTTAATTTAAAAGTTGATTTAATATTTTTGAAATATATACTAAAATTCCCTCCACCTTTAAATTCCTTTAGTGAGGGGATAAAACAATTCATATTGTTTGATTAAAATTTAAATATAATTTATCTAATATCACAAAGGATTAAAATTGAAATTAAAACCATAGCACAAGGACTCGTTATTTGTATATATCCCCCCCCCCCCCGTCCAACAAAATCATTATTATTAATCTCATTTTTGTGAACATTTACCATCGTTATTTGTTAGTTAATGACCTAATAGCTAATACTATGAGAAAAATGGCTTGATGAACCATTGGCCATTGATTAGCTCTAATTGTTGGCTCCATATACAAATTTCTTAGTAATAATAACTTTAATCATATCATAGAGTTCATATCTCAGCTTTACCTCTTCTTAATTTATAGAGTTAAAACTCTTTCTTTTCCCCATTAAAATCTATGGATGAATGAGAAACCTCACAAATTGAGTATCCTTTCCGATATTACAGTTATTCCCTTTCCAACAATACCTCTTCATTATAGAGTTGAAACTCTTTTGGATGTCTCTTTATAAGACAAACGGGAAAAGACATAAATTTATTTTTAAACTTATTTTGAAAAGTCAGTTACACGCTGAAATTTTTATGGCGACCTATTAAATATCTATACTATTAAAAAATAAATTTATTTACCCCTTAAAATTGATGTGATAAAAAAGTAAAATAAATTAAAAGAAAGGCGCATTTGGTAAAACAAAATAAAGTAAAGAAATCTAATTAAAATATTCTTTCCACCACTACCCTACCCTACCTCAACCCCACGCCTCTTCTTCTTCTTCTTCACACCCTACCCGCTTCTTCTTCTTCGTCATTTTATTTTTTATTTTTCATCACCTTCCATGCTTGATTCCCACCCACTCCACCACACCCCACCCCACCTCCACCAGAATCTTCTCCCCCCTCCCATCAATCATATTTTAATTCTTATCTGATTTTACCAAAAGCACTCACTGATAACCCCCCTTTCCTAAGGGGAAGGTAGATGCGAGTATGCGATACGAGTTCCTCTCCCTATGCACAAGCGTAGAGACTTCGGATCGACGAAAACTCACTCGATCTGCGCATCTACCGGGGCACCATACTGACTTTCTATTTATGATATAAGGCATCACCTTTCTATTTATGATATAAGGCATCACCTTTCTATCTAAAAGAAGTGGCCAGATTCCACACTGTGTTGTGGGCTGGGGAGAGAGTTGTTCTGCGAAGCAATGAACTAGCCTAGAAGAAATGGGCGTCAAGCCTATAAGTCAAGTACGCAAGAGTACTTCCTTTCTTATGCTCTAGCCTGACCTTCATGAACAGTTTTCTTTCAGCTACCAACTTCAAAGCTTGATCTCATCTCTCTTCTTTTGAAGTGGTTAATAAAATTGATGATACAATACCAGTGGTTCCATGGTGGTGCTCATTGAAGTAAAAGCAATTGATGACATGAAGAATATTTTTTGAAATCTAACATTGCATCTGATGTGGTTGTGAGATAACAGTGATGTGGTGCAGGTTTATTTAAGACCCCAAAAATTCAAAAAGTCCTAAATCAAGGAACAAAAATGAAAATATAGAAAATTGGCTTCGGGTGTCGACCACAGGAGGTCATCACAGGCCGTGGTATGCACCACGCCTCATAGTGAGCCACCGCGATGGTGATTCAGAGGCTCAGACCTGTAGAAAATGGACCACGATGATGATCACGAACCGTGGTGGGTACAGCAGGCCGTGAAGCCTTCAAAAAATATTTAAATCAAGGACCACGGACGACACCATGGCCGTGGAGCTCTTCAAGGACCGTGGTGTGATGCATGATGGTCACTCCTGCAAGTCCTCCTGTAGAACCTGCACCATATCCATGTTCCATGGGCCGTGATGCCCTTAACGGACCGTGAAAGGTCCCCATGGAGAAACTTCAGAGACCTACCCTGCAGATTTCCAAGAACATTTTCCTAAGTCAAACACCACTAGACCCCACCACAGGCCTGGTAGGCACCACGAACCGTGAAGGGTCCCCGTGAAGCTAGTTTCGATCAGATTTTAAAAAGGATATTTTGGTCTTTTTCTCCATTTCAAATCAAAGCGCAGTCGTTTTGAGGACATAATTCACCCATCTAAAGACCCTAAACCCTTCCAAACCCTGATTTCTCACACTTAGACTCAAGACACACAAATTCTCTCTCAAATTCTCCCAAGAGTTTCAAGATAAGTTAGGGTTTTATCTCAAGGCATCTTCAAGTCTCCTTTCCTTCTCAAGTTTTCATTAGGGATTTTGTTTTTCCCAATGTATGTGAGTTTCATACATGGGTTCTTCCACCCATGGAGCCTAAATATTTTCTCAATCTTGTATTTGAATTCTAAATAATGAAATCTTATGGATTTTTACATACTGATTCCAAATGCATAGATTATTGTCTATTTGAAGTTTATTTACCTATATTGATATGTATTGACTCTCAATTTCATAGAATGAATGATTTATCAAGATTCTTATATAAAGGCATAAAGGTAGTTTTCAAATATAAATGGTGGGTTATTTTGAGATGATTAAATTGGTGCATTTCCATCACTCTCATGCATGCTTGCATTGTTTTAAAATGTATTGGAAGTTGAATGAAATAAAGCCACCTAATTTCCTTATATTGAAATGAAGTTGAATTGAAAGCTTTGACTCCAAATGAAAGTTCATGAAAGTAAATGATATGTTTATGGGAGTCTTATGAAATGATTGAATGATGATGAAAGGGCTTCTTAGCCAAAAAAAAGAATTCAATGTGAAAGGACAATTCTCACATATTTGAATCAAATAAAATATTTTAATGAGATATTCGACCGAATGATGATTTGATGTTTAAAGTTATAAAAATCCTTAAGTTGTTATGATATTCAAATATTATTCTGTGGGATTGATCTAGAACCGTACGTAGCATGTAGATAGGGACTCGACCTAAGGGGTCCTTAAATAAAGTCTCATATTGCATTAACTATGCACCAACATAGGGGCCATTGTAGGCTATTTAGGCTAGTGGATCCACGATTATTCATTATAGTTAAAGTTTAAGAAATGATTAAAGTTGACGGAGTTCTACCCAGTAAGTAGTCTCCTCATGCCAATATAGGGGGTTATGTTGGATTTCATGTAATAGCTCGCATGGTCTTAAACGTTAGTTACGGTATCTTCCCACAAAATAGATGTTTTAAGGCTTCATATGATGATTTCTCATGTATGCATTCTGTCATGACTCGAATTCAGGTGTGATGACACTCATCTCAACTCACCAAGATAAGTCAGCCTAAAACTCAACGGAAAGTAAATGTGTAAGAAAAAGAAATGAATCAAAATTTAACTTAACCGAAACCACATAAAATAAACTCAACTCCCCTAAGATTGGTTGTCAAGTGTACAAGCCACTAATACAATACCAAAGTACAAAAGAACATACAGTCACAATGTCTTTGTCTCTAGAATAGGACTAAAATATATAAAAGAGTAAGAGGTGTCCACTAGATGGATGTAACAAATACCTCAACACTAAGTGATAAAGCAGGTCCGGACTCACAACCTACACAAGTGTAGAAGCAAGGGGTGAGTACCAAAAAATACGGTACTCAGCAAGTGGATAACTAAAACTAAGCAAAGCTCAATAGATATAAGTGCTCTTGTCCTTCCGACCAAACCTCTTTATCACGACCTAATATCATAGGCCGCGACGGATGCCCAAACTGGACACTCGCGTTTACCCTTGCTAACTATAAGGAAACATGTCTCCTACTTGAGTCATAGCGTGCCAACAGGCAAGACAATATAAATAAGCCGATGAGGCTATCATAACATATAGGAACAACTGTTCACACATACATATACACAACCCACATACATGTCTACAGACTTCTAAGAGTAAAAAGAAACAAAAACATAAGGTGGGATAGGGCCTCCGCTGTACCCCTAAATAAACAACTATATACATTATACGATCAGCACCAAAAGCTAGGCTCCGGAATAGTGGATTACTTCTGACATAGCTGAGTAGGAGTCCTAAACTGGCAGATCTCCAAAGTAAGTACTTATACCTGCAGGCATGAAATGCAGCCCACCCCCCCTCTCCTCCAAAGAAAGGGATGTCAGTACGATATATGTACTAAGTATGTAAAACATAACACATCATAGCTGAGACCATAACTGAAACAAGGATGCAGGGGAAAAGTGTAACAATTAACAAATTAATGTACTTGTACCTTAGGACATGTAATCATATACATCATCATACACTGTGTCCAGCCTGCCAAGGAACTCAGTGTCATAATTATTCCAGCATATTACCATATCATCATATCATCATGTCATCATCTCTTTCCATCATGTATACCATTTCATCATGTCATCATATATGACATCATATCATCATATACGACATAATCTTATATGTCATCATACTATATCTGGTCCATTATGGGGCTCAAGGTCACAAATGTATCCCTATATTTTCACATGCATGCCTACGTAAAGTATCTGGCCCTTTAGTGAGGGACTCGGTAAAGGGAGTAGTGTACATCTATAGCGTACCATCATCATATATATACATACCATCCCCGACCCTCTAGTAAAGAACTCGGTGCCATTATCACATAGTAAAATATACCGACGAACATTCTGCCCGATTCATAATTTAAAACAATACCGAGGAACGTATGAATCGATCCACATTTTCATCATATCATCATTTATATATATATATATATATATATATATATATATATATATATATATATATATATATCCAGCCCAAGACTTGATGAATAACTTCATCACATACGACGTCATCGTATGCTTTACTTCATCATATATGGTAATTCATCATCGTATACTTCATATATATATATATATATACATACATACATACCTGGCCCGGGACTCGGTGAAGGAGTAATAAAGTTGCGCACGATAGCGTAACTGGCCCATTAAGGGACTCGGTGAAAGAAGGATTATCGTATGCACGAGTACAGTTGTGAGAAACCATATGCAACTAAATCATCTCCTGAGATTCAATGAAATAGTCAAGTGAACCATCACTTGTAGACCAGGGAGGTAATTCTCCGAGGTACCTTTTAGATGTTATTAGGGATTTCATCAATTAGGGCCTCAGGAACCACAGGCGTGTACCAATATTATGCCACACAGTTTATGCAATCAAAGACACACAATTATGCAATCATACACATAGCTTATGCAATCAGAGATACAACTTATGTAATCAGAGACATTTATCCTCTTAGAGCCTTTCAGAATAGGAGCTTATATCTCCACTTACTATTCAACCTATATATAGCTCGGAAGTAGTAATCTATCTACTTTAGGACCCTTAGTATTCAGAAGTGACTACGAGCCACGAATTACATCCGGAACCTATAAGTGGAATTACCTCTAAACTCATATCAGACATCACCTCACTTACCTTAAGCGATTTCAAAGAAAGAAATAGGCAATCCTTATATGTACTACTTATCTTTATATAGAAGACCTGAAAGGCGATGACTCCACTTATTACAGGGGTTCTAACATCCAGAAGTGAATAAAGGTCTTGACTCATAATCAGAGCTCTATGAATGGAATGACTCCCAAGTTTCGTATATAAATAACTTAAGGCTAAGACATGCCAAAAGAAAAGAAAGGGTAAGCTTCACATACCTTTTGTGGATTAACTGTAATCTAGATGGCCTCGTTACCTCCTTGACCTAATAACATGAGAGTAATACTGAGGTTAATGATCTTTTGCTTTCCGATTTCCAATTCTACAACCAAGTACTCATAGGAATTATTTCCTTATCCGATACCCTTGACTAGTTTGTTACTAGTCCCAAAGTTACCAAAAATCGGGCAGCATCTCCCCTATAATTTTAACATTCTCGAGATTTCAACTCGGCCACCGTGTCAACAACCATACCAAAACAACAACAACCAGCAGCATATATACAAGTAAATCACTTCAATATTACACAATACAAGCTCCAAACTACGATACCAAAATAGAGTTTTTAACTCTTTATTTCACAAAATCTTTAATCATACCAAATGGAGGTTCGTGTGGCTTCAACCAGCAGCACCCACACCCTTTTTAAAATACTTTAAATCCCTGCAATACTCAACCCAACCAGCTTCACCCGCAGTACCACAACAACAACACCCTACACGACTTCGATTTAGCTATGACGATTTTAATTTATATTATTTCAAACATCAAGCATCCTTATGCAATTTTTCCACTTCCAACCTTATTTAACGCATTAATATACCTCATAACATTATCATGAACTCCAATTTGAAAGAGAAACCCTTACCTTGCCCGAAATGCATCAAACTCGTCGAAACTTGCCTTTGAAGTTCCTTTAGCGCGCTTAAAACTTCGTGGCTATTTGATAACATTTTAGGATGCTCCAAAATATAAATTTTTATTAATAACACCTTCATAACATCGTGGTACACCCTATATAATTAATTCACAGAATAAAATCGAAGAACTTACCTCTTTTTCTCCCCACAACCGAAGCTCCCTCTTCTTTCTAGCTCAAGTTTCTCTTCTCTTTTCTTCTAGACTTTTCTTGATTTTTTTTTTTGATAAACATGAACCTTAAAGGATAAGGATGACTTAAAAAGTCATCAAACATATATATAGAGGCTACTTTAGGGGGTGACATATGTCAACCCCTAAGTGGTAATACATGTCAAGCCCTCATTGGGCCAACACACCACCCCCTCCAACCTTGGGATGCCACATGACATATGGGGGACCACCCCATTACTGCAGTTGCTTCCATGTGGCACTCCCTCATGCTGACATGTGGCACTATCTCATGGGCTGCCACGTACCACTTTTTTTTCCTCCTCATGGGTTCGTAATCCCGTCTTACTTTACGAACCTATGTAATCCTTGCTACGTAAGCTTGGTATGTACTTAAGTAGCTTAAGTATGTAACATTTTCAAATTAGTAGCTTACGTAAGTAAGTCAAGTCCTACGACTCATTACTTGGCCTCCAACTCCTTCCGGATTCTCATAACGATATTTCTAACCTTTCCTTCTATGGGGTGTCACATTCTCCTTTCCTTAGAGTTATTTGATAGCGTTATAGCTTATTTTTCGACCATGGTAACTTCTAAGAAGCTTAACAACCCTTCAAGAAACTTAAAAACCTCTTAAGGTACAAAATTCTTTCAAGATACAAAAGTACGGGGTATAACATTCTTTCCCCTTTTAGAACATTCATCCTCGAATGTTAACTCGACTCATAGGGTTTTACGAGGATTTCGAGAGTTCTCTATAACCGTTGTCTTCCAATCCTTTTAGGAGTTTAGACTACCTTTGGATATAGGGAACAAGTACGAATATCTCTTCTCTACCTCTTTGTAACATATCCAAAATGTTATAATGGTATTGTCCTTCTAATTACCACCCATACCGTAATTTACTTATTTCCAAAGTCAATTGTACTCCTAGTTTAGTCGGATCTTAACGTTATCGTGGATACAATCTCTCAAGATATACTTCAACCTTATATATCATTCTTTTTTTATTTCAAAACATTTCGGTAGAGTTTTCTCTATATTCCTTACTATCCAAATTTGCACTCAGGAAATACCAACAATGCCTTACAGGGCCAACATATATATATTCATATCACCGCCACACAGGGCGCCCAATATCAATAACAGTATAAAATAATGGACTTACCTCATATGTCCAACTCGAACTGCACCTGTTATATTTTTCTATCTATTTTTTTCTTCAATCTTCGACTTTACATTTCAATCATATCTCAATATTCTTACCTTATCCAGCATGTCTCCTTCACACCATTACTTACCTGTATACTGGTTAGCTTCATATTTCATTCGTCATTTTCTTCTGTCGATGCCGTTCTTCAATAGAAACCAAAGGTTAGAAAAAGGAATTTCATGTCCTATGGCTAGGCTCTATTGCACAATCTTAGATATGAAAGAAAGGTGACATCTTAAATGCCCTATAGCCTCTTGTTTATAGATGTGGCGCACAACACACCGATAAACAAGACTCTATTAGACACAGTCTATAGACATTCTGAGGAAGGACTGCTCTAATACCACTTCTGTCATGACCCAACCCCGTAGGCCGCGACCAGTGCTCGAACTAGACACTCGCATATTTCGTTGCTAACTATAAGGAAACTTATCTCCTATTTGAGTCATAACGTGCCAACAGGCAAGATAATATATATAAGTCGACGAGGCTATCATAACATATAGGCACAACTGTTCACACATACATATACACAACCCACATACATGTCTACAAACCTCTAACGATAAAAAGAAACAGAAATATAAGGCAGGACAGGGCCCCCACCGTACCCCTAAATAAACAACTATATACATTATACGATCAGCACTAAAAGCTAGGCTCTGAAATAGTGGAGCACTTTCGACATAGCTGAAAGGGAGTCCTAAGCTGGCGGATCTCCAAAGTAAGTATCTATACCTGCGGGCATGAAACACAGCCCCCCTCCCTCCTCCCTTGAAAAAAGGGAGGTCAGTACGATATATGTACTGAATATGTAAAACATAACACATCATAGCTGAGACCATAACTGAAATAAGGATGCAGGGGACAAATGTAACAATTAACAAATTAATGTACCTGTACCTTAGGACACGTAATCATATACATCATCATACACTGTGCCCAGCCCGCTGAGGAACTCGGTGTCATAATTATTCCATCATATTACCATATCATCATATCATCATGTCATCATCTCTTTCCATCATGTATACTGTTTCATCATCTCATCATATACGGCATCATATCATTGTATACGACATAATCTTATATGTCATCATACTATATCCGGTCCACTATAGGGCTCGGGGTCATAAATATATCCCTATATTTTCACATGCATGCCTACATAAAGTATCTAGCCCTTTAGTGAGGGACTCGGTGAAGGGAGTAGTGTATGTCTATAGCATACCATCATCATATATATACATACCATACTCGGCTCTCTAATGAGGGACTCAGTGCCATTATCACATAGTAAAATATACCGACGAACGTTTGGCCCGATCCATAATTTAAAATAATGCCGAGGAACGTATGACTCGATCTATATTTTAATCATATCATCATATATATATATATATCTGGCCTGGGACTCGATGAATAACTTTATCACATACGGCATCATCGTATGCTTCACTTTATCATATACGGCATTTCATCATCGTATACTTTATATATATATATATATATACCCGGATCGGGACTCGGTGAAGTAGTAATAAAGCTGCGCACGATAACGTAACTGGCCCATCGGGGGACTCGGTGAAAGAAGGGTTACTGTATGCACGAGTAGAGTTGTGAAAAACCATATGCAACTAAATCATCTCCTGAGACTCAATAAAACAGTCAAGTGAACTGTCACTTGTAGACCAGGGAGGTAATTCTCCGAGGTACCCTTTAGATGTTATTAGAGATTTCATTAATTAGGGCCTCAGGAATCACAGGCGTGTACCAAGATTATGCCACACAGTTTATGCAATCAAAGACACACATTATGCAATCAGACACATAGCTATGCAATCAGAGATACAACTTATGCAATCAGAGACATTTATCCTCTTAGAGTCTTTCAGAATAAGAGCTTATATCTCCACTTACTATTCAACCTATAGATGGCTCGGAAGTAGTAATCTATCTACTTTAGGACCCTTAGTATTCAGAAGTGACTACGAGTCACGAATTACATCCGGAACCTATAAGTGGAATTACCTCTAAACTCATATTAGACATCACCTCACTTACCTTAAGCGATTTCAAAGAGAGAAATAGGCAAGCCTTATATGTACTACTTATTATCCTATAGAAGACCTGAAAGACGATGACTCTACTTATTGCAGGGATTCTAACATCCAAAAGTGAACGAAGGTCTTGACTCATACTCAGAGCTCTATGAATGGAATAACTCCCAAGTTTTGTATATAAATAACTTAAGGCTAAGACATGCCAAAAGAAAAGAAAGGGTAAGCTTCACATACCTTTTGTGGATTAACTGTAATCCAGCTTGCTTTGTTACCTCCTTGACCTAATAACATGAGAGTAATGCTGAGGTTAATAATCTTTCGCTTTTGGATTTCCAACTCTACAACCAAGTACCCATAGGAATCATTTCCTTATCCGATACCCTTGACTAGTTTGTTACTAGTCCCAAAGTTACCAAAAATCGGGCAGCATCTCCCCTATAACTTCAACATTCCCGAGATTTCAACTCAGCCACCGTGTCAACAACCATACCAACAACAACAACCAGCATCATATATACAAGTAAATCACTTCAACATTACATAATACAAGCTCCAAACTACGATAACAAACTAGAGTTTTTAACTCTTTATTTCGCAAAATCTTTAATCATACCAAATAGAGCGTAGTGTGGTACACCTAGATAATTAATTCACGAACTAAAATCAGAGAACTTACCTTTTTTTCTCCCCACAACCGAAGCTCCCTCTTCTTTCTATCTCAAGTTTCTCTTCTCTTTTTTTCTAGACTTTTCTTGAATTTTTTTTGATAAACATGAACCTTAAAGGATAAGGATGACTTAAAAAGTCATCAAACATATATATAGAGGCTACTTTAGGGGGTGACATATGTCAACCCCTAAGTGGTGACACGTGTCAATCCCTCATTGGGCCAACACACCACCTCCTCCAACCTTGGGCTGCCACATGGCATATGGGGGCCCACCCCTTTGCTGCAGTTGCTACCACGTGGCACTCTCTCATGGGCTGCCACGTGCCACTTTCTTTTCCTCATCGTGAGTTTGTAATCCCATATTACTTTACGAATCTATGTAATCCTTGCTTCATATACTTGTTATATTCTCTAGTAGCTTAAGTATGTAAGATTTTCAAATTGGTAGCTTACGTAAGTAAGTCGAGTCCTACGGCTCATTATTTGGCCTCTAACGCCTTTCGGATTCTCATAACCATATTTCCATTATTTCCTTCTATGAGGTGTCACATTCCTCTTTCGTTAGAGTTATTTGATAGCGTTATAACTTATCCGTCTCACATGGTAACTTCTAAGAAGCTTAACAACCCTTCAAGAAATTTAAAAATCTCTCAAGGTACAAAAGTCTTTCAAGATACAAAAGTACGGGGTATAACATTCTTCCCCCCTTTAGAACATTCTTCCTTGAATGTTAACTCGACTCATAGGATTTTACGAGGATTTTGGGAGTTCTCTATAACCGTTGTCTTCCAATCCTTTTAGGAGTTTAGACTACCTTTGGATATAGGGAACAAGTACAGATATCTCTTCTCTACCTCTTTGTAATGTATCCAAAATGTTATAATTGTATTGTCCTTCTAATTACCACCCATACCACAATTTACGAATCCAATGACACCCATATTTTTATATTTATTTTCGGATAAAAAATTAGGTCAAAAAAGTCATCCCGAGACATTGAAGTTAAATCTAAAATTTTCTTTCTGATTATGTTCACTCATGATAACATAAACTCACATGTCAAATTTAAGCTAAAACGGATTGTTATTCGACCTCCAAATCAAGATTTTATGTGAAGAATCCTAGGGTCATATTTTCTTAATTCAGCGTTATTTCTCCACCAATATATCCTAAAACTATGTTCATAATCACATAAAAATTTAATGGAAAGGATGAGAATAATTACCTTGACGCTTTAGAATGAAAATCCCTATTTTTCTCTTCTCCTTTATTTTTCTTTTCCCCTTTCTTTTCTTTCTCCCTCTGTATTTTTTTCCAGCTTCTGCTCGTTTGCTTTCTCGCTGTTCTGTCGCCGCTGCTTACTCACATCTGATGGCTTAATTCCATCAAACTTTACATATATATATATATATATATATATTTTCTTTTCTCTTATTATTATTTATTTGCTTCTTTTTCTAATCAATTATGTACTAAGATAACAAATCCTACTAACTTATTTTATTAAATATAAGAAAAGTGGTATAAGTATTAAATAAATTAACACTTTATCCCATCAATTAAATTAATTATTTAAAATTACCCATCAATTAATTAACTGAAGTTATCGAATAGTCCAAAATTCCCAATTTAAATATACGGAAGGAGTCTTTTATGAAGGGAAGATGACTCATTCTCAAAGTGACCTTGACCTAACGGGTCATTACATTATCCACCACTAAAAGCCATGTTCGTGCTCGAACATAAAGTAAAATAAAGTACCAGAAGCTTCGAAAAGCTGGGGATATCTAGCGCTCATATCAGCTTCTATTTCCCAAGTCGCCTCTCCGACTGAACGGTGCATCCGTTGTACCTTTACTGACTATCTCCTTGGTTCTAAGCTTACGAACCTACCTATCTAGAATAGCTATAGGCTCCTACTCAAATGTCAGGTCTGGACCCAACTCCACTTAATCGAGTGATAACACAAGGGACTCATTTGGAACATACTTCCGGAGCATGAAAACATGAAACATGTTATGCACAGCTGATACGCTAGGTGGTAAGGCCAATTTATAAGCTACCTCTCCCATTTGCGCCAAAATCTCAAATGGGTCAATGAATCAAGGTATGAACTTTCCCTTCCTTTCGAACCACATCACACGCTTCATGGGCGACACTCGAAGCCAAATGTGATCACCCACCATGAACTCCAATGGTCGAACTCTCCGCTCTGCATAACTCTTCTGCCTACTCTGGGCTGTCAAGAGTCTACCATGAATCCTACAAACTTGCTCCATAGCATCCCTAAGCAAGTCTGTGTCTAAAGAGTCCATCTCAGCTAAGTCGAACCATCCAATAGGGGATCGACACCGCCTACCATACAAAGCCTCAAATGGAGCCATCTGGATACTGGAGTGATAACTGTTGTAGTAGGCAAACTCCGCTAGGGGAAAGTGTTGATCCCACCTAGAATCAAAATTAATAACATAAGCTCGGAGCATGTCCTCCAACACCTGGATCGTCCGCTCAGACTGACCATCGGTCTGTGGGTGAAAAGCTATACTCATATCAAGTCTAGTGCCCAAACCATGCTGTAATGCCTGCCAAAAGTACGAAGTAAATACTAAACCTCGATCCGAAACAATAGATACTGGGACACCATGAAGCCGAATGATATGGCTAATATACAACTGGGCTAGCTTATCCGCTGTGTACCTCACCTTAATCGGAATAAAATGGGCAGACTTTGTCAGTCTGTCAACAACCACCCATATAGAATCATAACCACTCACGGTGGAAGGTAAACCCATAATGAAGTCCATGGTGATCATTTCCCACTTCCAAGTGGGAATAGGCATCCTCTGACTCATACCCCCAAGCCGCTGGTGCTCACACTTTACCTGCTGGCAAGTCAAACACTTGGACAAGAACTCTGTGATGTCCTTCTTCATCCTACACCACCAATAGTGATGGCCCAGATCATGATACATCTTGGCTTCTCTCGGATGGATGGAATACCTTGAATAATGAGCCTCTTCCAAAATAAGTCTAGTCAGGTCACCCACCTTAGGCACACAGATTCTGCCGCCAATCCTCAATGCACCTTCCGAATCAAGTACCGCCTCCTTAGCTTCACCTCTTAATACCTTATCTCGAATGATACATAACTTCTCATTCTCAAACTGCCTCTCTCGAATTTGGTCAACCAAGGAAGAACGTGCCTCCACAAAGGCAAAAACACCACCATCCTCTAAAATCTGTAGCCAAATAAGGATATTAGCCAGCCTTTGAACATCTCTAGCCAATGGTCGCTCCTCAAATTAGATCACGGAAAGACTCCCCATACTAGAGGACTTCCTACTCAAGGCATCCGCCACCACATTGGCTTTTCCTGGGTGATACAAGATAGTCATGTCGTAGTCCTTCAGCAATTCAAGCCATCTACATTGCCTCAAGTTCAGATCCCTTTATTTGAATATATACGAAAGACTCCTATGATCGGTGAAGACCTCAAAATGCATATCGTATAGGTAATAATGCCATAACTTAAGCACAAAAACCACAACCGCTAACTCCAAATCATGAGTAGGATAGATTTTCATATGGGCCTTCAACTGTCTCGAGGCATAGGCAACCACTTTCCCCTTCTGCATCAACACACCGCCTAAACCAATACTAGAAGCATCACAGTATACAGTAAATCCTACACCTTCCTCGGGTAGCGTCAAAATAGGAGCCGAAGTCAATAAAGTCTTGAGCTTTTGGAAGCTCGCTTCACGCTCATCGGACTAATGAAAATCCATGGCCTTCTGAGTCAATCTATTCAATGGAGCTATAATAGTGGAAGCCCTGCACAAACCGTCTGTAATAACCGGCTAACCCCACAAAACTACGAATCTAAGTAGGAGAAGTAGGCCTTGTCCAACCTCTAACTGCCTTAATCTTAGTTGGAACCACTCCAATCCCCTCTTTGGACACCATATCTCCTAAGAATGTCACAGAATCAAGCCAAAATTCATACTTGGAGAACTTTGCATATAACTTTTCTTCCCTCAACTTCTGAAGTACCAACCTCAAATGACGGACATGATCTGCCTCAGTCTTGGAATACACCAAGATATCATCAATGAATACTATCACAAAAGAATCCATGTATGGGTGAAACATTCCGTTCATCAATTCCATGAATGTTGTGGGGGAATTGATCAACCCAAATGACATCACTAAGAACTCGTAGTGACCATAACAAGTCTGAAAAGCTATCTTAGGGATATCTGATGCCCTAATCTTCAACTAGTGATAACCGGACCTCAACTCTATTTTGGAAAATAATGCCGCTCCTTGTAGCTGATCAAATAAATCATCAATACGGGGAAGAGGATACTTTTTTTAATAGTTACCTTATTCAACTACCTATAATAAATACACATCCTCATAGACCCATCTTTATTCCTTATAAACAAAACCAGTGCACCCCAAGGTGACATACTAGGGCGAATAAACCCCTTACTCAACAAGGCTTGCAACTGATCCTTCAACTCAACTGGAGCCATGCGATATAGAGGAATAGAAATGGGTTTAGTGTAAGGCTCTAAGTTAATAGCAAAATCAATATCCCTATTTGGAGGAAGACCAAGAAGATCAGTAGGAAATACATCAGAAAACTCCTTAACTACTGAAACAGTCTCTATAAGAGGTGACTCAATATTGGTATTCCGAATAAAGGCCAAATGAGACATACATCATCTATCAATCAACCTTTGAGCACGAATATATGAGATAACCTTACTGGGATAGGAGCCACTAGTACCCTTCCACTCAATCCTTGTGGCACCAGGTATCGCTAAGTAACAGTTTTAGCATAACAATCGAGAATAGTACGATGGGGAGAAAGACAATCCATACCCAATATCACATAAAAATCTACCATCCCCAGAATAATCATGTCTACCCAAGTATCATACCCAGCCAAGGAAACAAGACAAGATTGATATACTTGATCCATCACTACGGGTTCACACGGGTGTAGAAACATGAACGGGCATGGACATACGATCACATGTCAAATCAAAGTCAGATGCAAAATAGGAAGACACATAGGAAAATATAGACCCTGGATCAAATAATACAGATGCAGGTCGATGGCAGACTGGGACAATACTTATGATAACTGCGTAAGGAAGCCTCAGCCTCCGGTCTCCCTGGAAAAGCATAACACTGAGCTCCCCTACCACCTCCAACCTGCCCAACACCTCTACCTCCTTCCTGAGGGACTATAGAACCACCAATATCCCTACCAAGAGTGCGACCACCTCTACTAGTCTGGGCTATACCTCAACCTCTAACCGGCGGCGCTGGTCCTCCAACTGAAACTGAAGAACTAGGTTGGGTTCCTCCTCAACCCTAAGATGTACACTGCTATGAAAGATGATCCGTATCACCACAAGTATAACATGCTCTCTCTTTTAAAAACCTCTGCGATGAACCTGAAGAACTTGTATAACTACCCCGGCTCACCGGCCTCTATTGTGACCCCTGGTAACTCTGACCTGTATTATAGGACCTACAACGTGTCTGACCGTCCTTAGAAGCTGACATAGATGCATGAACTGGTCCTCTATGCTGGAAGGAACCACCTCCTCTATAGGACCCTCTACCTCCAGATGAGGTACCCGAAAATTGACTAGAAGCACATGCCCTCTTGGGGTCCCTAAACTCCTCTCTCTCCATCAACTCTGCCTCCTTCGCAGCACCCATGATGGACTGAAAGGAAGCTCCCTCACGGGTGGGTCAAAAAACTGTTATATGAATGGTATAGTTTAGTCCTCGCACAAATCTGCGAATCCGCTCTGTCTTATTAAGAAGGGCAGCCATGGCATGCCTGGACAACTGGTAGAAATGAGTCTCATACTCAGACACTGTAAGACCCTCCTACCTCAAATTCTCGAACCATAATAGACTCTCTTCTTCACACTTCAGGGGATAAAATGGTCATAAAAGGCACTAGCAAACTCATCCCAAGTCATCTAGGATGACCCAATTGGCCTGAAACTCAAATACACTCTCCACTACTCTCTGGCTGGCCTACATAACTGGAGTGTAGTATAACAAACTCCATGAGTCTCAGATAACCCTACTGCCTCCAACAACTCTCGGAACATGGTCAGGAACTTGTATGCATCCTCAGTCTTCCCACCCTAAAATTGTGGTGGGTCTATTTTTTGGAACCTTTCATATCGGCGTTGCTCTTCGTCAGTCAACATGACTACAGGTACATCCTGGGCTCCCCCTACCTGTACTCCATCCTAATCCTCTCTAGGGCCTGAAGTGGCTGGCTCACCAGATCCTAAACAACTAAAATCTGATATTGCCCTAGGGTTTGAGCCCCTGCTCTATCTGAGAACCCTCGGGTGTACCATTCTCCCTCACACTCTAATTAAATCCTTCAAGTGCATCAATTACTCACATCAAAGTGGCCTAAAGTAATAGTGCAGTAACAAGCTCTGGAGGTACCTGTTCATCTCTAGCATCAATCTATGGATCAGGAGAGGTATCTCTAGCACTACCTCTAGTTGGTCCCGCCCCTCGAGCACGACCTCTGCCTACCACTATACCCCGACCATGGACTCTAGCTCGGCCTCTATCTCTACCCCTAGTTGGAGTCCCAACATCAACCTCAAGGAGTTCTTCCATTCCTCTACCTCTAGCCATAGTTCTTGTCCTAGCCATCTGTCAAAAAGGATATGCAAAAATTCACTATCAATACAACACGTACGATATGAAGTGAAAGAACAAAGAAAATATTTCCTAAAAGTCCTTATAGCCTCTCAAAGATAAGTACAAACGTCTCTGTACCGATCCTCTAAACTCTACTTAGACTCGGCTTGTATACACGTGAGACCTATGCCCCTGGGACTCTGATACCATTTTTGTCATGCCCCGAATCCGTGTGTGATGACACTCATCTTAATCTACCAAGACAAGTCAGCCTAAAACTCAATGGAAAGTAAATGCATAAGAAAAAGAAATGAATCAAAATTTAACTTAACCAAAACCACATAAAACAAACTCAACTCCCCCAAAACTGGTTGTCAAGTGTACAAGTCACTAATACAATACCGAAGTATGAAAGAAAATACAGTCACAATATCTTTGTCTCTAGAATAGGACTAAAATATATTAAAGAGTAAGAGGTGTCCGCTAGATGGATGTAACAGCTACTTCAACACTCGAGATGATAGCCTCAGACGTGGTAGAGAACTCTAAGAGATCACGCAGGTCCGGTCTCACAACCTACATAAGTGTAGAAGCAAGGGGTGAGTACCAAACAATATGGTACTCAGCAAGTGGATAACTAAAACTAAGCAAAGCTCAATAGATACAAGTACTTCTATCCTCCCGACCGAACCTCCTTAACTACAACCTGCATAAAACTAGCCTAACTCTACACTTGTACAATAACAACAGTAATACAGTCCCCGAATACTCATCAATAGTCTCATCAATAAATCATATCAAGTCAAGTTCAATATATACAGAGCAATATAGGGGTAAACACAAATTCACAAATATCAAAAAAGTGCAATGCAATGCAATGAAATGATGCATGTCTTTCTATCGGTACACATCCACTGAATCACAGTTCAGAACCCATGAGGGACATTTCTATCCATTTAACCTGCCATGGAGTGTGTGGCTCATCTCCTCAATATACATATCCTGCCACGGAGCATATGGCCCGACCCCTTTATTTCATAATACCTTCTACGAAGTATGTGGCTCGACCTCTTTTGTTTTATATCATTTTCAGTCTCAACACAATATTTCAGAACCAATGCAATCAATTCATGTTTATATAATTCACGATAATAACATGAAAATAACAATAATATTTTCTATCTCACATCAACATAGTCATTTCACATGTCCAAAATAAATCCATAATCACAACATATCAATTCCACCAATACATGTCATTAGATCACTATTGTATATCCCTTATCTCCATTTTTAAAGCCAATCATACATTCAATAACTCATTCCAATTCTCATTACTCCCCAGTACACATAACACAGAAATATAAGCATCTTCAAGCTTAAACTAAGATTTAGAAATTCACTTGCCTCAATTAAATTGAATAGTCACTTTAAATGTTGAGCCTTTTATAACGCTTTTGAATGATCAAAATCTGTTAAATACATAATCTTCATAAGAATACGAATCCAATGACACCCATATTGCTATATGTATTTTCGCATCAAAAATTGGGTCAAAAAAGTCATCTCAAATCTTTGAAGTCAAATCTGAAATTTTATTTCCAATTATGTTCATTCGTGATAAAATAAACTCATATGTCAAATTTCAGTTAAAACGGATCGTTATTCGACCCCCAAATCAAGATTTTATGTGAAGAACCCTAAGGTCATATTTTCTTATTTTACTGTTATTTCTCCACCAATATACCCTAAAAATATGTTCATAATTATATAAAAATTTATTGGAAAGGATGAGAATAATTACCTTGACGCTTTGGAATGAAAATCCCTATTTTTCTCTTCTCCTTTATTTTTCTTTTTCCCTTTCTTTTCTTTCTCCCTCCGTATTTTTTTCCAGCTTCTGCTCGTTTGCTTTCTCGCTGTTCTGCCGCCGCTGCTTACTCACATCTGATTGGCTTAATGCCATCATATTTTACATATAGATATATTCTTTTATTATTATTTATTTGCTTATTTTTCTAATTAATTATGTACTAAGATAACAAACCCTACTAACCTATTTTATTAAATATAAGAAAAGTGGTATAAGTATTAAATAAATTAACATGTTATCTCATAAATTAAATTAATTATTTAAAATCACCTATCAATTAATTAACTGAAGTTATCAAATAGTCCAAAATTCCCAAATTTAAATATACGGAAGGAGTCTTTTATGAAGAGAAGAGGACTCGTTCTCAAAATGACCTAACGGGTCATTACACATTCACTTATGCATATTGCTTATAAATGTCTTAATGCTCTTTATTGTATAGCATGCTCACATAATTAATACATTCAAGTACTAACACATACTTTTGCCTACATGATATCACCATGTAGGTATTGGCGTTGCTCCACACTCTCCTCCCCGTGGCTATGTTCGGTCGTTGAATGCTACTACTATTTTGGTGAGTTTTCATATTTTAGGAACAACACTCATTTCTTTCTAGCTTGTGTTATGTATAGACTATTGAGTTACTTTTGGTATTTTTGACTTATATCTTGAGAGTGAGTTAGGGACATGTCTTATCCCTCGCTAAGTCTCTAAAATAGAAGGTATGGTTGGACAAAATGTATGATGTTCAAATGACTTGACTCTTATTCTATGTGGAATCCCTTAGTCCCGTTATCCTTTCCATTTCCTCTTATTTTTTATTATCGTTAACGATGAAAAGCTTAATGAATGCTAAGAGGCTTGGATGAGGTACCTCCGGGTGCTTCATTCGTCGTGTCACATCTAGCCCTAGGCTCGGATCGTGACAGTTTAATACACCTCACATTGTGATAGTGGTGTTATACGTATCAGGGGGTAAATAAATTTACTTTTGAGCAGTACAGGTGTGTCATATATCATCATAATAGTTTAAGCATCTAACTAATTTTTTGGGACAAGCTCAAAGGTGAATTTATGCCTTTTCCCTAAGACAAACACTGATTATATATTTATTCTTCAATCTCAAGTTAATACTCCACCAATCTCATTTTAATTGTCATTTTAGGAATTCAAGACTATAATTGACTATTATTTTCAACTATATTCTTAATATTAAAGAAGTAGTTCTTTTTTAGTGTTGCTCAATTCTCAAAAAAAATCTACTAAATTTAGATAACTTAGTCTATTATATTTTGTATTTATTTTTTTCTTAATGAATGTGAAAAAGGCTAAAATGACAATTAAAATGGACAGAGGGATTAATATTTGTTTTACCACATTAATCTCTCTCCAACTTTATTATAACAAAGAAAAAGGTGGAAAAATAATTAATTAGTATTGTAAAGTTGTAAACTTTGATTTTGATGATTTACAAACCACATGAAGGGACCTGATACCTCCAATGCTCTTACACAAATTGTACCATGTATGCACATTGCGACAATGTAACAGGACAGTGTAGTAGCATGACTGTAGCGTCCTTTTCCTTCTCCACCAATGAGAAGAGGATAAGGTTTTTCTCTTTTTTCTCTCTCATAAATATGAGGACTTGATAAAGAGCAAAACATAGCTTTTGCAAAATTGAAAAATATTGCTTTTGTCTCAAAAGTATAAGTTGTATCGGGTTTAAAACGTGAAGACCTCTACTGCACGGGATATGCTTTTATCACCTGAAGTTGTTCTCTAGTTCCTTGTTAATAGGTCTTGTATTTCGTGCTTATATTGTAAACCTATTCCTCTTATGAGCAGACTAAGTATCTTATTTTCTCTCTTTTCTTATAGATTTGAGTTGTTGGCTAGAGTTACCCATTATAGTATTGATGTGTTTGGAGTCTGTATCAACTACAACTAGTTGGTGTGGCGGGAGTGTAATAAAGTTATTGCACTAAATTTTTTACAAGAAAAATGTAAGACCCTGAAAGTCAAAAAGTCAAATAAAGAAAAATTTGCAAAAAAACTAATTTTGGTGCACAGATTTACGAGATGGTCTACGGACCGTAGGAAGTTCTACGGCTCGTAGGGCCATCTGTAAAAGGGAACCAAATTGGAAAAATGTCTAAGTTATTTAGACAGATGGTCCGTACAAGGTCCTACGGACCGTAAACCCATCCGTAGGAAGTCCCTTAGTGAAGTTGGTCTAGCATGATCTTTAACGGGAACCTATACAGCTCCGTGAAGGTGTCTACAAGCCGTAGATTATCTTATGGAAAGGGGATCCTTGGATTAGGAGAGAGTTGACTATAGTGACGTGTTCAATTGACCGTGGTAGGTTCTATGCATCGTGGAAGGGTCCATAGACCACATCACCAAGCTTGGGGGAAATTTAGACTTTAGAGACCCTTATGGGAGGTTATATTGCCTATGTAAAGTTCCACAAGTCGTAGACCTAGCCGTATAGAAAGGCTTTAGGAATGTTTGAGGGATATTTTTCACGAAGCCTTGTACGGTTCGTACAAAGTATCACAATCCAAGTTAGGCCCTAGGCTTGACAGGCGATTAGGATCCCAAGAGGCCCTAACAAAGCACTTTGACATATCATACATAAGAATACATAAGGTAAATACGACAATAAAATAAAATATATATGCGGAATATAAGCCTCAATAAGGAAATCTCATAATAAGAAGGAACATGCTAGGACCTCCGACTACAGGACAACATAGACATCACAAATCTAACATGCCTCTACTTCTATAGATGGGGCTTAGGACAAGTTCCTAGCTCACCAAAATATAAGGTGTAAAAGTCATAATGGACCATGAAATAAAGTCATAAATATCGCATCGTCGGAACACGAGGACTCACAAACAAAGAAATAATAAACTCCAAATCTAGCCATGAGCAGATGTGTAGAGTGATAATCGGACCCTACATTATGATACATTGTATTCAAAAGTATGTGTTAGTACATGAAATATACTAAGTATGTGAGAAATATACAATGCATGACTTAAAACATGATAATGCAATGACCAAGCTAAACATAGTAAAATTCTTTCAAAAGCGTCATTAAAATTATAAGACATGGTCAAGCATAACATAAGAGGAAAAATCATAAATCTTTGTGAGAGTTACCGTTAACCGACATAAACCATGTGAGCTTAACATGGAGTCTAATGTTTACCTCTAACACTGAAAAGAGAGGTACATACTTGACAAGGTAAGGACTATGATTTGCCTAAGTGGATCCACTAAACTATTAAGGAATTAAGCCTCAACTATTAGGTGACCCTTTCTAAGAAATCAAGCCTATATTAAAGAATGATCCTTTCTCATATGGTGGCACATAGTTATGGGACAATGAGATTCCTACTAATGGTATATGCCACTACTAATGGGTGAGTCTCTATCCCAAGGTCCACTCGGTGCTAAGTAAACTCTAACAGAATACATAAATCATAACATAGTCATTAGAAAAGGCAATGATCAACTAATCCACATCATAAAATACATCATAAAAATAGCTCCTTAAAAATCATGATCATAACATAAGCATATATACACTTTACTTTTTTAAGCATATAGATCATGATTTCTTTCATATTATGAGAAAATCTTTCAGAATTTATGGTTATTTTTTTGGAAACATACTTGAAAACATAGGTCATAACTCTCATAAATCATACATAAATTCTTGATCATAAAATTCATAATTTAAATTTGAAATTCATATCATAATGCATGGGTCCTTGTAAAATTCATTAAAATCATGTAATTGAACTTAAATTATGCATGAATAGTTAACTGAAATAAATTAAAAGTATAATTAAATTGACTCAATGCAATTTGATCAAAACCTTAGAATTATTAAATTCAAATTGATAGAAAAGAGAGAAATCTTTGGGACTCCATGAAACTAATAAGTTCCATGGATGAATTTTCAACATACTCTGGGGAATTCTAGCCTTGGAATTTGAAAAAGAAGACTTGAAGCTTGAATAACCCTAATCCACCTTGAGAGAAATCCTATGAAGAAGAAGTCTTGAATTCTAGAGAGATAATTTTAGTTCAATAGCTTGAGAGAGAATGAGGAGAATTCAAAGAGTTTGTAGAATTTGGTCCAAAACACCATAGCTTAGTGATTAATTGGGTAGGAAAAGATAGAAATAACCTTGAAAATTAACTGACGGAGGCCCATCGGCGAGATTGGTCGTACTCGCCGACCCAATTGGCGTGTTCCCAATCTCCCATCTACCTCGCCTAATCTCCACATGCTCTGAGGGGAAATTCTCTAAAAGCTTTGGCGATCTCGACTTAGCTCGCCGACCCTATCGACAAGTCGCCAAACATGCTTTTTCTCTCGCCCAAACTCTTCCTTTCTATGCCAACTTTTTTGATCTTTTTTGTGAGGAAACAAACCTTGCCAAACCTGTTCAGCATATTGCCAAACCTGAAGGGTTATTACATCTCGTATAAGCTCTTGAATGATATTTTACAATGCATTGATCTTATATTATGATTTTACATTTTTACTTCATGTTTTTCAAATAATTTGGTCATGCTTATTATGTCTGTTTATTCATAATTATACATATTTTTTACATACGTAGTACATGGAATGTTAACACATACATCTAGTCCCTGGACTTGGATCGTGACAAACTTGATATCAGAGCTTGAGATAACTAATGGTCCTTAAAATTTAATATAACATGTCGAATAGGTTCTTGTTCATGGTTGTGAAGCATGCCATAATTATGAAGAGGAGACTATGAGGCGTTTAGAAAACTTTTCCTTCTTTCATGATTCATGTCGTGCCTTAGAGTTTTCCTAAGATTTTCTTTATCTAACGAATTATTTTGTGTTCTCTAGATAATACCTTGAAGAAGAGTACCTTCACCTATAGAAATGGATGCTATCGAGGACCAAGGTCCTCTGATTCTCGAGGATCCAATTCAAGGAGGCATTGATGATAATGAGAAACAAGTCGATAATTATACTCTAACCGAATAAGTGACTAATACAAAATTTCATGATGTCATCCTGTTATTGGCTCGAGATGTGACCGCTTAATTGAATCAACAAAAGATGACTCCTGTGAATGTGAGTGGTACGAAAAGGAAATGGGGGAACCAAAGGAATGCTATGAGGGGAAAGACTTTAACTGTCAGAGGATGTCAAAAGGAGAAACATCTAGCTTAAATTTGAGGGAGAGTGATGGGATAAAAGGGCCCTACCCCTCATGTTACGGGTGTGATAAGAACTATTTAGGGGAGTTCCTGGATGATACATGTAGTTTCTATAGTTGTGGTAAGAGTGGACATAAGAAAAGGGACTATCCGATGGCTATCAAAAGGGGAAGGAAGATGGCTCGGGTTGCTTCATCTAGTAAGTTAAAGGTCTTTGATTTTGATGTGTATGCATTATTAGATCCGGGTGTCAATTTGTTATTTGTTACTCCTTTTTTTTCTAATAGGTTGGATGTATTTCCCAAAATATTATTGGAACTCTATTTGGTGTCTACTTCTGTTGGTGAGTCGATTATTGCTAGAAAGGTCTATAAGAGTTGTCTCGTATCTATCTTGCACAAAGTTGTTCCTTGTGATCGTATTAAGCTTGTCATGGTAGATTTTGGATGTTATTCTTGGATTGATTGGTTCCACGTGTCATACGCTTCTATAGATTGTAGAACTCATAGAGTCAAGTTTCAAATCCCAAGTGAGCCTATTGATGAATGGAAGGGTCATGGTTCGGTTGTTAAGGGTAGATTCATTTCTTGTCTTAAGGCCCGAAAGTTGATTGCTAAGGGTTGCACCTACCATATTGCGAGGGTTAGGGATGTCAACTTTGAAATTCCTTCTCTTGAGTCAGTCCGCGTAGTTAACAAACTTTCCAATGTCTTTCTTGATGACCTCTCTGTGTCCCTCCCAAAAACAGAATAAATTTCAGCATCGATCCTCCCCCTGATACCCAACCTATCTCTATTTCCTCCCTACTAAATAACCTGGCAGAATTAAAGGAGTTAAAGGAGAAATTAAAGGACTTATTGGGGAGGGGAGTCACAAGGCCAAGTATTTCACCATGAGATCTTCCATTGTCGTTTGCGAGAAAAAAGGATGGGTCACCTCGGATGTGCATATACTACTGTCAATTAAACAAGGTGAACATTAAAAGAAAGTATCCAATTACTAGGGTAGGTGATTTATTTGACCAATTTCAAGGAGCTAGTCAATTCTTAAAAATTATGACATGAGTGTGCATTATCATCTGGGTAAGGCCAATGTTGTTGCTGATACGTTTAGTAGGGTGACTATAGGGAGCATGGCTCATGTTGAAGAAGGGAAGATAGAGTTATAAGTGATGTTTATCGATTGGCTAGATTGGGGGTGAAGTTGAGTGGTTCTGATGATGGTGGTACAAAATGGATCGAATAGTCTTTGGTGGTGGATGTTAAGTCAAAACAATACCTTGATCCATCATTGGTAGAGTTGAAAAAATTAGTAGGAGATAAGAAAGTAGAAGTTTTTTCCCAATGGGGAGATGGGGTATTTCATGACCAAGGTCGGTTATGTGTTCTAATGTTGAAGGCCTGAGAGAAATGATATTGAGTAAAGCCCATAGCTCTCTCTGGATGAGTTATGAAAGATTGGAGGGAAGAGTGGATGTTCCGTATTGTGATTGTTGAAATATGCTTATTATGTTTAAGGCTATGGACGTAGAGGAAGAGCTAGATGGGATCTTATTGTGTGTAATATACAGGTAAGAGTATAGTGATGCGTCCTTTAGTAGGAGTCAATGCAAATGTAGATGTAGAGATGTAAATATAGACATGAAAATTCTTAAGTGATAATGACTTCAAGGAAGCCATAAAGTGGTTAAAATGGTAGGCTTGAATTCATGGTTATAGATATGTGAGTGATTGTAGTAGGCTATTGATGACTTATTATTAAGGGTTTCAAATGGGTGTATTAGAATGGTTATAGAACTAGGCTTTAATGTGGTATTGATGGCATGTGGGTGAATGTGCGATATATTGGATGTTTCTTTATTAGGTCTCGAGGTTTGTGGAATATGGTAGTAAGGGGTAGTACTCTTGGGATAGATGTTCCTAGAGGTATAGGGCCCTAAGGTGTTTTGGTAAGGTGGCCTATGAGCTTGATTTTTCATTGGAGTTACTCTCAGTTCATCCAGTATTCCATGTGTCTATGTTGAGGAAGTGTGTAGGTGATTCAAGTTTCACTGTGCCTTTGAAAGTAGTTAATGTTGAAGAAAACTTAACCTATGAAGAGGTCTCGATTGAAATTTTGGGCTGACAAGTCAAAAGGTTGAGGAACAAGGAAGTTGCATCTGTCAAAGTCCTTTGGAGGAATCAAAAATTCAAAAGTACTATATGAGAAGCGAAAGCAGATATGATAAAGCGATACCCTCATCTCTTTCACTCTACTCAAGCCTAAATTATTAAGTTGTCCTTTCGAAACTTCTTGGAATCCTTGCATTTCAACTTTTCTTGTCATGTGCATCCATAATCATGAGATATGTTTTGAATAATGTTTTAAATTGCACTATTGCATTCATGATGGGTTTTTTTTACACTCTACTCTATCTTATCTCATTCAAGGACATATGTTCCCAAGGGGGAGATATAGTAAGGTTCCATGTGTTTTAAATGTTGGAATGTATTACAATAGGGTAAAATAGAAGAAAAATAACTTCTAAGGATTTTTTGGACTAGTATTTTGCAAGATAAAATTTTCAAGAAATGCCCAAAATAGTGAAGTCCACGACCTAAGCGCGTCGTGCTCCTGTTCACTGATAGCACAAAATTGTCCAAACTTGAATCAAGTTCAAATCTGGTCAAATTTGTCCTACCACAGGAAAATGTGCATAAAATGCATTCCTCAAATGCATTTTATGTGTAATTGGTTTTACTGTGTGCCCCAAGCTTGTTTTACCTATTTTGGAAGAAAATAAACTGAAATAGAACATCTCCGTGTCGCAGACTTGTTCCTGGACAGTTCAAATTTTAGCAAATATTTCTAGTTTTAAGGCATCTTGGACAATTCCCTGAATGTATATAGTCGGGTTGGACGATTTCTGGAGTTATCCTCCACCCTTCTTACTACCTAAAACCCTATATTTCATTCTCCTCCCTCCCAAATCATCTCCTACAAGATTTCTCTCAAAACTAAAGACCAAGCATCAAGGTTACTTCGAGTTTCTCAAGACGTTTTCAGTTCTTCTTCAAGTTTCACTCTAAGTTATGTGGGTTTCTCCATCTATGAGTTCTTCCACCCATGGAGTCACAAAATTCTTTCCAACTAATTTCTTTGAATTCAAGTATTAATTCTTTATAGGTATTTCTAATACTTTCTTACTAGCATGAAGCATGATTAAAATTTGTGGTCACTGACTCAATTTGCATGAAATTGATTACTACCTATGAATGCCCTAAGTTCCTATCTTGAGTTTATTAATTTTCAAATGGGTCTTGTTCAAACCTTCTCAAATTGCCAGATTATGGTTCAAATTATTGATATTATGTTCAAATAAGCTTAAATTACTACTCAATTGCATGAACTGTTGAATTTCAAGTAATTTCTTATCTCAACCAATCATGGAACTTCGAAATGAATGGTTGGTTATTTGAAGTATGCTTTGAATTGACCCAATTGATAAAGTTTATGCATGGTTCTTTTGAAAAGCATGTTTGAAAGATGAATTGAATAGAACCCATCTAGTTTTACTATGTTTTCAATAAAGTTTGACTTAAAAGCTTTTGACTCCAAATGAATGTTTATGAAAATAATGCCTATGATCAAAAGGGAGTCTTATGAAATGAAATAATGATGAAATGATATGAATGAAGGGTTCTTTATGCAATAAGGAAAATTCTTGCATATTTGAATCACTAAAGGTTTTAAGGAGTTATTCTACCGAATGATGATTTGATATCTCAAAATATATGTATGTTTATGTTACTATGATATACTATTCCGTAAAATTTGACTTAGCACCAAATGGGGCTTGATGTGGGGTTTGGTAAGGGAATCCTAGTAGCAACCTCTTATTTCATTAACTATGTGCCACCATAGGAGCCCTTGTAGGCTTTTTTTTAGTCTAGTGGATCCACAAAAGTCCTTAAAGTTAAAGTTAAAGAATGAATGTAAAATTGACGGAGTTCTACCTTGGCAAGTAGTCTCCTCTCTTCTAATGTGGGGGTTACGTTGGATTCCATGTTATAGCTCTATGGTCTTATTGTCGGTTATAGTTATTTTCCCACATACGTATAATTTAAATGCTATCTACTTGATTACTCATGCATGCACTCATTTACGTACTTTACCTTGTAAGTGTCCTAAATGTTTTATATTATATTGCATGCCTACATACTTAGTACATTCAAAGTACTAATGCATACTCTTTTGCCTACATGATATCACCACGTAGGGATTGGTACTCTTCCTTATTCTCCTCCACGTGGCTAGTTGAGATTTTGTTTGAAGGCTACTTTTGGTGAGTTCCAATATTTCGGGAATAATACTCCTTTATATTTCTAGTTTATGATAAGTTGAGACCTTTATACACGTACTGTGGCATTTTATTCTATTTTAATTGAGGGTGAGCTAGGAACTTGTCTTAGCCAAAATCTAAAAGTTAGAGGTATTGTCGGATATATGTAAGTTGAAGATTTACTATTATGGTTCCTGCTTCAATATTTCCCGTAGTCATTCTTTCCCCTTGTTTCCACTTGTTCATTTATTATCGTTACCTATAAATGGCTAAATAAATGCTAAGAGGCTTGAGGTACCTTTGAGTTTCTCATTCGCCGTGTTACGTCTAGGCCCTGGGCTTAGGTCGTGACAAGATTACTAGCTATCTAAATAACTGCTTCACTATCTAAAAACACTTTGATCGGAACATCGATAGATATATGCAGCTCCTTTAATAATCCATCCAATAAACTAACTCTGCTACTACAACTACTATACTTCTGTATTCAGCCTCAATTGAGATTTTGCTCACAGTTTGTTGCTTTTTGAACTTCCAAGAGATCAATGATTCACCTAGTTTAACAACATAACCAGTGACTGATCTTTTAGTGCTAGGACTTGAAGTCCAATCAGAATCACAGAAACCTTGTAACTCTATAATGGAACCCCTCTTTAGGAAGATGCCAAGACTAGGAGATCTTTTGATGTATTTCACAATCCTGAGTGCAGCTTCCCAGTGTGAAGTCTTGGGTGCTTCATGAACTGACTCAACACTTGAACACTAAAACATATATCTAGTCTAGTAACTGTTAAATAGATAAGTTTTCCAATTAATCTTTGATAAGTTGTAACATCTTCCAAAGCAGGATCACTGGAGTCTCCGACATATTGATCATACTCCATACTAGTCAGGTTGTAATGGAATTCAAGTGGAGTACTAACAGGCTTTGTTCAACTTAATCCAACTTTAGATAGGATTTGTAAAGCATACTTTCTTTGATTGAGTAAGATTCCTTCTTTAGACTTTAGGATTTCTATACCTAGGAAAATCTCAATTCTCCTAGGTCTTTCATCTTGAAGTTCTAATTGAGTGTCTCCTTAGCACTTTGTATTAGTTGAAAATCATTCCCAGTGATTAATAAATCATCTACATACACCAAAATCACCACCATTGCAACTTCTTGTCTTTTAATGAACAAATAATGGCTATGAACACTTTGAGTATCCAGCTCTCAACAAAGCATTTGTGAGCTTAATATTCCATTGTCTAGAAGCTTGTTTCAACCCATATAGAGACTTTTCTAACTTGCATACTTTGTACTCCCCCTGTCTTTAGAATCCCGAAGTTTCATGAAAATGTCCTTATGAAGATCACCCTGAAGAAAGGCATTATTCAGATCCAGTTAATAAAGGTCCCAACCTTATAAGGTAGCAATACTGATGACAATCCTAACAGTGACCCTTTTGGCCATAAGAAAAATGGTCTCATGTAATCCAGGCCTTCTTTTTGAATGAACCTCTTAGCAACAAGCCTTGCCTTGTACCTATATATCTCACTATTATACTTTTATTTTATCTTATACACCCACTTAGAGCCAATTGCCTTCTCTCCTCGTGGCAAATCTACTATTTTCCAAGTATGATTTTCTTCTAGTGCTTTGATTTCCTTCTGCATGGCTAAAATCTATCTTTCATCCTGTGATGCTTCCTTGAAGGAATGTGGTTCTATATCCACTGAAAAGGCAAAAATGTGCCCCTGATACCCTTTAGACAAGTGATCATCACAAATGATCAGTAAGGGAATATAAACTTGTTTACTTGGGTACAACATAGTCTTTGATCCAAACTGGAGGTTTGGATGTTTTTCTATCTTCCTAAGATAAGTAATCTCAGTTTGAGGAGGGATTGTTTCATGAGGTGAAGTGATATGAGGTGCAGCAGCCTGATCAACATATGTATCTTCTTGCATTTGATCAGCAACTATAGCTTCCACAGTCTCCTCATCTTCCATAGTCTTTTCAGCAACACTATTGTGCTCATGTGGAACCTGGTCCATATCAGTGTGGTCATTAACACCACCGTGCTTTTGCTGATCCTGATCTATATCAGTATGTGGGATTATATCACTTCCACCTATTGTATTTGCATCATTTACAGAGGGTGAGAGTAAAGGTAAAAGACCTTCTGGTAATCCCATTACCTTGAAAGGGAAAATGTGTTCCCTAAAGGAAACATCTCTACTAACAAATTGTGACTTAGTATCCAAATCATATATCTTGTATCCTTTTTGTAGAGACGAGAAACAAAGTAAGAAAGCTTTCTTTGATTTGGCCACAAACTTGTCACCTTTTGGGAGTGTATTTGCAAAACATAGACACCCAAACACTCTGATGTGATCTTATTTAGGAGCTTTCCCAAATAAAATTTCAAAAGGTAATTTCCCTCCTACAACCATAGTAGGAAGTCTATTGAGTAAGTAAATAGCAGTTACCATATAATCTCCCAAGAATCTAGTTGGAGTATAAGATTGCAGTTTTAAGGCACTTCCCATTTTCAATATGTCTCTATGTTTTTTTTTCACTACAACATTTTGCTGTGATGTATAGGGAAAACTACTTTGATGTATAATTCCATAATGAAGTAGCAAATCATGTACCTGGTTACTGAAGAACTCAATGCCATTATTAGATCTCAAAGTTTTTATTCCAATTCCAAAATGATTACAAACCATAGAAAGAAAGGTCTTTAAAACTACAATTACTTCTTAGACTGTAGTAAAGTGACCCGAGTGAACCTACTGTAGTCATCAACAATGGTTAGGAAATAGTGCTTTCTATCATAGGTAGGATGCTTGTGTGGACCCCAAACATCTAGATGCACAAGTTGGAACAAACTACTAGACTTGGATCTCTTAATAGGAAATTTCAATCTACATTATTTTGCTAAGGGACAAATAATTCAATCTTGTTGCACTGCTGAATCAACTTTGGTATTCAGTAGAGGAATGTGTTTCATTGTAGTTACTGAGGGATGTCCTAATCTGAGATGCCATAGTCTGTGATCTTCTTTCTCTTTGGCATGTACTATTGTGCCAATTATTGGATTTAGATGACTCTTTAGAATGCGAAGGCTCTCTGATTCTCTACCAATCCCAATCACCTTCCCACTAAAGAGATCCTGCATCATACATAGATCAGGATAGAAAGATATAAAACATTGTAAATCTCTAGTTAGTTTTGAAACTGATAGCAAATTGAACTTAAAATCTGGCACATGCAACATATTCTTCAATTTGTAGTTTCCTAATATGATTGAGTCTTCAATGTTTTTTATCTAGATTTTCTCCCTGTTGGCACCTGCACTTTATTATTCTCTGGATTTTTTATTGAGCTACAATCTTTCAATATGTTCTCACAACAAGGTATATGGTGTCAGGCACCAAAATCAACAATCCACTCAACTTATGCATACAGGCTACAACATTTGCCTTACAGGTTCCTATTAGAGTAGGATTCATCATCTTCAACACTTGTTCACATTGATCTTTGGTGAAGAAGCTTCTTAGGAAGTACATCTATGTTTCTTCTTTGTTTTGTATTTTAATATAGGCTCCATCTTTTGTAGTAGCATTGTGTGCATGAGGTTTTGAACCTTCTCCCTGTAATTTCTTCTTACTTTTGAAATTTGGTGGGAAGCGAAGGATTCTGTAATAATTATCCTTGTTATTTCCCTTGAAACCACAGTGTTCACAGATGATACCAAGCTTCTTTCCTTGAAAGTTTTGAAACTGTGAATTTCTCCCTTGATTGTATTGACTTGGAAAATTCTGATTTCTTCCTGTAAGCAAAGTTAAAGGCTCATTTCATATATCTAGAAGGCCTAATTTCCTGTGACTTTCCTCTTGAATTTCCATAACATTTGCTTGATCACACTAGGAATGGATGAAGTGAGTAGAATAGCACTTCTCACTTGTGCATATCTCCCATTCAATCCAACCAAAAACTGCAGCAACCTCTACTATTCAACATGCTCTACATGAGGTCCAGACTCCACATAATCACATGAAGGAGGAGGCACCATGACATCAATCTCATCCCACAAGTCTCTTATTTTTGAGTAATACGTAGTAACTAAATCAGTTCCTTGAGTCAAGTTGCTTATTTTTAAGTAATACGTAGTAACTCAAACCATTCTCTGAATTTATTCCAGATCTTCTTTGAACTGGATGCATATATGATACTTATCATCAACCTGGTACTACTGTTGCACTTATCCAAGACAACATCATGCATCACATCTCTCCAATTTGATTGCCAATGCTCCTTTGTACGAGCTCTTCACGCAAGTGTCATCCAAAAATCCAAGATTGTATTTGTATAATAGCGCCAATCACATTGACCTGCTCCATAGACCATAGTTTTCTTATCCTATAAGTTTCATAGGGATCAAGCCAACACCGGGAGTATCTGACAAATGCAAGTGCAATGGACGATTGTGATCTAACTGAGGATCTGGTAGTGCACCTGCAGATGCTTGTGAATTCTAGTTTTCCTCCATTATTGAATTTCTATGATACGAATTATGACGACTGAAATCTTTGGAATTCTACTGGTTCTCAATCTCAACAAGAAGCTCTAATACCTTGTTCGCTTTCTACAATCTAAGGCTTGTGCAATAGAAAATAAGCTAAAAGAAAAAGAATCACAAACAGAGAGAAATATACATTCTCAATTGGATGAGGAGAATATTTGTAATTATCTCAAATGTACATATATGCTCTTCTTATAGAGCTTTAACAATATACCAATTGTGAACCACGTGAATGGGCATGGTGCTCTAACTAACTCTCAATAATTTTCTAACTAACTCTTAACAAATTATCTAACTACATTCTAACAACTTTTTAAACTAAGTTCTATAATGTTAAAAATATAGTCCTGTTATAAAACAAGTCAAAAAGTGATGTCCATTGGACCCACTTTTACTGTAGTTCGGTCAACAAAATTTACCTATAAAAGGCATTGAATTTGCAATGAAATTGGATACGCTGAAATCTCTCAACTCTCTTTCTTTCTCTTACAATATCTCCTTCTTATTAATTTGCTAAGTTAGTCTGTTTTATAACACATTATCAGCACGAGCCTCCATCACTTTGAGCTATTTTAAAAAGGTAACAAAAGGGTAAGAATTTTATTTTCTTAAAATGTCGAATATTTCTAAATTTGAATTTTTTGCTCTTAATATATCTAGAAAAGGCTACTCATCATGGCACTAGATGCCGAAATATACCAAGAGTTGATGGGTCTGGCAGACACCATCAAAGATGACAGAATGTCATCTAGTCAAGACCGTACCAAATCCATAATATTTCTTCATCACCATCTTAACGAGGGGTTAAAATTACAGTATCTCACATTAAAAGACCCCATTAAACTGTGAAAGAATCTAAAAGAAAAATATGACCACCTAAAGTTGGTCATCCTTCCACAGGCACGTCATGATTGACTCAATTTGAGATTAATAGATTTAAAAATATAACTGAATATAATTCTGCCTTGTTTAGAATTAAAGCACAGTTAAATTTATGCGGAGAAGAAATCACTGAGCAAGACAAACTTGAAAAAACATACTCCATATTTCCACCCGTGAATATGCTCCTGCAGCAATATGACGAAAAGGGTTTTAAGAAATATTCTAAATTACTTTCTCACCTTCTTATTGCTGAACGTTATAATGAACTGTTAATAAAAAATAATGATAGTCGGCCCCATTCGTTCTTTGTCACTCCCTGAAGTGAATCAGACAAACTATAACCAATAAGAAAGAGGTCATGGCCCCAGTCGTGGTTGTAGAAGAGTGAGAAGCAAGAAGCTGTACCAAAAAAAATTCAGAAAGTATATGTCATAGATGTGGAGGTATGGGGCACTAGTCACGGACCTGGCGGTTATCAAAATGTCTGGTTCAGCTATATCAGACATCCTTGAAGAGAGCAAAAAATAATCTAGAGACAAACTTTATCTCTAAAGATAATATTGAGCCAATGCATCTGGATGTAGCCAATTTCTTCAATTTTTTAAAAAGAAATATGAATATTGATAAGCCTGATAATATTTAAATAATTTTCTTTTCATTTATTTGTACTAAATAATATGTTTATATTTTTTTGATTTGTGTAAATAAATAAAATTTGTATAATGAGTCATGTTTTAATTATAACGTTTACCTTATTTATTTTTGAAGAAAAATGTGGATATGCCTCAAATTTTATTTGAATCAATAATCAATCACAAGGATATTTGTGTAATTGATAGTGGAATGACTCATACCATTTTTAAAGACAAGTAATATTTTTCCTACTTGCTTAGAAGAAAAGCAAATGTTACCACAATTTTTAGTAATTCAAAAATTATTGAAGGCTCTAGAAGAGTTACTATATTTTTGTCTAAGGGGACAAAGATTGTTATAGAAGATGTACTATTCTCTTCTAAATCTCCAAGAAACTTGTTAAGTTTTAAAGATATTCCGCAGAAATGGATATCATGTTGAGACACTAAATGAAATGAATAATGAATACCTTGATACAACCAAGAGTGTCTCAGGCCAGAAATATATTTTGGGAAAATTACCAACTTTGTCGTCTGGCCTATATTATGCAGAAATTAGTTTAATTGAAGTACATTTGATCGTAAACCAGAAGTTTACTGATCTAAATACATTTGTATTATGACATGATCGAATAGGTCATCCTACATCAATAATGATGAGACGAATTCTTGAAAATTCAACTGGACATCCATTAAAGAACCTAAAGATTCTTACGAATGATGATTTTTTATGTGTTGCTTGTTATCAAGGCAAATTAATATCGGGCAACCTTCCCTTCAATTCAAACATTATTTGTTTTTACTCAAAATTCTTAAATTATTAGCGTCATTTAAAGTTATAGGACTACCATCTATAACTATTCCTAACAAAATTTCTACATCCTGCAAAGTAATGGTAGCCTCGCCAGTTCGCATGTGAAAGATATGCGTTTTTGGACATTACCTTTCAATTAAAGCAGAAATTAGTCCGGAGTCATATGACACAAATTCTATATCAATAATTCCTTTAAACCTACAATTTTCAAAATACTAACGAATACAAGGATGTAATGGACGACGATTTATATGTTGCCAAAATTCAACATCACCACGACATGCATATAAACAACTTTCTCTCCTTTTAAGCTATCATTCCAAATTTCTTCAGAATGATGTTTCGCTTGAATTGTTAATACATCATACTCCGTTGGACCAGAATGTACGTACATATTTGAAGAATGCATATCTTCATAAAAAAAATTATTAATGTTATTATAACTATTTTAAAAAGAATATTTTCACAATATAATAATAATTAATAACTAATTCTTAAACTTTAAAATAAATTAAATTAAACTTACCTCAAATTGAAAACTTCACTAAAATTTGATAGATAGAGAGAGAGAGAAAGAGAAAGAGAGAGATAGTACTGGAAAAATATGACGCCCCATACTATTCTAGCTTAGGTTATTCCAAGAAACTAGAAAATTATTTTTGAGAAAAATAAAATTGGGGATCAGATCCGCGACGGAGACATGACAATTATTTTTGGCTTGGTGAAATTTTGAGACAGTGGAGTGCACGTTGTGTCCACATCGCGGAGAGGAAGAATTTGATGAAACCAAATCTAGGGACCAGGTTTGTGCAAATTTTTCTCGTCACTATTTTAATGAGGGACATGTCACAATCCAAAAATCGAGGTCATGATGGCACACATCTCCAATTCCACCCTGATATGTAAGCCAAAAAGTAAAACCATATGAGACTCCCCAAATAAAGGCAAGCCACCATTTAACGTAATAAAGAAACAACAATGAAATTATCCCAAAATCTGATGTCATGAGTGTAAAGAGCATCTAATACAATATACATCATAAGCCTTCGAATAATGATAAAGACTGTAAATAAAAGCTAGAACTAATGGCAGTCTAAATCTCAAAACCTCACCACTAATCTAAATAGCGAAATATCCGCAAGAGAAGGAGATCAACTGCTATGCAGGATACCCAGACTAGGATCTGCATCAAAGGGACACAAAAGTAAGAGTGAGTACAATCCACATGTACTCAGTAGATTTAACCGACTGAGTATAAGAAATTAATCAAAAACTATGAAATAAACTAAGGAACGTTTCCACCTGCACGCAGAAAAGTCCCACTTCGGCTACGCTGCTGCCAATGTATATAGAACAACGCGATTAAAGTAGACACATAAATACAGTTCAATGTCACAGTTAAATAGATAGGTCAAGTATCACAGGTATCAATGTAATATGATGATGTAATGATATGGTGGGATCAAGGCTATCGTACAATTTGTTGTATACACCTACCGAGCTATGCTATCAAGCAGGACCCATAGGGGTCTCATAGACCATATATCTCATCACAATCTCAATATATCAACTGCCTTGCCACCCAGCTCGTGGCCTATGACTTATGATACTGATATCTCATCTGCTTGCCACATACTTATGGTCAAATAAACAAAAAAGTCACATTTTCTTTCTTAAAAAAGATCTCCACAATTCTCAACTTTTCAATGATCAATGATAATATGAATGAGGATGAATGCATTTATAGCATATAAGACATGGAGGTAATATACAACTTAACATGTAGTACTAGGTTCAAAGTTATCAAAACTTAACATAAACGTGATATTCACCCTCAATAAATAACAGTGGGAAGGAATACTTCAATTTAAGTGTTCACCCATTTCCCCAATAATATTTTAATTCTCAGACATGCTCAAAACCCCCAACTCAACCTCTTAGGTGGGCATTACAAGTCAAATAACCTATTCACATGTCTAACTCAATTAAGTCATGGATTACACAGTCTCAATCACAGATAAAATATCACATAAGAGCCTCATATAGGCTACAACAACACATATAAGCTCCCACACGAGCATCAAAATATAAATTATCAGTCCCAAACTACACTATAACCCCATTCTAAAGTCTACAACATAGAATTTGACTAATCATCCCAACTCAGCCCCAAGAAAGAATAGTCAAACCTACCTCAAATGTCGAAATCGCACTCGAACGCTCTACCAGACAAACAACCTTTGAATTCAACGTCGAAATAATAACCCACTATCAAGAATAAAACATACGTCACAAGAAGTTCAAAAACATCCATACTGATAGATTTCGGAACCGATGGTAAAATAGTCCAAAAATTGATAATTTTTAAAATGGGTCAAATATGGGATTTTATTGAAAAATTATGTTCTACTAGTAATAAGGAACTCATGGTTGAAAAATTCATAAAAATAGAGTTCAAAATGAGTTAAAAATCACCATTTTCTTAAATTTGGATTAGGTATGAAAACAAGGAATTTGGGGCTTAAAAGTAAAGATTAGGAGTTGAAATCATGATATAAATGATGTAATATAAAAGATTTTAGTGAAATATTATTTACCCACGAAATTACTCTAAGAACTCTCTTCAAAATCATCCCAAGAAGCTCAAGAAACTCAAAAATTGTGAAAATAGGGTTTCCCTGATATTTCACTATTTAGGCCTATATTTTTCTCCATGAGTGCGGACATTTAACTCCGCGAATGTAGAGTTTACTAAAGGGAACCTCCGATAATGCGGAGAAGGGAAAGGTTGTACTCTGCGAATGTGGATACACTAAACGAACGTAGATACACTCAGCAAATGCAGTGAAGGGAAAGTATGTACTCTGCGAATGCGGAGATGGGAATATGACTGCACCAGAAACCCACAAGAACCTATGCTCATATTCTCCGATCGAACCCTCGGTGTTTGTCTGAAATCCTGTATACACAAACTTTATATGTACTCTTACTAAATTCAATGTTTTGGACTCAATAAAACCATCGAAATTCAAATGCGAGGTCTTCTTAACCCAAAATTTGATAAGTCGCAACTAAACTCGTTTTGATACTTGAAATATCCAAAATACCCTCGAAACCTTTAAAAATTACAACAAAGCCATTTCTAGCGTTAGAATCACCCCTCGAAATCATTGAAATCATCAGAAATCCAATTTGAGTCTTTGAACTCGTTTTGTTGACTAAAGTCAAACTTAAGTCATTTAAAACTAACTTTCCAACTTGAGACCTGAAATTTACATATCAACTCCAAATCTAATTTTGATGACTCTCCTAGATCAATTTCCACATTCCAGAACTGATGGAACTAACATAATCCCATTATGAGATATATTGTTTCGATTGGTACCGAAAATCACTTTTTTACCTCTTAACTCTATGAATTCAAGAATTTGCCCAATTCATTAACTTTTACGATTTTAATATATTCAACCACACAAATGGAACAAACAACACTCAAGGGTACTAATGATAGGGGTAAATGGTAATTTTGCATAAATTTCCAAAAATGACCTTCAAGGTTATTTCAAGACAAACTTATCTTTTTCCCACCTTTTCCAAACTTAATCCAATACATTTTGGGACCAAAATTCATCCCTTATCAGTAATTAATGGAGTTTTTCTCCTATTTACACCTAAAACCACTTAAGAACAAGAACTAAAAAGAAGAGCAAAAGCTAGGATTTCAAGCCTAATCTTCAATTTTCGCCTAACAATTCTTCGTTCCAGGTATGTAAGACTATCATAACATTGGACTAAGTTTGTCCTCGTACCCTACATCTTCATTTAGTCAATATTTAGTTGTTCGAGTTACAATTCTATTTAATTGAGTTCTTGAACTACCTATGAGAATTCTTATGAAGTTTTTTCTACGTATGTGTGTAAATTGTGATGATTTTCATGGTTGGGTTTCCTTGAATTGTCACTCATTCTACATTCACATGAACACTAGTTGAGTATATTCTCATTGCTTATATTTTATGCATTGATTTTAGTTAGAAGAATGGTGTATTTTCATATCCTAATTGAGAAAGAAGTTTTGAGCATAACTTACTACTTGGGCTGTGAATGTTCTTATTCCACTGATTTTAAGAATGATCTCAATCAAGTTTAAATGAGTTAAAATATTGAGCATAAATAGTATTTGAGTATGAGTTGAGAAAGAAGTTTGACAAGTATGAGATAAAGCTATGACAAAGCTAAAGGAAACATTTGAGTTCTTACTCACAGTTTAGTATGAGCATATCATATTATGTTTTGGGAGTAGTATTGAGCACCGAGTTGTACAAGAGTCAAATCACTCTAGTTCCATAAACTGTGTAGTCAGCATAGAATAGGATCGTACCGAAAGTCGGGTAACTCCTCATTCCCTCTGAGAAGGCTCATAAGATGGATCCATAAGTTAAAGTTTGTCCCATCCCCTAACAGGATATATGATGGCTCTGACAACGTGGGCAAGACTTTGTATCATCACATAGCTCATACGTGATTGTTGTCGGTTAACGAAACTCTCCAAGAAGTAAAGTCTTATAATTTTATACACTGAGTTGCATTTTTATCTTTTTAAAGTATCCTCTTATTATATTTAATGCTTATTTGAGTTGAGAAATATTCAAAGTTGAGTATCCTGAGTAAGTTTTTTTTTGCCATTTTATATACTTGTACATTTCATGTACTGACATCATTTTATGATGCAAATACAAGTGACAGAGATCCTCAACAGGTGCATCATTGAAGATCTAATTTTCTACCCAACTTTTGGTGAGACCTTTTTGCATTCAGAGGTGCTTTTAAGTATTTACTTTTTAGTTATTAGTTATTAGCTATTAGCTTGAGGTAGTTGTAGGCTTGTCTCGATACCTATTTCAGAGTAGATCCAATTTTCTACCCAGCTTTTGGTGAGACTTATTTGCATTCAGAGGTGCTCTTGAATCTTTACTTTTCAGTTACTAGTTATTAGTTTGAGGTAGCCATAGGCCTGTCCCCATACCTATTTCAGAGTCAGTATTTTAGAGGCTTCATAGACTAGTTAGACAATGTTCAGTCTATTTTCTTAGTATTGTTAGAATATATGATAATATATTCTAATTTTGTATAATTGTTATATTTGATAGGTGTATATTTAGCGATATAATTAGCCCTTAATTAGAGCTAATCAATTTGGATCTTTAGTCTAACTTTAGGCTTGTAATCTTGTATATAAGCTAATTATGCTTAACGAATAAGACAGGCAGAATATTTCTTTCATGGTATTAGAGTTCTAAGTTTTAATCCTCACTCTTCCGCAACCTCCCTTCGTCTTCTTCCTGTTGTATTTTTTTTCTTCTCTTTTCTCTTCTCCATGGCTGAGTCCAAATCATCTTTTCACCCTGATCTTGTTGTTTCTAACATCAAGAATCTTGTTCCCATCACCCTTTAGATGGAGAATGTTTAATATGCAACGTGGGAAAAACTCTTCAAAATTTACGCACGATCTCACAAAGTCATAAACCTTATTTCTCCGACAAAAGGCAAGGAGAAGCCTCCTAAGATAGAGGAGGAGATGGAACTGTGGGTTACCGTCGAAGCCACGGTACTCTAATGGATCTATGCTACTAGCTCTCAAGATTTGATACATACAATTCTTGAACCCGACACCACGACGATGGAGGCTTGGAATAGGCTGCATGATATATTTCAAGATAACAAACACTCCCGTACCGTCACACTTGAGTACGATTTCACTCATACTGAAATAGAGCAATTTCCTAATGTGTCCGCGTACTATCAACATCTCAAGTCTTTGTCGGATCAACTCAAGAATGTTAGCTCTCCGGTGGTAAATGACCGACTGGTTCTCCAATTGGTGTCCCGCCTTACTGAGCCATATAATGGTGTGGCCATACTCATCCATCAAAGCGATCCTTTGCCCTAATTTTATCAAGTTTGCTCGATGCTTGTTCTTGAAGAGGCTGGTCTCAAGAAGACGACTTAAGACACATCTTCTGCTATAGTTGTTCATGATTCGGACAATTCTCATGACTTTGTTGATCAATCGCCCTCACGACGCCATAATGCAGGTGGTAGATGGCCTCAAAGTCATGAATATTCTGGTAAGAATAGAAATTCCAGTAGGGGCAGAGGGAAAGGCAATTTCGGCGGTGGCTCAGGTGGTGGGGGAAAGGGCGGTGGCAACAACAACCGCAATGGTGGCCAGCAGCAACCCCCCCTAATTAGTGGACCTCTGGGCAGCAGTGGATGCAGTGGCCATGGATGCAGTAGGCTGTACCCCATGTCCACTTCCTACTGGACAATGGGCCAGGCCCAACATGAATTTCCGACAGCAGCGCCAATAGCCACAGCCCGATATTCTTGGGCCCCGTCCTCAATAAGCTTACTCGTCTACAACTCCTTCTCCAATAGATATCGAGGCTGCAATGCACACCCTCGGTATTACTCCTCCGGATGCAAACTGGTACATGGACACTGGCGCCATTTCTCATATGACATCCAGATAAGGTAATCTCTCGTCTTTTTTTAATTTGAGCAATAATTTTGAAATATTGAGTTAAGTCTCATACATTATTATGTATTTGAGTTCATGATTTTATGCTAAAGAGTATTAAGTTGCATGTTTCATTGTGCCCATCTAAGTCCATTTATGAGTTAAAGTCTTCCGCTGAGTAAGTTAGCCAGGCCAAGTAGTTCGCTTGGGGCCAATATTAATTTTCAAGTATCAGCCACGTCCAGGGTGTAGGCTCGGTGTGTGACAACAAATTTGAAGTAACTCATTTGAAAGAATAAATGTTGATATAAACAATGAAAAGTTGATTTTTTGTTTTACATGAGTGTCTGTGCATGAATTAAAAAGAAGATATTTTTTTGAGAGAGACAAGTGGTTCCTCACATTATCCAAGATAAGTGCTTGCTCACATTATTATTTCAGAAAAAGATTAATTGAAATGACAATTTAATTTTTGTATTAATTTTGATTGCATGCATATAAAGACAGTGCTTCCTCACATTATCCAAAAATATTGCTACAAAATTGTAAATATTCAAGTGGGGAAATAAACCACACCACACTCATTTATTAAATTTTCATCAATCACAAACAAATATTTTCTTTGTTACCTTCAATTCTTTAATATTTTAAAAATTAACAAGCAAGTTTATCTATAAAATAAATATATAGGAGTTTTTCGCTGCATGAATAACGAGATTAAAAAAATAATTAGTAGACATTGCTGCACTTGCAGCAATTAAAAAATAGGGGAAAAAACACTGCACCTGCAGTGATATCTTAAAAAAAATAAGGGAAAAATCGTTGCAATAGTAGCAATATTTTTTTTATTTTTATTTTAAATAAGTTCAAAATTGTTGCACTTGCAGCGATGTTTAATAAAAAATTAGTCAAAAATTAACGACATTAAAAATAACAAAGGAAATCGCTGTTGAGGTAGTGATTTCTTCCTTTTGTTTCTTTTTGAAAAACTGGTCCTTTATGCATTTTAATAGAAAAAAGTGCTCCGAACTCTCATTATTAATGTTTCCTTCAATATGTGTTTCCTCTTAGAATTAGTTAATAAAATGTTCTAGGGTTGGTTTACAACTATCTATGTGTGTGTGAGAGTTCTATTTTTGCTTGTAGGCATATGAAAATTTGTTTTGTAAAGATGTTTGAGTGAAATCTTGTCACGACCCAATTCCTCAGGTCATGATGACGCCTACTATAATCCACCAGTAGGTAAGCCAACCCGCCACCCCAAAACTCCAAGTAATGGGTTTGAGGGCAGAAACTAAACAAGAGTGATGAATTATAAAGATAGGCAGAAAGGATAAGCGGAAGTAAACCAAAACATGATATATACAACTAAAGATCCCTCCCAAAACTTGGAAGTCACAAGTACAGAGCTTCTACAATATAAAAGAAGAGTATAAGTCCCGAAAGTGGACCGGAAGTATATACAACAAGTGGCTAATCTCAAAAGGCAAAATATGGGTCATCCATACTGAAGGAGATTGAAATGATCCAAAAACACCAAGTGCTCATCCTAGTCTCCAAAGTTGACTACAACAGGCTCGATTTATCCACGGCGGTAGCTGGTGCTCGGTCCTGCATTGCGAAAGTAGATGCAGAGTGTAGTATGAATACCAAGACAACAGGTACCTAGTAGGCATCATAGGCCGACTGAGCATAAAAGGTAAAAACAATATGATAAAAAGGAATAAGCCTAAATAGGAGTCAATATAAGCATCACAAGGGAAAAGTGTACTACCTATGAGAACTACAACTAACTATACCCAACCCCAAAAGCCTAGCTGGGACACTCGTGCGCAAGTTAAATAAAAATCCGAACGAACCCCTATAAGCTCGCCGATTACACAGAATAGCTACAACTACCAAGGCTGGGAAACAAGAATATGCGATGTCAGGAACCAAATAAGTGCATCATTTCCAAACCCAAAATCTCCAAAAGTCAACGAATAAGAGATGCCTTAGGGGTCGAGGCTAGGACTGGGACCCAAATGCTCGCTTGAATGTCCAACATGGCCAAGGTCGGGACTGGTACCCGACTTTTTGCCATAATACATAAGTACGTTCGAGGCTTGGACTGGTACCTGGATGCTTGCCGTAACACATCGATATGATTGAGGCCAAGATTGAGTACCCGGATGCTCATCATACTAGCAAGCCAGTAGAGGTCGGGGATGGGTACCCGGATGCTCCCCGATAATTCAGAACAGAGGCTGGGATTGGGTACCCGGATGCTCACAGATAATTTATCTCATAGTTCCGAATATATCCTTTCCAACTAAACAACAATAGTATCGAAAATCTTTTCCCCTATGAGTCAACTAATATACCGCTAAAATTTGAACTGGAGCCAAAGTCAATGATCACGAAATCTATTGTTGTTGATGCATCACGAAAGTCATGATTATACTGAGTTATGGATGAGGGTATTTTTAAGAGCGACGCCTAGCTAAGGACAAACTATCAGGCACTAGCCCGCTACACCATTCTACAAGGATCTAAGTCCACCAGAGCGACGCCGGGGCATCTAAAGAAAGTTTACATCATATACTAACTCCAACATACTCCACAGTATCAATAACATGCTCATTCAAACCTCCTTATAATGCTAACAAATAATGATAAGATACACATGCTTCTAAATACCCGAAAAATTCGATAACAAGCCTAAAGCATAAATTCTAACACCTGAGATATACAATTAAACTAACCAACCAAAATTCCAACTATTTCAATATGCATTCACACATTCTAGCTCAATCTAAAGAAAGGTAAATCGTAGCCTACTTGTAGGCTAAACACGCGAGCTTCAAATCACTGTGCTGGAGATTTTCCCTTTCGAAAGGCCTCGGAACACTGCCACGCTATCAAAAATAGAACCACGATGTCGATACGGTCGTTTAGACACTAATTTCATAATTTTTGGACACAGACCAATTTTGGGGTCTAAAACGGGAATTATGGGACTCGCATATAAAATTCTGGATTTGACCCCCAAAACAGATTTCAAATGTCACTCCAAACTCATAATTCAAATTTATAACATAATTTGGGGTGGAAAAATAACGCAAGACGATCAAACAATCAATTCTCATATTTTCAAACTAAGAAAACAAACAAGGCAGCCTCTTTATATGTCGATTTCTCAAAAAACAAATCTCCCAATCAATACAAATTATACCATGACCTTCCTTGTGAAAAACTCCACAATATAGCCTCAGGAATCACTCAAAATGGAGTTATATTGATGAAGATACACTTTTCCAAAATTCAACAAAAATTTATTCCGAAAAAGACAATCAGTAACTAAACACACATTTTTACCTCAAATGAAGCTTCCCTCATATTTGTAATCTCATCACAAGATTCCTCACAAAATTTCATTAAAATTAGACTCTTGAATCACCAAAATCGGGTTTATATAGGCCAAGAGATAACCTCTCAAAGTTCTTCAAAAAATCATTTAGAAAATAGACACTGCTGCAAATAAAGTCAAGATTTTACCTGAAACTCGGCCAATACAAACCTAAATCATATGAAATATATACTAAATAATATCTACTAAAGCTTAATCAAAGTGGGAGACTGTAGCCTACCTTGAAGCAGAGTACGCATACTCTGAATCCTGCAATTTGAGTTTTCGACCTTTGAATCACCGTTATGCTAAAAAATTATTGATCACATCTTCAATACAAACATTTTGACACCAAAATAACATTTTTTGGAGGCAAACCCAAATTGGGTCTTAAACAGGATTGTGGGACCCACATTGAGAATCTTAAGTTCAACTACGTAAAAAGGTATATTTGAGCTTAATAAACTTGTGTACCAAATTACAACACATTTTGACGCTCAAAAATGAAGGAAACAATCCACGTAATCAAACTACCATTAATGGAGAAATTAAGAAAGAGGGAAGCCCTTTGGGCATCAAATTACCTCAATACAAAGCTTTACGAAGCTCCCTTAAATACTTCTAGGCATAGCCACAATCAAAATGAACCCACTGGACTTGAAATCCCCTCAATCAAAGCTCCCAAGCTGAAGAAATCACATTTAGAAGTTGAGGAACAAAACTAGAAAACGGGTCCAAAAAGACCACCAGGGATTACAAAAGCGAACCCCTCAAAAGAGGTGGGCCTCGCTTAATAGAGGGCCCTATCGCTTTAGAAAGAGGTCGCTTTAGCGACCACCTGTCGCTTTAGAGTCACCTGCCTTGGGGGCTATGGTCTCTTTACCGATACCCTTGGCGCTTTAGCGAGACAACAAACTCATTTACATCAACTGAGTTTTTGAAATGGCCAAGTCTCCAATGGTGTGCTTAGGATTCGTTTGAAACTCCGTGTGTGAAAAAGACCTATGCTAACCTATTAAATTCGATGTTTCAGACTCAAAAACGCATTTAAAATTTACATATGAGGTTATCACGATAAAAAGTGGGTCTCACACCCAAGCACTATTTTGAGCCAAAATCCCCAAGAAGGCTTAAAATGAGACTGCAAGTCTCGAGAATCGTACAAAAGGTTGTTCTAGACCAAACTCGATATTTTAAAGGTAATCATGTTGTCGAAATTTCAATTGGAGCGCACTTACCAACAATGTTGACTAAAGTCAACCTTAGGTTAAATTTCAAAGAATAAAGTACCAAATGGCCCTAAACTCACACCGAATGCCTTGATACTCATGCTGACCCTGCTACTAGCCTAATTTGGCCATTTTGGAGATGATGGGATCGTTAGAATTCTATTCTAAGATGGTATACCTAGATTTTTTACCAAAGTCAACCGCTCAAACTCCAAGAGCTCTAAAATAAGGAAATAGGCATAAAACCCAAATAAACGACTTGACGATCAAGCTTTTAATGCTAGCAAGCCATTGATTTGGGGTCATTATAGGAAAGCTCTAAACACTAAAAAAATCAAAAAACAGAGAAAATGACCTGGAGGGTCATTACATGCATATCTTGTTTGCACAGATGGGACTTCAAATAAATCCCAAGCACCTTATCGGAGACTTGGACAATGCCAAATCTCCATATTGCAGCCGTTGCTGGTTTAGGGCATTTTTACCCTTCGCGTTTGCGGGTGGCGTGCTGTATTCAGAAAAGTGAAGTACATTGGCCTCCGCATTCGCGAGGCTCCACTACATTCTCGGTAGGCTGACCCTCCCTTCTTCGTGGTCACGTTGGCCTCATTCGTAGAGCCCTGTCCCCTTTGCTTTTGCATTCGCGAGCCTCTAGTCGCATTTATGAAGGTCAATTCTTATGACCTCCGTATTCATGGGCCATTGTGGCCTCGTTTATGAAGGTCATTTTTGGACTTATCTCTTTAATAAAAAGACAGATGTGATCAACACTTCGTTCGAACTTTAAAATAGGTTATCTCTCTTATTTTAGTTCAGTTTTAGGCATTTCAAAGCTTGGGGTTTCTGGAATCTATCTGGCTACATATAGGATTGGTTGGGAGTTAGCGATGAGGCTTCGTTTGAGGTAAAATTGCACTAATATCTGTTGCCATTGTTGTTAATTAAGCTTAAAATTGGGTTTTCTTGCATTTTCTTGTTTCTATTATTTCGAGCCCTTAATTGTGTTTCATTTTTTAATACAAGTTTGGGGAGGTATATTGGACTTTTTCACAGAGTCAATTCCAGAATTTCCATAGCAGGTTTGACATTTTCATTTTTGACTTTGAAATTGGTCCGTCTTCGATTTTGGTAATTTTTGTATCTAAATGGCCGTAATAATGTTGTGATTCTATTTTTGATAGCTTGTCAGTATTTTGAGACCTTACAAAAAGAAAAAGTTCTGGCAACGTAATTTGGAGCATGCGAGGTCAACCTACATATAGGCTACGACTTCCCTCTTTTTAGACTGAGCATGATTATGTAATTGTATGTTAATTTGTATGAATTTGGGGTTTAATTTATGGTTGATCATGTTACATTCCTAGAATTCATGCCTTTTATTTCTGGTATTTCGGGTGGTTGAAATATGTCTATTGTATTTGTTGATCATTCATACCTTGTGGTGTTGTATTTATTTTTTAAATCATGTTTGGCCTTAGACTAGGATTAGCCTAGTGATTGCCATAGACTTGCATACTTTTTGAGCCATTAGGCCTTATAATCTCTCCGACATCATTACTGACAACTTAGGTCCTAGTAGACTAATATAGCTGACTTGAGTTTGATAGTCTGGGCCTTATGTAAATAGTAACACCCTCTTGGAAATTTATATTCATAATTCCCTTATTTTGTGTCGGTTATGATGTACCCCATTCTTGGTTTTGAAGCTACTCATTGATTTTGGTTGGATATGGTTCGGGCTGGAGTGATTTATTGATGAGACTATTCTGGGGTACTCCTCATTATGCTCAGTTGGTTGTTGATCCTATTTCTAGCCGATTCGCCTCTATTTGTGGTTCAAGCCGTCAATTCACTCCACTGGGTGTGGTTCAAGTCCTTGACTTGTACCTATTTATAGACGTGGTTCAAGTTAACTGCTCCTTATAGATTGGTTCAATTCCTTAGCTAATTTCACCTTGGTTCAAATCCTTGGTCATACTTATATGTGGTTCAAGTCCACAACCATTTTTAGCCTTGGTTTAAGTCCTCAGTTACTCCAAATCTCGGTTTAAGTCCTTGATTCCTTCATCTTCCTTTCGTTTCAAGTCCTTAACTCCTATCAATTTTGGATAAAGTTTTAGGCTGTCGAATTGGCTTGGTTCAAGTCTGCGGAAAATTGTGGAAATCATGGAAACTTCTTCGGATTCTCTTATTTTTATTTTAACTCTTTCTTGTACTTGTCAGGCTTATGGGAGCGCGCTCAGATTTTAATTAGACTTGTGCACAAGTGTACCCACTGATTTTATGGAAGCCAAGTCGAATTTAGTTAGCTATACTTTTCCTCCTTGTGTGATAGTACACTCGTGTGCATACCAGTTAGATTTCTTTTTCTTGTTTCTGGTTGTGCTTTACATTCTATCATTTCATATTACCTTTGGTTTTCCTTCTCAGTCGACCTATGATGCCTACTGGGTACCTGTTGTTTTGGTACTCAAACTACACTCTCTATATGTTTTTATGATACAAGTTCGAGCACCAGCTTCTAATGTTAACTTTGAACCAGTTGTAGTCAGATTCAGAGGCGATGGTGAGCACACGATATCCTAGATTTACCCATTTCCTTTTATTATGACTATTCTTTTACTTTATGAGACAGTCTTATTTTTGTGGTCCACTTTTGGGACTTGTACTTGTTTTGTTAGCAGCTTTGTAATTGTGAGTTCTAGTTCTAAGAAGGATTTTTTATTGTATATTGTTTTGGCTTGCTTATGCTTTATCTGTGATTCTTGTTATTTATATTATTATTTTAGTTAAATGTTAGTTTTCTGCCCTTACTTCCCATTACTTGTAGTTTCGGGATATGGATTGGCTTTCCTATATGTGGATTATAGTAGGCGCCATTATAATATGAGTTGTCGGGTTGTGACTAGTTGGTATCATAGCCCTAGGTTCATCGATCTCACCTATACAGAGCTATGTCTAGTAGAGTCCTAGGGATTGGTGCATAGACATCTGTAACTTATCTTCGGGAGTCTACAAGATATCCTTAAGATTGTTTTTGCTTTTGTATCACTTTCGTGCAGTGTGTGTCTTATTATTTTTATAAAATCTAGCTTGTTCCACTTTTTTTAAAAGATGTCTTGCACACATGGTATTGCGGTCCAGAGTGATATACTTGGGCTCGTTAATGTAGTATTTTGGTACTCATACTATACTCTACATCTGTTTTCATGATACATGTCTGAGCACCAGTTACCAGCGCTGATTCGGGCAAGTTGTAGTCTACTTTGAAGGCGGTGGGTGAGCATTTGGCATTTTTGAACCTTTCGGTCTCCATCTTTACATATTTGACTTATCTTTTACTTTTTGTGACAGTCTTTGTTTCCGTGCTCTACTGTTGGAACTTGTATCAGCATTTTGTAGTAGCTCTATACTTATTACTTCCAAGTTCTGGGAGAGATCTTATTTTTTGATGTATATATTTTATTCGATGTGCTTCCACTTATTCCTATTGATCATGTTATTATTTTAGTATTGTTCAATTTTTACCCTTAATCCCATTACTCCCAGTTTTGGGATACAACTGGCTTACCTACCGGTGGGTTACAGTAGGTGCCATCATAACCCCCAGGTTCATCAATCTCACATGCACAAAGCTAATGTCTAGTAGAGTCCTACAGATTGGTGTAGAGACATCCGTAACTTATCTTCGGGAGGCTACAAAATGTCTTTAAGAATATGTTCTCTTTTGTATCACTTTCATGCAGTGTTGGTCTTATTGGTTTCAGAAATCTCACTTTTCCACTCTTTTTACAGGATTGCTCGCACGCGCGGTATTGCAGCTGGGGGAGATATTCTTGGGCTTATTGATAGAGCCCTATCTAGGGTCAAGGTCGATCCCAAGGTCATGCCAGGGCTACAGTACCAGCCTATAAGAGGGAGTAAACTCAGTAGCAAGAGGTAGAGCCTTAGGTAGAGCCTGTTCATCACTAGCCGGTGGGGTTGGGGCTAGCCTAGCCTCCACCGTCACTAGTTATGGCTCCCGAGCTACAAGTGGCCATTACACAGCTTCTTACAATACTGGGGGTATTTAGCAGCAGGATCTAACTATAGCCGCAACCATGCCTATTCAGCAAGGTCATCTTGTCGCGATGGCTCTAGAGCTTCAGCGACCACGAGCCCCAGCCGATGATTAGCCTGTTATAGCCAATAGGGCCATGTCTTTGCATGAGCATGCAATGCTTCAGGTGTTCCAGAGATTTTCCCCACGTAGATTTTCTAGACCTATAGGGGAGGATGCCCTGGAGTTCCTTTTGACATGTCAGGAGCAATTATAATCCTTAGGTATCATGGAGTCGAAAGGAGCTGACTTTATTGCAACCTAGTTCTACTGGCCTGCTAGGCCACTCATATCTATAGACCATGCCAACCGGGTCACCACTGATTTCATGGAATGAGTTCTCGGAGGCCTTCTTATCCAGATACATATAATGGAGCATCAAGGACAATCTTCATGATCAGTTCTCCAGATTGGAACAGGTCTCCATGACCATCTCAGAGAATGAGGTGAGGTTCCATAAGCTATCTCGCCATACCACTATGATATTTCCCACTAAACAAAAGAGAGTATGTTGTTTTGTGTGTGGGCTCAACTTTCTTTTGAGGATCTAGACAGAGCCTATGGCTTCAGCAGGGTGATCATTTCTGGATGTTGTAGATCATGCCCTCTCTATGGAACATATTCGTTGTGAGGCCCACAGGGGTAGCGATAAGAGGGCTTGCCATTAGGGTAGCTACAACGAGTCTCGATTTAGGCCCAAGGACTCTTATGATAGGTCTTGCCCATAGTTTTAGTAGTGTCACTCCAGTTGGCTTGTTGAGGCATTATTACCTTTTTCATAAGGTAGCCAACATCGTACGAGTGGTCCTAACATGAGTCAGAGTTTGAGGGGTTCATATTTGGGATTTAAAGGCCATAATGGATGATTTTATGTGCGTCATTCTTCTCAAGTTTGCTATGATTATGGCGAACTAGACCACTGGTCTTGAGATTGCCCATGTCATGGGATAGTTGTTGCAGCTCCTACTGCAGCCAGACCAGTTTCAGTAGTATTCTATCCAGCTAGATATGGCAGTCAGGATCAGGATCATTTAGGTGGCTGACAGGGTGCTATAGGTGGTGCACTAGGAGACAGGTCAGGTGGTAAGTCAGATGCACCGGGCAGAGGTTCTTAAGGAGATTTATATAATGACCCTCTAGGTTATTTTTGCCTTAATTCCTCCTTTTCATGATTTAGAATGTTCTTGTAGCAACCCTAAGTCATTTATGACTTGCTTGTGCTGATTGTTTAGTCACTTAGTTGTTCATTTGGGTTTTAGGACCGTTTCCTTATTTTGGAGCTTTTGTAAATTAAAAAATTAACTTCGATCATAACATTAGGTAAATAAACTCATAGCAGAATTTTGATGATTCTATCTACTTCGAAATGGCCAAATTAGGCTAGTGGTAGGCCAGCATGAGTATCGAGGAAATCTATATGAGTTTGAGTCTATTTGGCGCATTAGTCTTTGAAATTTGTCCTAAGGTTGACATTGGTCAATATTCTTGGAAAAAGTTCTCGGATAAGAATTTTATCAGACAGTTAGTTCCAGAATATTGAGTTTGGTCTATAACGACCCTTCGTTCACTTTTTGAACCTTTCGATCTAATCTCGAAACTCGTTGTGGAATTTGACTAAAAATAGCACTTGACTATGAGACCCAGTTTTTGTTAAATGACCTTGTATGGGAATTTCGTATGCACCATTGAGTCCAAAATATTGAATTTGATGGGGTAGCATATATCATATGCACGTACCGGGTTTTAAATGAATTTTGAGCACCCCATCGAAGACTTGGACTGTACCAAAGCTCATTTGCAGCAACTGTATCTGGTGCTATCAGTAAAGCGGCACCTGGTTTCTAAAGCAAAAAGTGAGTAGCTAAAGCAACCAGGCCACCATGGGTAGGGGTCTCTAAAGCCACTCCTAGGGTCGTAAAAGCGATGCCTGCCTTTTTGTGGGGGTAACTTAAGAGAACTTTGTGGTCGCTTTTACGACACCTGGGAGTTGGTTTAAACTTTAAATTTTTTATTTTCTCAACTTTAAACTATCATATCTCTTTTTTTTTGAGGCAAAATTTGGTTATTCAAAGGCTGATTTGTGGGCAATTGTTAGGAGAAGGTGCTGGGGGCTTCGTAAAGTGATTTAGAATCTTCGTTTGAGGTAAAATATCTTGTAAACCGACTACCCTTGTTGGGGTTTTGAGCTTAAATTGTGAATTTGATGCATGTGTTTAATTCCACTTATTCAAGCCCCAAATTGTGCTCCATTTTGGAACACAAGTTTGGGGTAGTGTTTAGGACCCTTTACAAAGTTAATTTCTAGAATTTTTGAACTGGGTCGCACATTCTCATTTTTTATTTTGAAATTGGTCTGTGTCTGATTTTAGTAATTTTAATGTTAAAATGACTATATTAACATTGTGTATCTATTTTTAATAGCAAGACAATATTCAGAGGCCATTGATATACTTCTTTTATCATCTATTTGGAGCATATTTGACCTTAGTCTAGGTTTGACTAGTGCTTGCCTTAGAATTGCATGATTCAGACCTGATAGGCCATAGGTTTTTCCTGATGTTGTTTCGGTGGGCCTAGATCCTTATTGACTGATGTAGTAGATTTGAGTTTGATAGTCTGAGCTTTATCTAGGCGGTACGCTTGCTCCAATGACACTCTATCCTTACCTTCCGATTCTACAACTTTACGAGTTTAAGCAGTGACATTAGGTTTTGTTCTGCATTTTGACATTGGTTTGGATTCAGCTCAGATGGTTTTTGGATTTGGTAAGTGTGGAAGATGATCCATGGAGTTTGGCAACTATTGATTTTGGGAACACATACAGTAGCTATATTAGGCACCTTTTTGGATATCGGAATTCAATCTCTAACCTCGACCGTATTGACACTTTCGATGAGTATCTGATTAGAGGTCCGGCCTCAAACATTCGGATCCTTATAAAGAGCATTCGGCGAGAGGTCCGACCACAATTACTTGACACTTGATCGATTTCTTGGATACTTCTGTTGAGCATCCGGTTAGAGGTCCGCCTCAGTTACCTAATACTTGATTTGCTACTTAGGTACTTCCGTTGAGCATCTAGTTGGAGGTCTGGCCTCCATACTGCCTGATTCTATTGAATTGGGTTGAGGTTCTGGTTCTATATTCTCCGGTCTTGGGTTCTTAATTTTAGTTCTTAGTAGTTATAGCTATTTTATGCACTTGTCGGGCTTATGGGGGTCTGGTCAAATTTTTTTAAACTTACGAGTGTACCTTTTAGGGGTCCATTTAGGTGTAGATTAGCTGTAGATTATTTTAATCAGTCCTTTCTACACTCGTGTGCACTATATTTCCTTACTTTACTTTAGACTTCCGCTCTTGACCTTGTTCTGTCTTATTCCTTCTCGCCATATTGCTTTTACTTTTCAAGCTAAGTTAGCCTATGATGCCTACTGGGTACCTATTATTTTGGTTATCATATTACCCTTTGCATCTGCTTTAGTGATGTAGGTCCGAGCACCAGCAGCCAACTTTGATTCGAGCTTAGAGCAGTCTGATCCAAAGACGAGGTGAGTACTTGGCATTTTGTACTATTCTAGTGATGTCTTTTTGGTCGACTAATGTCCCTACTGCCTTCATGGACTTGATAACCTGTGTGTTCATGCCATACCTTGATTCTTTTGTCATAGTCTTCATAGATGATATTTCGGTATACTCGCAGAGCTGGATTGAGCATGAGCAACATTTGAGATTAGTGCTCCCAACTTTGAGAGATCAATGACTTTATGCAAAGTTCTCAAAGTGAGAGTTTGGGCTTTATTCTATAGCATTTTTGGGGCACGTGGTGTCCAAGGATGACATTATGGTAGATCCAACGAAGATTGAGGCTATTAGATATTGGGCCATACTTACTTCTGTTTCTTAGATCTATAGCTTAGTCGAGCTAGCTAGTTACTATCATTGATTTGTTGAGGGCTTCTCCACCATCACAGCGTCATTAACTTTGTTGACTCATAAGGATGTTCCTTTTGAGTGGTCTAAGGAGTGTGAGTCGAGATTTTAGAAGCTCAAGGAGCTACTTACCACCACTCCTATATTGGCTCTTCAAGTTGAGGGCGAGGGCTTCATTGTGTACTATGATGTATTAGGCGTCAACTTAGGTTGTGTGTTAATGTACGTGGTTGGGTTATAACATATGCATTGAGGCGGATTAATCTACATGAGTGCAACTACCCCTCTCATGACTTGGAGTTGTCGGTAGTAGTTTTTGTGCTTAATATTTTGAGGCACTACCTGTATTGAGTTCACTGCAAGATCTACACTGATCATGTAAGCCTTCAGTACATTATAAGCTAGAGGGATCTTAATTCGAGGCAGTTCCATTTGATTAAGATCCTGATGGACTACAACCTCTCTATTCTCTACCATCCGGGCAAGGCGAATGTAATAACGGTTTTCTTGAATCAAAAGGCAGTGAGTATGGGTAGTCTAGACTTTCTTTCTACTGTGGGGCGATCTGTGGCATTGGACATCCATTCCTTAGCCAACATGCTGATTCGAATTGATATTTCAGATTCTAGGCATCTGCTAGCTCTATCAGATCAGATTTGTGGTCGACAGTTCGAGGATAAGGAGTTGATACCACTTCGGGATCTAGTTTTGGGAGGTGACGCCGGTTAGGATACCTTCAATCTAGATGGGGTTTTGAGATTTGATTATTGTGTATGTGTTTTGAGAGTTGGGTGTTTGATTCAGTTAATCCTTAGCGAGGCCCATGATTCTAGATACTCTATTCACCTGAGCACTACTAAGATGTATCATGACTTGCAGATGCATTACTGGTAGAGCGGTATGAGTAGAGACATTGCAGACTATGTGTCATGTTTCTTGAGTTGTCAGCAAGTGAAGGTTGAGCATTTGAGTCATGGTGGCAAATTTAAGAGATTAGTCATTGTTGAGTGGTAAATTTAAGAGATTAGCCATTCTTGAGTGGAAAAGGGTACATATCACCATGGACTTCATTTTGGGGTTGCCTTGCACTTCTAGAGGTGTTGATAGTTGGGTCATTATTGATCGATTGACCAAGTCAGCACACTTCTTCCTTGCTCATACTTCCTATAGTGCTAAAAGGTTGGCCTGTATCTATATTCGGGAGGTGGTTCATCTTCATGGTATGCCTTTTTCTATAATCTCTGATCGGGGCTCATACTTCACATCCAACTTTGGAGGACTTTTCAGGAGGGGTTGGCACCTGATCGTTTTTGTCTTAATGCCTTTATTTCATTGTAAAGCATTCCTATAGCAACCCCAAGTCATTTAAGACTTGCTAACACTGACTATTCGGTTGTCTGGTCGTTCATTTGGATTTTATGCCCGTTTCTCCATTTTATAGCTTTTAAAACTTGAAAAGTTGAATTTAGTCAAAATATTAGGGTCAACAACCTCAGAATAGAATTCTGATGGTTCCATCGGCTCCGGGATAGACAAATTAGGCTAGTAGAATGGTCGATTAGAGTACCGAGGCATTCGATACGAGTTTAGGGCCATTTGCCATTTTACCTTTGAAATTTAGCCTAAGGTCGACTTAGGTCAACATTTTTGGAAAATGCACTCGGATGAAAATTCTGCCAGTGCGATTAGTTTTGGAATGTCAAATTTGATCTAGAATGACTCTTTGTTCGCCTCCCAAGTCTTCCGATCTAATCCCGATCCTCGTTGTAAAAGGTTGCAAAAAATGACACTTGGGTGTGGGACCCACTTTTAGTCAAAATGACCTCGTACGGAAATTCTGATTTCGAATGAATCCCGAGCACTATGTTGGAGATTTTAATGTTGTCAAAAAAATTAGCTTTTCAGCTGATATAAACAACTGGTGCAAGCTCATTTCAGCCTCATTTCTTAACTTCAACCCTTCATAACTCTCTCATTTCAAGTCCAATTTTAGTGATTTGAAGGTCCATCTGGTGGGTTATTTTGCAAGGAATGCGTTGGTGAGCTCAAAAACTTTGGGGTCTCTGTTTGAGGTAAATTTTGTGAAATACCAGCTGCCATGACCCTTTTTGTGAACTTAATTTTGGGAGTTTTTGAGACTTGATATCTCAGCTATTTTAGGTTTGATTTTAGTGATTCTTGGGGGCTACGTGTTGGGGTGGTTGGAATTTATATTTGAAGCTTCGTTGGAGGTAAGAATTATGTTTTAGCTATTGCCATATATCTTTAATGGTGATAAATTTGTGAAATTTTTGCATGTGCTTGTTTGGGCTATTCTGAGCTCCAAATTGTGTTTTATTTTGGAACACAAGTTTGGGGTAGGTTTTAGGACCTCTTGACGGATTCAATTTTAGCATTATCGAAGTGGGTCCCATATTTTCATTTTTACTCTAAAATTGGTCCATCTTCGTTGTTTGTGGATTTAGTGTCTAAATGACCGTAACTATATTGTGATTCTATTTTTGATAGCGTGGCAGTGATTCGAGGTCGTTTGGAAGGGAAAAGCTCCAGCGGAGTAGTTTGGAGATCGCGTGTTCGGCCTACGGATAGGCTACGAATTTCCTTCTTTTAGGTTGAGATTGAGAATGTGATTGCATGTTGATTAGTTGGAATTTAGGGCGGTAGCTATTGAATCATGCATAGGTGTTTAGAATTCATGTTTTAGGCCTATTTTAGGGATTATCGGGTAATTGTGAACATGCCTTGTACTAGTATTATGGGCCTTAGCCTAGGTTTGACTAGTACTTTCCTTAGAACTGCATGACTCGGATCCGATAGATCTTAGGTTTGCCCCGACGTCATTTCGACTGGTTTAGATCTCTTTAGACTAGTATAAAAGAAATGAGTCTGATAGTTTTAGCCTTAGCTAGGTGATGCACTTGCTTTGACGATAGTTTGACCTTATTTCTTTGAGTCAACAGTTTTGCGAGTTATGTCGGCAACACCGATTTCATTCCACCATTGGAGGTTAGTTTTAGATTCAGCCTCGGGAATCACATTGATTGGCTAAGTATGGATGGCGTTCCATATTTGTTATAATTATGGATTGATTGGTACTCCTTCAGCAACTACATTGGCACTTTTGTTGGGCATCCAGATTCATGCTCCGGCCTCGAACTTTTTAATATTTCAAAGAACATCCAGATTCAAGCTCCGACCTCGATCCCTCGGATAATCATATAGAGCATCCGATTGGAGGTCCACCCTTAGTTACTTGGTACTTGTAGTTGGATACTTTTGGGGAGCATCCGGTGCGAGGTCTGGCCTCCGTTCAGTCAGATTCTACTGGTGTTGGTTGAGGTTCTAGTTTGGTACACTCCAATTTTGAGTCCTCATATTTAGTTCTCTTTATTCATAGCTATTATGTGTACTTGTCAGGCTTATGGGGATCCGTTTAGATTTTTACTTATACTTGCGAACGAGTTTAACTTCTGGGCTTATGGGGGTACAGTTAGGTGTAGTTTAATTTGTAGATTACTTCAGTTAGTCCTTTGTACATCGTATGCATATTATTATTACATTATATCTTTCCGCTCTTGACCTTTTTTATGCTTTATTCCTTATTTTTATATTTTCTTTACTTTTCATGCTTAGTAGGCCTATGATGCTTAGTGGGTACCTGTTATTTTGGTACTCATACTACACTCTGTATTTTTTTCGTGATGCAGGTCCGAGCACCAGCGGCCAGCATTGATATCGAGCCTTCAGCAGTTTTGTCACGACCCAAAAACTGAGGTCATGATGGCACACATCTCAAAACCCAATCTGATGTGTAACCCTAAAAATAAAACTCATACAAGACTCCCAAAGGGGAAAGTGATGCCACGATTTAAATAAAAATAAAAAAACAATGAAGAAATTATCCCAAAACCTGGTGTCATAAGTATAAAGAGCATCTAATACAAGGTTCGAATCTGAAGATACAACATAAGTCTCTGAATGATACAAAAGACTGAAAAATAAAGATAGACTAGTGACGATCCGAATTCTGGGACCTCACCACTAATCTGAGAATACACAATCCGCTAGAATATTAACTGCCACGTGGGGTACCCCGACTAGTATCTGCATCAAAAAGGGACACAGAAGTAGGGGTGAGTACAATTCACATGTACTCAGTAGGTTTTAGCTGACTGAGTATAAGGAATTAATCTAACCTATGAAATAAACTAAGGAATGCATCCACCTGCATACAGAAAAGTCCCACTTTGGCATCGGTGCCGCCAATTTATATATATATTGACGCGAGTAAAGTAAACCCATCATAACAACTCATAATCACAATTAATCGAATAATTCAAGCAGCACAAATATCAATGCAATACAATGCAGTATGATGATGCAATGATGTGGTGGTACGGTGGAATCAAGACTGTCGCACAGCCTGTCGTATACACCTGCCGAGCTGTGCTACCAAGCAGGACCCATGGGGGTCTCGTAGACCATATACCTCAATCACAATATCTCATTATCCTTGCCACCTCCTCGTGGTCAAGGGATCACAATGCATCCACTACCCTGCCGGAAAACCGCCTCGGTCAGGGACTCAAGATACAAAGGTTGAGATCACAATGCATCCACTACCCTGCCGGAAAATTGCCTCGGTCAGGGACTCAAGATACAAAGGTTTAAAGGTGTTTCATTTTCTTTCTCAAAAAGAATTTCCATATTTCTCAACTTCCCATGTTTCATGATATGATGAATGAGGATGAATGCATCAAAACACATATGGCATGGAAGTAATATTCAACTCACATGTGGTATAAGGTTCAAATTTCTCAAAACTTAACCTACACATGATATTCACCCTCAATAAATAGTAACGGGAAGGAAACACTTTCTTTTAAATATTCACCCCTTTCTCAACAATATTTCAATACTCAAGTATGCTAAAAAAAACCCAACTCAATCTCTCAGGCGGCATCACAAGTCAAATAATATACTCAAGCCTCTCTCTTAGGCAAATCACAAATCACAAATCACATGCTCTCAAAGCAAATAAGATAACAAATAAGGCCCCCACATGGGCTATGTAATACGAATAAACCCCCACACGGCAACACATTAATAAATAAGCCCCCACACGGACATCACAATATATATAACATTCTCAACTCATACTACAACCCCATCCCAAAGTCTATAACATATGAATGACTAATTATCCCATCTCAATCTCAAAGAAAGATAGCCAAACCTACCTCAATTGCCGAAACCGCACTAGAATACCTCTACCGGACAAGCAACTCTCAAATTCAGCATCCGGAATGACAACCCACTATCAACAATGAAACATACACGTCACAAGGAGTCCAATGATACCCATATTGATAGGTTTCAGAACCGGGGGTAAAATGGTCCAAAAATTAACTATTTTCGAAAAAGGTCAAATCTGGAAATTTATTGAACAATCCCATTCTATTGGTAATAAGGAACTCATGGTTGAAAAACCCATAAAAATAGAGCTCAAAATGAGTTGAAAATCACAATTTTCCTTAAATTCGGATTAGGGAAGAAATAAAGATTTTTGGGGTTTGAAACTAAAATTTAAGAGTTAAAATCGTCAAAAACTTAATGAAAAAGGAAGGTTTTAGGTCAAAAATCACTTACCCAATACTTTGCCTCGAAAATCTCTTCTCAAATCACCTCAAGGAGTTCAAGAACTCAAACAAATGATGAAAAATATTGAAATGGGAAGAAAGGGGCATTTTCTGCCCAAAAAGTTACTGTTCACGCGTGTTACTGTTCACGTTTGTTACTATTCACGCGTGTTTTGTATAAATTTTCGAAAATCACCCTCAAGGTCATTACAAGTTTGATCCGGAGACGGGGTGAGCACATGGCGCTTTGTACTATTTCAGTCTCCATCTGTATATATTGACTAGTCTTTTGCATTTTGAGACAATCCATTTTCTATGGTCCACTTTTGGGACTTGTACTCATTTTTTGTTATTGGCTTTGTACTTGTGACTTCCAGGTTCTAGAAGGGATCTTCTATTGTATGTATATATATATATATAGGGTTGCTTCCACTTATCTATTCTATTTATCTTAGAATTGCCTTGTTTAGTTTCTGCCCTCAAATGCATTACTTGTCGTTTCGGGTGGATTGACCTACCTATTGGTGGGTTATAGTATGTGCCATCATGACTCGAGAAATCAGGTCGTTAAAATAAAGTCATCTTTTTTATTTTATGAGACTACTAACCAAGGTTATCATTTTCATTCTATACTTAAGTAATAATTCTATATTTCTTTTTCTCATCTATATTGTTGTGATTAAAGACATAAAACGGATGAGTAATTGTGCATGTTTTATTTTTTTCTCTCTATTTTTTTTGTGTGTATTCTCTTTATTAAACTTTGATTTAATTTTTATGAATTTCTCATTGTCGTATGTTTGTATTTTTATTTAGGTTAAATTAGTCATTTGTGACTTTATTGTAAGTTTGCTAATTACAAACAAATGTTCAAAATTTACAGGTAGTTGCTTAAAATGAATTAATTTTAATCATTAAAATACATCCCTTATTTGGTGTTTTTTGTCACACTTTAAAGGATTTATTTGTAATTATTGCATTTTATTATTTTTTACACGTAGGGGTGGCAAATGGGTGGGTTGGTAAAATTTGGGTGGGTTATAATCGGTCTAGAAAACAAACGGGTCAAGACCCAACTCAATCATATTTTTTTACTAAGTTTAATTATAAAATATTTTAGTACCTAATAAACTCATTTTTTCTTTATTATGACAATATATAACACATCAAAATTTTTAAAAACGTTTTTAAAAATATTTTGATAAGACTTCTCATGAGCCAATTTGGATTATATATCTGTCCAATTTCTAATGGATTGAAATGAGTGGGGTTGAGCTAATCAATTGGTGGGTCAATAATCCGCCCAAACTTAAATGGATTGGGTGGGTTAGACGGATTGTGTTTGATTTTGTCACCCCTAATTACACACTTATTTTCATAGAGTTCTAACGAATCAATAAGAACTTACATGGGAGCCATGTGCAACACACCTACCCATAAACTTGTTTAATAAAAAAGCCGAAATCATGAATATGGAAAAGATAAAATAAAAAATGAAAAAGAAATTTACCGGGTAAGGAATGAGAAAGGAAAGAACTGAGAACCGAAAATAAAAAGTGAGGGGTGACAGTGTCTCTTTATTTCAGTAGAAACTCTAATTCTAAAAAAGTCTAGTAAATATTGAGAATAGTAAGCCATATATTCGTTATTATTTAGATGTAAAATTTATTCCCTTAATTGTTCTATTCTTCATACTTCTAAATATAATAATAATCATTATTGCAACTCCCTCCATTTTAATTTAGTAGTTTAATGTACATGTTTTATATGTGTGTTAATATATATATATATATATATATATATATATATATATATATATATATATATATATATATATACTAGATTTACTGCACATGGTTATTTCAATAGTAAATAATATTTTGAATTGTCCATGTTGACTATTGGAAAAATCAAATATCAAAGGGACTAGGATTATCTTAGCTCTATTTCAAGAACCCAATTCCACTCAGATAATGTAAAAATTATATCATATTAACACCCAATTTATTTCAACAAAATATATCATATTAACACCCAATTTATTCCAATTATTCATTACAATTAGATTATAAGAAACATCATTAACTGAAAAGCCACTTAAAGAGCAATGCATGAGGTTACTAGCACAATTTTTTTCATGCCCTTTACTATATTCACCAAAGCAAGTGTTAGATCACTAACAATTTACATAATGGGTGGAAAAAAAACTAACCTAAAAAAATCCTAAATTCTTCACTACCTGAAATAGCGAAAGTTTCAGTCAAATTGCTCTGGAAAAAAAATTCTAGTATCAACCTATAAACTGAAATTTGTTGTCTGAATTAACAATAAAATATTATAGTCTCAAAGGAATTCTCCTCGAAATGAACGAGTCAATTAAGCTGTAGGGCATAAAGATAACATGAAATAGACAATAACAAAGGCTGCAAAGGGTAAACTTTGGGCGTTTGTTATTTGATTCTAATTTTGACCCCATTAAACACGTAGAAGGTGGACACAAAAATAAACTAGAAAACAACTTAATTACTAAAAGAAAGTAGAATTAATTAATTTAATATTAATACTAATATTTATTTTTTTTATTTTTATTTTTTACTTTATAGAGAAGATTAAGAGCAGACACCTCTCGGTTGATGTGCATGTTTCTAGCCTAAGGCTTTTTTGTATTTTCTATATTATTAAAAGTGGAAAGTTTTAAAGTTAAAACTTCGATCACGATTTTACATATGTTATAAATAAAATTGTCAAAAAACTTTTATCTTTACTTTATAGAGAAGTTTAGAAGCAGACACCTCCGATTGATGTGTCTGCTTCTAGTCAAAGGCATTTATGTATTTTCTGTGTTATTAAAAGTGGAAAGTTTCAAAGTTAAAATAATTAATTATTTAAACATTAAATCATATCACTTTAATTGCATAAATGTTAATGACTTTTGAACTTCGTTGAATACATTTCTAATTAAACAAGTAATAATAATGATGATGTAATGACATTTAGCTTAAATTAATAATTTCAAAAATCTCTACATAAAGTACTCAATTTTTTCTTTTTCCACAACTTTCTATAACTTCTTATTTATTGTAATTATTATTAACATAACATATAACACATTATTTTAAAAACTGTATAATAAGGAAGGAAAAAGTTAGATGACATTATTTCAAAGTTTTTTCTCCTCCTTCAATTCATTATTAATGTTTCCTTCAATGTGTGTTTCCTCTTAGAATTAGTTACTAAAATATTCTAGCGTTTATTTACAAACTACCTATGTGTGTGTGAAAATTCTATTTTTGCTTGTAGGCATATGGAAATTTGTTTTGTAAAGCTGTTTGGTTGAAATTTTAAATATAAAAGAATAGTCTAGCGCACTAAAATTTCTCTAAAAGCATGGTTTGAAAGATGCACATTGATAATGCCTTCTTGATTGTCATTAAAGAATGTCTCCACCTTTCCTAATTTAAATTCATTAATGCTTACATGATAAAAACTTAAAGTTGTTTAAAGCATTGCTAATTTAAATTCACTAGTTCACTATCTTCTCCATGTACCCTTTTTACATAGTTTCTTAGCTTTGATTTTTTCTCTCTATTCTTCATTTATTTATTAATTTTCTCTTTATTTGCTTTGAGTATTCACCTACATAACTCATATCTAATTACCTATTCAATTGTTACACTTTTAATATCCATAACTCTCATCCTTTAGTAATCCTAACCTCCAAATATTTAATTTAGAATTTTAAGATATCTTTTGGTATTACTTCATTTTTTATCTATAAAAATCATCTTTTTTTATTTTATGAGACCCCTAACTAAGATTATCATGTTCATTCTATACTTAAGTAATGATTCTATATTTCTTTTTCCCATCTATGTTGTTGTAATTAAAGACATAAGAAGGATGTGTAATTGTGTATATTGTATTTTTTTTCTATTTTTTGTGTGTATTCTCTTTGTTAGACTTCTTTAATTTAATTTTTTATAAATTTCTGATTGTCGGATGTCTGTATTTTTATTTGGGTTAGATTAGTCATTTATGACTTTATTGTAAGTTTGCTAATAACTAACCAAAGTTCAAAATTTTCAGTTGGTTGCTTAAAATGAAATTAATTTTAAACATTAAAATATGCCCCTCATTTGTTGTTTCTTGTCAACTTTAAAGGATTTACTTGTAATTATTTAATTTTATTATTCTTTACACATAGGGGTGGTAGATTGTAATGACCCTCTAGGTAAATTTTTGCCTTGTGCCTTTTTTACATTATTTAGAGCATTCCTATAGTGACCCCAATCATTTATGACTTGCTGGCACTGAATGTTCGATCGCATAGTCGTTCATTTGAGTTTTATGCCCGTTTCAGTGATAACATCAAGTAAACGACCTCTGAACATAATTTTGATATTCCATCAGCTCTGAAATGACCAAATCAGTCTAATAGCGTGGTCGACATGAGTATCAAGGCTTTCGTTTGGAGTTTGGGGCCATTTGGCGGTTTACTCTTTAAATTTGTTCTTAGGTTGATTTTGGTCAACATTCCTCAAAAACGTGCTTAGATAAAAATTCTATCAATGTGGTTAGTTCTGCTATGTCAATTTCTATCTAGAATGACCTTACATTTTATTTTCGAGGGTTCCGATCTAATCCTGTGGCCCGTTGTGGTATTTGGCTAAAAAAGATATTTAGGTGTGGGATCTACTTTTCATTAAAATGACCTTGTAAGGAAATTTTAAATGCGACATTGAGTTCAGAACGCTAAATTTTGTGGGTTAGTATATCTCATTTGCACGCACGGGATTCTGAACTAACTTCGAGTACTCCGTCGGAGACTTGGACAATGCCAAAATTTAAGGTTGCAGCAGCTGCTGGTGCAAGTGACATTTGTGCTTCGCATTCACTGGCTCAAGACCGCATTCACCAAAGCCATCGGGCTAGACCTCCGCGATCGCGGAACCCCAACCGCATTCGTGGAAGCTTGTGAGATTGCATTCTATGTTTGTGGGGTTCCTGCCGTATTTGCGGAGGCCAAGGCAATTTCCATCCACATTCGCGGAGGTCCCTTCACATTTCTGAAGGCCAATCCTTGTGACCTCCGCTTTACGTGCTCTGTAGTTGTATTTGCAAAGGTCGTGTTCCTGGTTTTTTAATTAAGAGCAAGGACGAACTCAACCCATTTGTAATATTTCCAAACACGATTTCTCCTTCAATACTTGTCTATATTTGGTGATTCAAAAAGCTGTAGGTTCGTAATTGTTGTGGCTACATGGGTTAGTGATCAAAAAGTGTCGGGGAGGCTTTATTGAAGGTAAATTTATTGTTTTAGCTGTTGTCCCATAAGCTTTAATAGTGATTAATTTGTGAAATTCTTGCATGTGCTTGTTTGGGCTATTTCGAGCCCCAAATTATGTTCCATTTCTGAACACAAGTTTGGGGAGGTATTTAGGATCTTTTTGCAATCAATTATGAAGTTATTGGAGCGGATCCCACATTCCTATTTTTGACTCCTAGATTGGCCCATCTTCGATTTTAGTAATTTTAATGTTTAAATGATCATATTGATATTGTGGACCTATTTTTGATAGCATGGTAGCGTTCAGAAGACATTTGGAAGGGGAAAGCTTCAGTTCTTTGATTGTGGAGCGCATGTGATTGGCCTACAGGTAGGCTATGACTTCCTTCTCTTTAGATTGAGCTTGAGAATGTGGATACTTGTTCATTAGTTGAAATTTGGGCTGGATAGCTATTGAATCATGCTTAGTCATTTAGAAATCATATTTTAGGCATATTTTGAGAATTATTGGGTACTTGTGAGCATATATTTGCCATTATTGATCATCCATGCCTTATGGTATATTTGAATGCCTGGTTTCTTATTTATTTGGAGCATGTTTTGGCCTTAGTCAAGGTTTGACCAATGCTCGCCTTAGAAATGCATGATTCAGACATGATAGGCCTTAATTTTGCCCCGACGTTGCTTTGGCCGGCTTAGATTCTTGTAGATTGGTGTAGCATACTTGAGTCTGATAATTTGAGCCTTAGTTAGGCAGTACTCTTGTCCCATAGATATTCTATCCTTACTCCCTTGATTCTGTGGCTTTGTGAGTTTCAACAGTGATACTGAGTTTTGTTCTGCGATTCAAGATTAGTTTTAGGTTCAACTCAACTAAAATTTAATTGATTGGGTAGGTGTGGATGGAGTTCCATGGACATTTATGACTATAGACCATTGGGAGAACTTTTCGCAGCTATATTAACACTTTTGGCGAGCATCTAAATTCAAGCTTCGACCTCGACCACACTGATACTTTTGAAGAGCATCTAGTTAAAGCCTCAATCATTTAGATACTTATGAAGATCATTTGGTTAGAGGTCCGGCCTCAGTTATGTTGATACTTTTGGTTGGTTACTTAGATATTTCTGGTGAGCATCTGGTTAGAGGTCTAGCTTTCGTACTATTATATTCTACTGGTTTGGTTTGAGGTTCTAGTTCTGCTTTCTCTGGTATTGGGTTTTAAGTTCAGTTGTTTGTAATATAGTTATTATGTGTACTCATCAGGCTTATGGGGGTATGTTTGGGTTTTTATTTAAACTTGTGCACGGATGTGCCTTCTAGCTCATGAGGGCCAGTTAGGTGTAGTTAGCTTGTAGATTACTTTAGTTAGGGTCTTTTCTACACTCGTGAGCATCTCATTACTTTACTTTGGGATTCCTCTCCTAACCTTTGTTTTGCTCTATTCCTTGTTTTCATATTGCTTTACTTGTGAAGCTGAGTCAGCTTATGATGCCTACTAGATATCTGTTGTCTTGGTACTCACACTAAATTATGTATATGTTTTTGTGATGCAGGTCCGAGAACCAGTGTCTAGTGTTGATTTGAGCTTGCAGCAATATGATCCAGAAATGGGGGTGAGCACTTGGCATTTTGTACTATTCCGGACTCCATATGTATATATTTGACTAATCTTTTATTTTTGAGACAAGTCTTGTTTCTGGGGTCCACTTTTGGGACTTGTACTCTTTTAGTTAGACAACTCTGTACTTGTGACATCGTGGTTATGGTAGGGATTAATTTATATATATATATTTTGGCTTGTTTTTTCTTATCTATATTGTATATCCTTAAACTGCTTGCTCTTATTTAGGTTCTAACCTTAAGCCCATTACTTTCTCTTTTGGGTTAGGGTTGGCTTACCTACTGGTGGGTTATAATAGGTCCCATCATGACTCGAGAAATTAGGTTGTGACAAGTTGGTGTAAGAGCCTCAGGTTCACCGATCTTATTTGTGCAGAGCTAGCATCTAGTAAAGTCCTACAGATTGGTGTAGACAAGTCCGTGACTTATCTTTGGGAGGCTACATAATGTCATTAGGAAAATTTCCTCTTTTGTTTCACTTTCGTGCAATGTGTGTCTTATTGGTTCCTTGGAATATTACTTTATTCACTCTTTCGCAGGATGGCTCGTACGCATGGCTTAACAACCAGAGGTGATGCACCCATGCCCACAAATAGAGAACCAACTAGGTGTAGAGGCTGACCTAGAGGTTGTATGAGGGCTGCAACACCGGCTTATTATATAAAGGAGACTCTAGAGCCTGAGGATGAGCCCAGGAAACATTTGTACCTCCACTGCCGATGGGGCTGGGACCATTCCAGCCACCACCCACACAAACTGCAACTCTAGACCTTCATGCCATGCTTGCTCAGATTTTAGTGGTTGTAGGGGAGATACGGCAGGCACAAGCTCCAACCCTAATACCAACTCTTATTCTAGCTCTAGCACCGCAGGGTCAACCTACAGCAGTGGCTCCAGAAGTTCAAATACTACTAGTTCATGTGGCCACACAGTCGAATATAGGGGATGGGGTTATGCCTCTGCGTGAGCCGAAGACGCTTAGAGTATTTCAAAGATTTTTGCCGCTGATATTTACTAGGGCGATTGGGGGGTATGACCATGAGTTCTTAACTGCATGCCACGAACAACTTTAGACTTTAGGCCTTGTGCATTGGAGAGGAGTTGACTTGATCGCTCATCAATTTCGAGAAGGATAATCAAGCAGTGGTGGCGCTCTTACTTGCAGTCTAGGATAGCTGAGTTACCTCCTATATCTTGGGATTAGTTCTTAGAGGCTTTCTTGGCCCATTTCATACCACGAAGCATCAGCGACATGCTTCATGATCAGTTTTCTAGGTTGGAGCAGGGCTCCATGACCATCTCAGAGTTTGAGGTGAGGTTTGATGACTTCTCCTTCCATGCCACCATAATCTTACCCACGAAAGAGTAGAGAGTCTGTTCCTTTGTGCGTGGGTTGCAGTACCAACTGATGGTTGGTACAGAGCATCAGTCTTCACCAGGCCATTTGTTTCTTAATATGGTCGATTATGCCTGATCTATAGAGCATATTCATCACGAGGCCCAAGGGGGAAGTGATAAGAGGGCTCGCTACCATGGCAGTTATAGCTGGTCCCAGACTAGAGGCAGGGGCTCTTATGATAGGCCCCTCTAGAGGTTTTAGAAGGGTTAGTCTAGTGGGTCTGTTCAGGTGACATTATTTGCTTCTAAGGGAAGCCAACATCAGCAAGGTAGTTTTAGCACTGGCCAGAGTTTGAGGGGATTAAATGTAGGTTCTTCAGGTTGTGGTGGCCGTATCTTTGAGGTTTATCTTCTTAGGGCTGCTATGATCGCAAAAACTTGGACCATTAGTCTAGAGAGTGCCTCCAACGAGGGTGAAGGGTGATTGTACTAGATCCCCCAAGTTGGATCAGTGATAATAGTGCCCCCACTAATTAGAGATGGTGGTCAAGATCAGGATTGTTGGGGTGGCCAATAGGGTGCTAGAGGCGGAGCACAGGGAGGAAGGTCAGATGCACCGGGCAAAGGTGCTTCAAGGCCATATATATGCAGCCTTTGCAAGGGTAGTGGATGAGGCATCCATCAATGTCATTACAAGTATGCTTCTATTAAGCCACCAGCCTGCCATAGTTTTATTTTATCCAAGATCCTTTTCTTTGTATGTATCTGTTTATTATGCTCCTCGATTGGGTATGAGGTCAGAGTCCTTGGCAGAGCTGGTTCACGTTTCAACCTCGGTGGGTGAGTCCTTAGTAGTGGATTAGGTATTACGGTCTTACTTAGTGAACATCCAGGGTTATGATACTAGAGTTGATCTCATTCTGCTATATATGTTAGATTTTAATGTGATTCTTTCCATAGAATGGTTATCTCCTTACCATGAGGTCTTGGATTACTACACCAAGACAGTTACCTTATCCATGCCTAGCATTCCTCTGGTATTGTGGCAGGGTTCTTATAGTCACATAATGATGGGGGTTATATGCGGGCTCGGCAGTTGGTTGCTTCGGGTTGTCTAGCTTATTTGTCTTATGTGCGAGATGTTAGTATGAAGGGGCCTTCAGTTGAATCAATCCCTCTAGTTAGAGATTATGCATATGTGTTCCCTACAGACCTACCTGGCCTTCCTCCAGAGTGTGATACTAATTTTCCCATAGATTTAAAGCCTGGCACCCATCCTATTTCTATTGCACCTTATCGGATGACACCTATAGAGCTCAAGGAGCTTAGTGTTCAGCATGAGGACCTCTTAGGTAAGGGGTTCATCCATCCAAGTGTGCCACCATTAGGTAGTCCTGTTCTATTTATGAAGAAGAAGGACGAGATTATGAGGATGTGCATTGACTATAGGGTGCCAAAATATTTACTAATATTCATTTGAGATCTGGTTACCATTAGCTGAGATTAGGGCAGCAAACATCCCTAAGACCGCATTAAGGGCTCACTATAGCCACTATGAGTTCCTTGTATGTCTTTTGGGTTGACTAATGCCCCTATCACCTTCATGGACTTTATGACTCAGGTGTTCAGTCCATACCTTTATTCATTTGTCATTTTCTTCATTGATGACATATTGGTATACTCGCAGAGTCAGACTAAGTATGAGCAACATTTGAGGATAGTGCTCTAGAATTTGAGAGATTAGTGACTTTATGACAAGTTTTTAAAATGTGAGTTTTGGCTTGAGTCTACATTATTATTAGGGCACTGGTGTCCATGGAGGGTATTATCATTGATCCGATGAAGATTTAGGCTATTCGTGATTGGGACAAACATATTTCTGTTACTGAGGTTTGTAGCTTTATCGGGTTAGCGAATTACTACAGATACTTCGTTAATGGATTTTCTACTATTACAACTCTATTGACTCAATTGATTCACAAGGATGTTCCTTTTGTGTGGTAAAAGAAGTGTGAGATGAGCTTCAGGAGGCTCAAGGAGTTACTTACCACTACTCTTATTTTCACTCTTCAAGTTGAGGCCGAGGGCTTCACGGTATATTGTGATGCATTCGGCATTGGTTAGGGTTGTGTATTGATGCAATGAGGCCGAGTTATAGTTTATGTGCCGAGGCACCTTAAGTTGCATGAGTGCAACTACCCTACGTATGGCTTGGAGTTGGCGGCGATAGCCTTCGCACTTAAGATTTGAAGGCACTATATATATGGAGTTTTGTTTGATATCTATACTGATCACACAAGCCTTCAATATATTATGAGCCAAAGAGACCTTAATTTGAGGTAACTTCAATGGATTGATCTCCTAAAGGACTATGACCTCTTGATTCTCTACCATTCGAGCAAGGTGAATCTAGTAGTGGATGCCTTGAGATATAAGGTAGTGAGTATGGGTAGTCTAGCCTTCCTTTTTTGTCTCAGAGCGATCGTTGGCTTTGGACATCTAGTCCTTAGCCAATTGAATGATACAACTTGATATTTCATATTCTAGATGGGTATTAGCCTATCTGGGAGTTCAATCATCTTTTCTAGATCGGATCCATGGTCGTCAGTTCGAGGATGAGTCTTTGGTGGCACTAAGTGATAGGGTTTTGGTAGGTGATGATGGGCAGGCTACTCTAGATTTAGATGGGGTTCTGAGATTCGCCGGCTAGTTGTATGTTTCGAGAGGTAGGGTTTTTTTAGTTGATCCTTAGCGAGGCCTATTTTTCCAGATATTCCATCTACCCGGACACAACTAAGACATATCGTGATTTAAGGTAAAACTACCGATAAAGTGGTATGAGGATAGACATTTCAGACCATGTGTCTCGGTATTTGTATTGCAAGTAGGTAAAGGCCGAGCATTTGAGGCCTTGTGGTGAGTTTCAATGATTAACCTATTTTGGAGTGAAAATGGAAGCGTATCACCATGGACTTAATTGTAGGTTTGCCTTAGACTTCTAGAGGTATTAACACTATTTGGGTCATCGTGGATCGATTAACCAAGTCAGCATACTTCCTCCCTATTCATACTTCCTTTTATGCTAAGAAATTGGCTCGTATCTACATTTGGAAGGTGGTCCATCTTCATGGTGTATCGATATTTATCATTTTACACTAGAGTTCACATTTCACCTTCAGCTTTTGGAGGGGTTTTAAGGAGGAATTAGGCACCCGTGTCCACCTTAGCACAACATTTCACCCATAAACTGATGGCTAGTCAGATCGTATTATTCAAGTCTTTGAGGATTTTAGTTGGGCCTGTGTTATAGATTTTGGAGGTCAGTGGGAGCAGTTCTTACCTTTGGTGGAGTTTGCTTACAACAACAACTACCACTTTAGTATTCAGATGGACCCTTTTGAGGCCTTATATAGAAGGCATTGTCGCTCTTCAGTTTGTTGGTTTTAGTCTACGGAGCCTAGGCCTCGTGGTACTGACTTGCTTTAGGATGCCTTAGATCAGGTGAGGGTTATTCAAGATAGGCTCAAGATAGCCCAGAGTAGACATTAGAGCTATGTGGATCAAAGGCGATGGCTGTTGAGGTTTGCAATTGATTCCCAGGTATTTCTTCGAGTATCTCCCATGAAGGGAATGGTGAGATTTGGGAGGCGAGGAAAGCATAGCCCCAGGTACATATGGTTGTTCTAGATTTTGAGGACAGTTGGAGATATTGCCTATGAGTTAGCCCTATCTCCAGCACTATCAACTATCAACCCAATCTTTTATGTTTTGATGCTGCGCCAGTATGTTCCATATGAGTCTCATATGCTCAGTATGATTCCATGGAGCTGGATGATCGTTTGAACTTTGTATAGAAGCCAATGGCCATTTTTGCTAGAGATGTCAGGCATTTGCGATCGAGAGACATTCTTCTTGTTACGGTCTATTGGAGAAACATTCCAGTCGAGGAGGCTATCTGGGAGATCGAGCATGAGATGTTGTGGCAGTTCCTTGACTTATTTAAGCCTTCAGGTTCTTCTTGACTCTTACTTTCGCGGATGAAAGTCTTTTTTAGTAGTGGATGCTGTAGTGACCTTCTAGGTCTTTTTTTCCTTAGTGTCGTCTTTCCGTTATTTAGATTGTTCCTACAATAACCCCATGTCATTTATGACTTGCTGGCACTGGCTGTTCGATTGCCTGGTCGTTCATTTGGGTTTTATGTCTGTTTTCTTGTTTTGGAACTTTTGAGACTTGAAAAGTTGATTTTGGTCATAACATAAGATAAACGACCTCAGAATAGAATTCTGACGATTTGATTAGCTTCAAAAGGTCCAAATTAGGCTAGTAATGTGGTCGGCATGAGTATCTAGGCTTTCAGCACGAGTTTGGGGTCATTTGACGTTTTAACATTTAAAATTTTGCCAAAGGTTGACTTTGGTCATTATTTTTGGAAAACGCGCTTGGAAGAAAATTCCATCAGTGCGGTTAGTTTCTAAATGTCGAGTTTGGTCTACAATGACCTTTCGTTTGCTTTCCCGAGGCTTCGGTCTAATTCTTAGGCCCATTGTGGAATTTGACTAAAAAATGCATTTAGGTGTGGGACCGACTTTTCATTAAATTGACACATGGAAATTTCAAATGTACCATTGAGTCTGGTACATCAAATTTAATATGGTAACATATCTCATTTGTGCACACAGTATTCCAAAAATATTTCGAGCACCCAATCAGAGATTTTGGTTTTATGCCTGTTTTCTTGTTTTGGAGCTTTTGAGACTTGAAAAGTTGATTTTGGTCATAACATAAGGTAAACGACCTCAGAATAGAATTCTGACGGTTTGATTAGCTCCCAAAGGTCCAAATGAGGTTAGTAAAGTGGTCGACATGAGTATCTAGGCTTTCAGCATGAGTTTGGGGTCATTTGACGTTTTAACATTTGAAATTTTGCCTAAGGTTGACTTTGGTCAATATTTTTGGAAAACGCGCTTGGAAGAAAATTTAATCAGTGTGGTTAGTTTCTAAATGTCGATTTTGGTCTACAACAACCTTTTGTTTGCTTTCTCGAGGCTTCGGTCTAATTCCTAGGCCCATTGTGGAATTTGACTAAAAAATGCATTTAGGTGTGGGACCGACTTTTCATTAAATTGACACATGGAAATTTCAAATGTACCATTGAGTCTGGTACATCAAATTTAATATGGTAACATATCTCATTTGTGCACACAGTATTCCAAAAATATTTCGAGCACCCAATCAGAGATTTTGGTTTTATGCCTGTTTTCTTGTTTTGGAGCTTTTGAGACTTGAAAAGTTGATTTTGGTCATAACATAAGGTAAACGACCTCAGAATAGAATTCTGATGGTTTGATGAGCTCCCAAAGGTCCAAATCAGGTTAGTAAAGTGGTCGGCATGAGTATCTAGGCTTTCAGCATGAGTTTGGGGTCATTTGACGTTTTAACATTTGAAATTTTGCCTAAGGTTGACTTTGGTCAATTTTTTTGGAAAACGTGCTTGGAAGAAAATTTAATCAGTGTGGTTAGTTTCTAAATGTCGATTTTGGTCTACAACGACTTTTCGTTTGCTTTCTCGAGGCTTCGGTCTAATTCCTAGGCCCATTGTAAAATTTGACTAAAAATTGAATTTGGGTGTGAGACAGACTTTTTATTAAATTGACATCGTATGGAAATTTTAAATGTGCCATTGATTCCGGTACATCGAATTTAATGTGGTAACATATCTCGTTTGTGTACACAGTATTCCGAAAAAAATTTGAGCACCCAATCAGAGAGTTGTACTATGCCAAACTTCAAGGTTGCAGCAGGTTCTGGTCCAATCCTCATTTGAGCTTCGCGTTTGCAGGCCTCAATGGCCGCGTTCCCAAAGCTAGTTCGTTGGTCTTTTAATTAAAGACCAAGGACGAACTCAACCCATTTGTGATACGTTTTCTCTGTTAATACTTATCTGAATTAAGTGATTCAAAGTTCTGTAGGTTTGTAATTATTGTGGCTACGTGGGTTAGTGATCGAAAAGTGTTGGGGAGGCTTCTTCGGAGGTAAATTTCTTATTTTAGCTGTTGTTCCATATGTTTTAATAGTGATTAATTTGTGAAATTCTTGCATGTTCTTTGGGCTGTTTCAAGCACCAAATTGTGTTCCATTTTGGAACACAAGTTCGGAGAGCTATTTAAGACCTTTTCACGGAGTCAATTTCAAAATTATCGGAGCAGGTCCCACATTCTTTTTTTTGACTCTGAAATTGATCAATCTATGATTTTAGTAATTTTAGTGTTAAAATGACCGTATTGATGTTGTGTACCTATTCTTGATAGCGTGACAACGTTCAGAGTTCTTTCTGAAGAGGAAATCTCTGGTTCTGTAATTATGGAGCACACATGATCGACCTATAGGTAGACTACGACTTCCTTCTCTTTAGATTGTGCTCGAGAATGTGAATTCTTGTTGATTAGTTGAAATTTGGGTTGGGTAGTTATTGAATCATACTTAGGCATTTAGAAAATATGTTTTAGGCCTATTTTGAAAATTATCGGGTACTTGTGAGCATGTTATTTGCCATTGTTGATCCTCCATGCCTTGTGGTATATTTGAATACTTCGTTTCTTGTTTATATGGAGCATGTTTTGGCTTAGTCTAGGTTTGACCAGTGGTCGCCTTAGAAATGCATGATTCAGACCCTATATACCTTAGTTTTTCCCCGACATTGCTTCGGCCAGCTTAGATCCTTGTAGGCTGGTGTAGTAGAATTGAGTCTGATAGTTTGAGCCTCAGCTAGGTAGTACTCTTGCCCTATCGATATTCTATCCTTAGTCCCCCAATTTTGCGGATCTGTGAGTTTCGACGGTGACACCTAGTTCCGTTCTACTATTCAAGATTGGTTTTGGGTTCAACTTAGATGGTTTAATTGATTGGCTAGGTGTGGACGGCCTTCCACAGGGATTTATGACTAAAGACCATTGGGAGCACTTTCAGCAGCTATATTGACACTTTGGGAAAGCATATGAATTCAAGCTCTAGCCTCGACCATATTAATATTTTATAAGAGCATCCGATTAAAGGTCCGGCCTCAATCATTCTAATACTTATGAAGATCATTCCGTTAGAGGTTGGGCCTCGGTTAAGTTGATACTTCTTGTCAGTTACTTTGATATTTTTGGTGAGAATCCGGTTAGAGGTCTGACCTACGTACTGTCAGATTCTATTGGTTCGGTTTGAGGTTCTTGTTCTGAATTCTTTGGTGTTGGGTTCTCTGGTTCAGTTCATGGTAGTATAGCTATTCTGTAATACATATTTTATAAAATAATTTAAATATTATTAAAATACAGTTTTGATCTCGATGGGTATGTATAGTTAGTTATTTCCTCAACATTAATAATAGGAAATTAGAGGATTAAGGGAATTAAACGAAGCCAACTTTTCACTATTTATATTTATAGGCTAATTTTTATTTATTTATCTCATAATAACTTTTATACGAATGAATAGAACATTTTGTCAAGTTTTGTATCTTTGGAAGCTGAATCATGATTTTACTCATACAAAAATTACCGCCTTTTATTTATATCATACTAACTGGTATATGTGTGATCTGGTGTGAACATCTTGCCAAGTTTTATTTCTCAGGAAAATTGATTCATGATTTTGCCCATACAAAAATATTAGTTTATGCATAGTAGATGAATCTGCATAAATATATGCCTTTAGCACAAGATCAAACACTTTATTAGTGTCAGAACACATTCATCTAAATGAGATCTATCTGTTTCCATGGTTTATTACTCCTCATATCATATGTCAAATGCAATATCTCCACGAGATTGTTAGGATGAGATATTCCAGTTGGTTTCTCCCACTAAGAGCATCCTGCTTTCTAATTTAAAGTATTTCAGTGTCTCTGCATTCCACACCAAGTGTCATATAGGGGTCTACATTAACCTCATACTCAGTTCCAATGTATAAACATAAGGAATGGGTCTTTGTAAACCTCTACATAGTTTTGAATAATTATCCTTTCAATAATAACTCATAGTTTCACCTTACCAATAAAATTCATGACTCGGAAATACTTTAAGACCACAAGAACCCAGAATGCACTATTTTTTGATCCCATACAATAGAAATCATCTTATTTCCATTATAAAACATGCTTGTTTATTAGATTAATTTGATTCGTCATTGATGCTTTCCGTGTACAGGAAAATCTATCAAGTTATGTGAAGTAGCCTAAAAAGTTTAAAGGTTGTTAGGAATGTAATATTTTGCCAGATTATGGGATGAGGATTCCCGGTGAGAAGTTTTCACTACAATAAAATTTAATTCTCATTGGATCCATTGTCAGATTTAGGCACATTTACAAAGAGTGTTAATTTCCTCTAAAACTATATTTAACTGGAATTAAGCTATTGTCGTTAATTAATTGTCACTAAAAATCTTTTTGGTGTAGTGTTTGGGGCCGTGTGTACATAAAAGCATGAAATTTTGTTGAATTAATTCAATTTATGGCATTCCGATAGCATTAAGTTTGTTGATTGTATTTGTTTTATGGCGTTCCGGAATACCCTACAATTATTCTGATTGTGGAGGGGATTTTTGGTTTTCCTTGGTATAGTACTCTTGGGGCATCTTTGTTGTGGTTAAACCCTGAAACTTGGGGGAAAGAAGAGTGTCGAGTGATTTCTATTGCCCTTAATCATCTGGGTAACACAATTTAAATGATATTGGAAAATATTGTATACAAGTGATATTGTTAAGAATGTGGTAGAAAGAATGTGTCACGATCCAACCCACCAAATCATGCAGGCACCTACTCTAATATGTAGATAAGAGAATCCTTACCATCTAATTTTAAAACGGCAACGTGAAAATAAATAAAACATCAGAAATCTCTTTAACAATTTAAAATATTCATGAAAACTCAAGTATAAGAATCATTTTTGTATAATTAACCAAAACCCTCCCAAGGAACTAGTTTAAACAGGTATAAGAGTTTCAAATGATACAATTATGAAAGAAATAGGACACAAATTCCACCATAAGAAAAGATGAGTAGAAGTTGTTATAGATCATCGTCGCCTTCACCTAAGAAACACTAGTAACCCTGCAATCAGACTATACCCAAATGGCATAGCAAAAGTAGTATCTGTATAAACAACATATACTGGTAGGCATTATCGATTGATTTAAATCCCCCACATAATATCATGCAAAGAATCAACAGAAACATGCAACTTGAGGATAAAATTAGGACCCCGATCCACTCATCAACATTCTCACTAAATGTAGAAATTATTTTTATGATTGGATTTCGAAAACTAAGTTTCTAAACTTTTTCCATAAATTGGCAAGAAACTAGATTGAATTTATTTTAGAAAAATAATAATTAGAGCCGGCACTTAATTTTAGGAAAATTAAAAAACCATTTAAAAACAAATTTTGAAAGAAACCTTTTAAACAAACCAGAGTCGGGTAAGGGTTCAAACAATCCTGTAAGAAGGGTTTTGCGTACCTTAAAGAATCCGCTAACACACGGTTGACTGAAGGATTAAATTATTTGGCTAATTGGAAAAGTTCGAGTTACTTACAAAAAATCTTATTTTAAAATGACTAGAAAATATTTTCAACTTAATAGTTTATCGAGTCAAGTTTTTGAACTAAATGGTTAGTTCAAACTCATAAACATCGATTCAAAGCTTTTCAATAACTATGAAAAAACAAGAATGGTTCTTAAGTTATTCTATAAGCTTAAGTTGCCTAATTTAAGTGAATTTTGAAAATTAAATAATTGAAGTAAACGAATAACGAAATAGTGAAAGAAACGCCATCAAAAAATCTCCCCAAGGATTCATCTTAGTTAAATAAGATTTATCAATCACATTAATAGAACAAGAGAAGCAAAGAGGCTAAACTAGACAATATGAAAATAAGATAATATATGATGAAACTAGGCTTTTTGGCCTAAATTTTAGCCATTGTTTGGCCACTACAATCTGCGGCCGCTTCATATGACTTAGGCTTTTGGCCCAAGCAAAACATTCAAGATTTATTCCGCTGTTGCCTCATGTATCTGCTACTTTTTCACATTATTTGGCCATTTGACCTAAATACTTGCTTTCCTTTCATGACTTGATGGAGCTGGCTCGAAGAAAGGAGTATCCAAGAGAATAGAGAGTCCAAATAGACTCGAACAGGAGGCCTAATGCAAAGTAAAAAAAAAGAAGAAATAAATTAGTATCTATTTACACTCTTAAAATTAATGTGATCAAATCAAAATAAAAGAATGGAGGAACACTAGTTTAAGTGTTCTATTGATGATAATAGGGAGAAAAAATTAAGCTTTTGCAATCCATACAATGAGCTATAAGTAAAAATTAAGGCAACCGTATCCTATGTTTTTAAAAATCTCTCTCTAGCACCAAATGTACATAAACTATACTTCAATTTCTTGAATCAATTTAGACACCAAACAAATGATTCTATCTTTGAATATTCAGGACCATAAACAAACTAGTGTCTAATATTCAAACTAGGCAGTGAGTGAACAAAAACCTAATGCTAAAGATCCCATCAAAAACAGGGTTTAATAGGGAAGGGATGTGCAAGAGATCAAGACTTTAAACGAACAACAAAGGCAAGATGAGATTCAAATGACTAATTTGAATGTACATTGAAGCCAAAACAAGATAACATTTGAGATATAACAAACAAACATGCAAATCAAGACTTAGACAAGTATGAAATTTAAAATAGTCCCGAACTTGGGACGATTTATAATCTGACATCTAAATTAAAACAAGATTGTGTTTTAGACTAAAAGAAAGAGTAGATTTAAACCGCATTAAACAAAATCACATTATGCTTAATGAGGAACACATTAACTTAAGCAAGTATTCACTATGAGGAGAGCATAGACAGTGAAAACATCAGGCGAGAGAAAATGTAGAAAAATAAATTTTGGCTTTTAACAACGAATCTAGGCCAACATAATCTTTCAGAAATATATTCAACACTTCCACAAATCAGATGCATAAATATGAATCTACATGCGTGTTATTTACAACAACATGAACAAATATGAAGAATTTACACTAAGAACGAGCAGTAGAAAATTAAAAAATAAATGTATGAACCTATAATAGATTTAGATAAATAGTAAGAAATGAATAGAAAGGCTAAGAAGATTCATCATTTATTATTCTCAAACGAAAACAGTGATATTGGTAACTAACTCAAAAAATGACAACTTCTTTCATATTTTTCAATGAAGCAACAAATAGAAAAGGAATTTAACAAGGAAAGAAAAACTTTCTAGACATAGTAATTATCAAACAAATCCATATTCTAACATATGATAACTAATCACAATGTAAACACCTAAAAAAACAAAGGAAAGCTAATAATTAAACAGAACAAGCTAAGAAAAAGATGTTACCTCTTTTCGAACAGTGATTGAAACGAAGAGTTGAGAGCGGTGAATACTTTGAATGCACCACAAAGCAAGCAAGCAAAGAACTGAAAGAAAGTTCAAGTTCTCTGGCTCAAGCCTTCATGGGTTTGTGTAACGACCCAAAATCTCTGGTCATGATGACACTTACTGCGTCCCATTATTAGGTAACCTGAACACATAGCATGGAGTTAGAGACAACGAGCTATCATACAAAAGCAAAGAATGCGCAAAATAATAACAATAATTAAAAGCAAAGAAAAGGGAGAGAATCAACTAAATACATAAAATACACCCAAAGACCTAGTGTTAGTCGATATTTGAGCAACTAATAAAACAAATAGGAGTACAATGAGAAAACTATACACAACTATCATCGAAAACAAAATGAAGACTAGCTCCAGCCAAAACAGAGGGAGAACGACTACTCTGAATGTCATGTGTTCACCCCAAATCTCTAAATCCAACAGCTGCTTTGCACGAGGGATAATCAATGGTGAGAACTCGTACCATGATTAGTAGGGGTGAAAAAGTATAATATGAGTACCAACCAAATGGTACTTAGTAGACATATGCAGACTAAACTCCAAATATAATATAAGTATAAACAACAGGTAAGGAAGGAACATTTATCAGAAGTAACTAACACAATAACAAGGAACTCTTAATAAGCAACAAATTGATTCAAGGAGAAGAGAGTAAAGAAAATAGGTAAATGAATCAAGTGACGTACCTAGAGATGCTAGCCTAGAAACCTATTCACAAAAACACTCTACGAAGGAAGAAAACTAGGTGGAGCCACACTAGTAAAACCACAACAAATATCACATAAAAGACAAGAAGACCATTCTAAACTGAATCCTGCATAAAAATTGCCAGATAGAGGAGATCAAAGGCAGTATCTACCTTCAAACAAAGGACCACCCTTCATACTACCATAAGTACAAAATCAATCAAACAATAACCTTACCGAGCCTGTATGTGCCCATAAGGCACACAACATCAAACTAACTTTATACGCCCCCCGTAAGACCAACAGATATAAACAACAACCAATCATGCCAGTGATAGTCAATGCATAATGAATGCGAGTTATGCAATAAAATTAGTAGTACCAATAGTGCCAAGTGGTTCGTGCCAAGGTATATACACCTAACCTTAGTCCCGACTAAGAGGTAGGACCCATTTTCCTCCCTCCTCCCATTCAATGGATCACAAGTTAAGAGGAATTCATAAGTGTCATGACCCAAACTAGGTCCTAGTTGTCACATAACGATTAGGATCCCGAGGAACCCCAACCAAGCCTCTTAGCATATCATTCATGAACATATATAAGGTATAAAGAGTAAATAATACTAAATCAATATAAGGAATCATAGTCTCAATAAAAGGAACATAAGTCTCAAAAGAGCAAAAGTGACAATAGAGACTCCATGAATATCTAACATGCCTCTACTAACTCGATGGGAGTATAAGACAAGCTCCTAGCTCACCCATGACAACAGAAGAGTAATGAAGTAACAACTGTCAAATATGAAATAAGTTTCATGTCCTTGAACTGTGAGGACTCATCAACAATAAGGTAATAGCAAGCACTAGCCAAGAACGGGAGGAGAATGAGCATGATTGTCGGACCCTATATTATGATACAATATAGGAAAACATATGTGTTAGTACATGGAATGCACTAAGTATATGAGAAGATTCATAAATAATAAACATATGACATAATTAATAGGAATCATGATATGCAAGACTAATATCTTAAAATATGAGTAAAATCATAAAAAACATTAAAACATTTATCTCATTGGTCAATACATCAAAAACTCATAATTATCATAAGAACTCATAACCTACTTTAATTGGTATGGTATAGGAGCTTTAACTGACATATAAGACCATGCGAGCTAATATATGGAATCTGATGACTCCTACATCACGACGAAGGAGGCTACCTTGCCAGGACATACTCCATTAAGTAACTCTTTTAAATTTTCTATGTGGACCCACTATCTTCTCCATATTGCCATATTTGAACCTACACATGCAATATAATTTGGGACTAAAGGTTGATACTAGAATTCCCTTGGGTAGCTTTAATAGCATAACAGAATAAACCCCACCTAAAATTCCTCTCGGTGCATAGTCTTTATCCCAACGGAACTTTCATGAAATCATACTTAATAATATCATAAGGAAACATAATAATAGTATCAATCCATCTTTATAAATATAACACAAGAGTAGCTCATCTATCACCATCATAGTGAAATCATAAGAATAACTCATATATCATGTGATTCATGTAATGTGGGTGTATACCTTCCATTATTAAGAATCCTTGTTCATAAAATATCTTTAGGGTCTTAGGTCACCCTATCATTAACTTTCTTGAAATATCATAGAATAATCATTCAAAACCTTTCATAAATCATTCATAAACCTTTCATGAATTATTCATAAACCTTGAAGATCATTCAATAAAGCTTTCATTGAATATAACTTGAAAGTCATGATCATAACTCATAAATCATAATTGAAACTAGCATATATCATAAATTATTGGAATTCATCTTAAAATCAGGCAATATGATGTGAATTATGCATACTTAGGCTAATAACATTATAAATATATCATAATTAAGAAGACCCAATGCAAATCATGAATTTAGGCGTTTTGATTGAATAAATCATAATGAAATTTGGTAAGAAAACTTGAGATTCCATGGGTGAAAGGCACCATGTATTACGTCCCACATACTTTGACCTTTAGAAGCCCTAGGCTAAAGTGAATTGAAGCTTGACCTTGAAGAAATTCTTTGAAATTGCTTGGAGAGGAAGACTCTTGAGAGGAAACTTGAAAGAGAAGATTTTGTGATTTTGGGAGTTATGGTGAGAATGAGAGGGTTAAGGGGACTTACGGTATTTAATAGGTGTGAATATAGTCCAAAAAACCGTCCACATTTATAAATGAAATATAGGGAATGACCAAAATTTCCTCACTTAAAAATTGGAAAATAGGGCTCATGGAGGACCCGCCATAACCCGCGAACTTCACCATGGCCCGTGGTGGTGATTGTGGCCTAGACTTGAACTTGGGAAAAATAGAGACCTATTGGACCTCCTTTACGGAGACCATAATGGTCCGTGGTCTAAAGTTGTGATGAGGGACTTTATCTTTGCAAACTTGGGGTTTTGTAAGGTCCCTCCACAGAGACCACCATGGTTCGTGAAGGTCATCATTCGCCCATGGTAGGGTGGTCGTGGTCCTTGACTTGGAATGGAATAGGGGGGGGTCTCGGGGGTGTCCACCACGTAGGGCACCATAGTGCATGGTGCTCACCATGGCTTATGGTCCCTGTTATGAACCCTTCCCGGTAGAGCTTGAGTTTTAGGACTTTTACCACATGTCTCGCCATGCGAAGTGGTGAAGAATATGGCCTGTGATGGCCTTCGTGGTCATCACCTGGTGCCAAAAGCTGAGTTTTTCTAGGAAATTGTCTTTGAACCTCATTTTGGGACTTTTTATTTTTCAGGGTCTTACAATTCATCCTCGAATGAGACTCAAACTAGAATGAATGGAAATAAGAAAGGAACTAATAACCCAACATGAATGCAAAACATCTCGAAAATGCATAAAACATGAAATCTTTAATCTCAAGCTAAAATATGACTTTAAAACTCATTTTATGAACATGGATGCATATGAAAGCATGTGAATAACCGAAACACATGATTTGGGCTGATTTGATCATGAAGGAACTAAATACCTCAACTAGGCACGGGAGGAAAGATATGAGGATATTGGGACATCATATGGGCTTTGGCTTCTCATGTAGAACTCTCAACCTGTTGGTTCCTCCATTACACTTTAACTAACGCTATCTCTTTGTTTCTCAACTTTCTAACTTGCCGGTCCAAGATCTCAACCAAAACCTCCTCAAAGGAGAGGCTCTCCCTTACCTCAATGTTGTCCAATGGCACAATAGAGCTAGGATTACCAACAGACTTCCTTAATTAGGACAAATGGAACAACAGATGACCAATGCCAAATCAGAAGGCAAATCTAACGCATAAGCCACCTTACCAATCTACCTCAAAATCTGATATGGGCCAACATAGCAGGGACTAAGCTTCCCTTTCTTACCAAAACACATCACACCTTCATGGGTGAAATTTTCAAGTAAACTTTACCCCTAACCTAAAAATCAAATTCTCTTCTTCTCACATCTGAATAGGACTTTTGTCGGCTTTGAGATGTTTTTAATCTTTCTCTAATGAGTCTAACCTTCTCCATAGCCTCAAATACCAACTCTAGTCCTATCAAAGGAACTTCACCAACCTTGAGCCAACTGATATAGAATCTACACCTCCTACCATACAAAGCCTCAAATGGAGCCATCTTAATGCTAGAGTGATAATTGTTATTGTAGGCAAATTCTATCAATGGAAAATGATTATCCCAATTAGCTTTAAAATCAATAATGCATGATCTTAACATGTCCTCTAATGTTAGAATAGTACGCTCGGCCTAACCATCCATTTGTGGGTGAAAAGTTATAATAAGCTTCACTTGAGTGCCAAGAATGTTTTGGAAAGATCTCCAAAAGTGAGATGTTAACTGAGTACCTCGATCGGATATGATAAATAATAGAACACCATAAAGCTTAACCAGCTCTCAGATATACAATCTAGCATAGTCCTCAGCTGAATATAAAGTCTTAACCGGAATAAAATGAGCTCACTTAGTCATTCAGATCATCCAAATAGAGTCGTGCTGCCTACGAGTATGAGGCAAACCAGTGATGAAGTCCATATTCAAAGCTTCACACTTCCAAGTAGGAATCTAAATGTCTTGAGACAAACCTCCTAATTTTTGATACTCAACCTTTACTTGTTGATAATTTGGATATTTAGCCACAAACTCTGCAATATCCCTCTATATACTATTCCACCAATACACTTCCCTCTAATCACGATACATCTCTGTGGAACTGGAATGAATAGAATACTGCAAACTTTGAACATCAGACAATATCATTTCCTACAAACTATTAACATCTGTAACACATAACCGTCCTTGATATCTCCAAACTCCATCTCTCCCTTGGGATAAAGCCTCAATGGCTTTTTTGCCAACCGCCTTCTTCAATTCTATGAAAGAAGGATCATTATCTTGTTTTGCCTTAACACTTGCCACAAAAGATGATTCGGAACCATTTTAAACAATCATACCACAATCCTCAGAATCAGCCAATCGAACATCAAATATGGGATGATCTATGCACATCCCAAACCAACCCCTTTTTCTTATCCTTGACATAGGCAACACTATTCATTGACAATCTACTAAGAGCATCTACAACCACATTTTCCTTTTTTGGATTGTATAACACACTCATATCATAATCCTTCAACAACTCAAGCCATCTACTTTGTCGAAGGTTCAAGTCCTTTTGCAAGAACACATATTACAAACTCTTGTGACAGGTGAAAATATCCACATTGACACTATACAAGTAGTGTCTCTACAATTTTAAAGCAAAAACTACGCTGCTAGCTCTAAGTTATGGGTTGGGTAATTCTTTTCATGAACCTTGAGTTGCCTTGAAGCATAAGCTATCACTTTACCAATTCGCAATAGAACACAACCAAGACCAATTTGTAATCTCAATACACAATGAACTCATCAAAATATTTCCGTAGGGTCAATACTAGAGCAGAGGTAAGCCTGTCCCTCAACTCTCGAAAGTTTTTCTCAAATGCCTTGGACCATTGGAATTTCACCTTCTTTTGAGTCAAAGTATTCAAGGGCGATGCAATAGAAGAGAAACCTTCCACAAGCCATCTATAATAACTGGATAAGCCTAAGAAACTTTGAATATCGGAAGGAGTCAATGGTCTAGGGATATTCTTAACCACTTCAATCATCTTCAGATCAACCATAATTCTATCAGCAGAGATGATATGGCCAAGGAAAGCAACTGTCCTTAACTAAATTCACACTTACTAAACTTTACAAACAACTGACGGTGCTTGAGAATTTGCAATACAACCTCAAATGGCTAGCATGCTCTTTCTCACTCCGAGAGTAGATCAAAATATCATCAATAAACACAATAACAAACATGTCCAAATATTGCTTGAACACCCTGTTCAACAAATCCATAAAAGCTGTAGGGGCATTCATTAGTCCAAAAGACATAACCAAGAATTCAAAATGACCATACCGAGTTCTAAAAGCCATCTTCGAAATGTCACATTTCTTTACTCAGAGTTGATGATAACCCGATCGAAGATTAATCTTTAAAAAGTAACTTGCTTCTTGGAGTTGGTCGAATAAGTTATCAATCCTTGAAATAGGATACTTATTCTTGATTGTGACCTTGTTCAATTGCCAATAATCAATACACATACAAAGAGAACCATCCTTCTTCCTAACAAAGAGAACTGGATCACCCCCATGGACAGATACTCAGTCTAATGAAACCTTATCTAGAAAATCCTTCAACTGATCCTTTAATTATTTCAATTCTACCAAAGCCATTCGATAAGAAGAAATAAAGATAGACTAAGTATCAGAGAGGAGATTAATACCAAGGTCTATTTCCCTTTTGGGAGGAATGCTTGGGAGATCATTAGGAAAAACTTACGGAAACTCATTAACAACTGGAACTAACTTAGGGGTAGGTGTTTTGAGATTAGTATCTCTAACCCAAACCAGATGATAGATGCATCTTTTAGAAATCATTTTTCTAGCTTTAAGGCATGAAATGAATTTACCTTTAAATATGGAATTACTACCTTTCCATACTAGGATTGGCTCACTAGGAAATTGAAACTTGACCACACGGGTCCTACAACATATATAAGCATAACATGTATGAAGCCAATCCATACCAAGAATAATATCAAAATAAGTCATATCAAGCTCCACAAGATCAACTAAGGTGATTTTATGAAAAACTGAAATAGGGAAATTTCTATGTACTCGTTTAGCCACAACTGAATCACCAACAAGAGTATAGACCGATAAAGGCTTGGTCAAGATCTCAGGACTAATAATGAATCTTGTAGTAAGATAAGGGGTAAAAATATGATAGAGTAGCACCTGAATCTAATAATACATAAACATCAAAGTCAAAGACATTCAATATACCAGTCACAATATCGGGGAAATCCTCTAACTCCCGATGAGTCTGAAGGGCATAAAATTTATTTTGGTGCTGACTGCCACCTGAGGTTGTAGCACGCTGATCCAGATGGTCGGTAGCCTAAGTGTGAACCTGGGGTCTAGCCCAGATCCTACACTCTTTTGGATGATGACCTGACTTCCCACACTTGTAGCAAATATCCTATACCATTAAGCACTCTCCTATATGATTTTTTCCACACTTCTTGCATGGAGGGATGACTTGTCCACCCGGAGCTCCTTTTTGTGCCTTAGGATTAGGCACCTTTTCCTTCTCAAATTTTGGACCCGAAGGGTTTGAAGAACCTTGACCTTGTGGTAATGACCATTTTAACCACTGGATTTTTATTAAGAAAAACACCTTCATAACAAGCCCTTTTGGACTTCTTACTCTCTTCTCCTTAAGTTCTCCCCTTTAATTTACTTGATAAAAGTCATGAGCCTAGAAATATCCATCTCCTTGATGAGCATAGCATTTTGGCATTCTTTCATCACCATGTATGACACACTCAAAATAAACTTACTCATGCAGGCACGAGGGTCGGCTACCAAAGATGGAACATATTTGGACAACTTCGTGAACTTGAAGGCATATTCCCTCACACTCATGTTTCCTTGTTTGAGGTTAATAAACTCCAACCCCTTCACCTAACTCAACTCAAGTGGGAAGAAGTGGTCAAAAAATACAACTTTGAATTTCTCCCAACCTATGAGACCCTCTTCAACCCTTTCGACCTTCTATTGATTGGATCATACTTGAGCGACACCTTTGAGTTGGTAGGCCACCAATTCTTCCTTCTCCTTCAAAGACACTCCTATGATATCTATAATATTATACACTTCATCAATAAAGTATTAGGGATTCTTATCAACCTTGGATCTATGAAAATCGAGAGGGTTCATCCTTATGAAGTCTCTAACCCTTGAAGCGGAGTAGGCACATTTGGAGGAGAAACTACCTCTTGGTTCATGTGAGTAGTCACAACTTGGCCTAGCATCTGAACAGCAGCTTGGAACTGCACATTAGTCACTTGTTCATTCTATTCGGAGCTTGTTTCTCTTCTTTGACATTTCATTGGATAAGATCTCTTCTTAGAGGCATGATTTTGTAATCGCAAAGAGAAAGCGTTAGAGGAGGGAACCTTGGAGTTTAATTCTATAGCACGATGTGATCATGAAAGAAGTGAAGTTTTTCATAAGATGCCTCATAGACTCCTATTTATAGATGTGACATGCTTCACACTAATGAATAAGACTCTACTTGATATGGCATATTAGACTCCCTAGGACACTTGAACCTTGTGCTCTGATACCAAGTTTATCACAACCCAAACTAGGGCCTAGTCATGACACAACGATTAGGATCTCGAGGGACCCCAACAAGCCTCTTAGCATATCATTCATAAGCATATATAAGGTAGACAAAGTAAATAATATTAAATCAAGATACAGAAGCATAGACTCGATAATAGGAATATAAGTCTCAAAAGAGCAAAAACGACAACATAAAGTCAATGAATCTCTAACATGCCTCTACTAACTCGATGAGGCAATAAGACAAGCTCCTAGCTCACCCATGACAACATAAGAGTAATAAAGTAACAACTATCAAATATGAAATAAGTTTCATATCCTCAAATTGTGAGGACTCACCAACAGTAAGGTAATAGAAATCACTAGCCACGAGCAAAAAAAGAATGAGTGTGATCATCAGACTCTACATTATGATACAATGTAGGCAAAAGTATGCGTTGGTACATGAAATTCACTAAGTATGTGAGAATATTCATGAAAAATAAACATAGAACATAATCAATATGAATCATGAAATGCAAGACCAATATCTTAAATCATGAGTAAAACCATGAAAAATATTAAAATATTTATTTCATTGTTCAATGCATCAGAAACTCATAATTATAATAAGAACTCATAACCAAATTTAACAGGTATGAGATAGGACCTTTAACCAACATATAAGACCATGTGAGCTAATAAATAAAACCTGATGATTCTCACATCGAAATGAGAGAGGCTACTTGCTAGGGCATACTCTATTAAGTAACTTTTTTAATTTTGCTATGTTAATCCACTAGCTTTTCCATATTGGCAATTTTAACCTACATGGGAACGTAGTTTGGGACTAAAGGTTACTACTAAGATTCCCTTGGGTAGCTTCAATAGCATACCAAACTGAACCCCACCTAAAAGTCCTCTCGGTGCTTAGTCATTATCCCAACAGAACTTTACTAAAATCATACATCATAAGGAATCATAATAATAGTATCAATCCATCTTTATAAAGATAACATAAAAGTAGCTCATCTATCATCATCATAGTAAAATCATAAGAATAGCTCATCTATCATGTGATTTATGTAATCTGGGTGTAGACCTTCCACTATTACGAATCCTTGTTCATAAAACATTTTTAGGGTTTTAGGTCCCCCTATTATTAACTTTCTTGAAACATCATAAAACCAACAGTCAAAATCTTTCATAAATCATTCATAAACTTTGAAGATCATTCAATAAAGCTTTCATTGAATATAATTTGAAAGTCATTATCATAACTCATAAATCATAATTGAAACTAGTATATATCATAAATCATTGGAGTTCATCTTAAATTCATGCAATATGATGTGAATTATGCATAAGTTGACTAATAGCATTGAAATATATCATAATTAAGAAGACTTAATGAAAATCATGAATTTAGGGCTTTTTGATTGAAGAAATCATAAAGAAACTTGGTGAGAAAACTTGGGATTCTATGGGTGAAAGGTACCCATGGATTATGCCCCACATACCTTGTCCTTTAGAAACCCTAGGATGAAGCGAATTGAAGCTTGACCTTGAAGAAATCCTTTGAAATTGCTTGGAGAAGATGTAGACTCATGAGAGGAAACTTGGGAGAGAAGATTTTGTTATTTTAGGAGTTATGGTGAGAATGAGAGGTTTAAGGGGACTTAGGGTATTTAATAGGTGAGAATATAGTTTAAAGATTGTTCACATTCATTAATGAAATATAAAGAATGATTGAAATGTCCTTACTTAAAAACTAGAAAATGGGGCTCATGAAGGACCCACCCCGATCCGTGAGCTTCACTATAGCCCATGGCAATGATCGTGGACCTAGATTTGAAGTTGGGAAAAAGTGGTACCTGTTGGATCTCCTTCACGGAGAACATAATGGTCCATGAAGGATAATATAGTTTGTGGTCTAAAGTCGTGATGAGGGACTTCAACTTTGGAAACTTGGGGTTTTGCAAGTCCCTCCAAGGAGACCACTATGGTCCGTGAAGATCAGTACGACCCGTGGTGGAGTGGTCATGGTCCCTAACTTGGAATAGAATCAGGGTGTCTCAAAGGGTGTCTTTCATGAATGGTACCACGACTCGTGATGCTCACCATGGCCCGTGGTCCCTATCGTGAACCCTTTCCCGCAGAGCTTGAGATTTAGGACTTTAACCACAGTGTCTCACCATATGTCGTGGTGAAGAATACCACCCATGATGACATTCGTGGTCATCACCTGGTGCCAAAAGTTTAGTTTTCTGGGAAATCATCTTTGAACCTCATTTTAGGACTTTTCAACTTCTGGGGCCTTATAATAAGAGACTTGGAAACATCTGTATATACCTATTTAGTCTCGATCCAGGTCTTATATCCTTGATCCTCTTTATCCGCTCTGTCGATGTGAATATATATATATACACATAGTGCCAAAATATTATAGAAAGGGTCAACGACTCTCCATTTGGTCAAGTAAAAAGTGATTAAATGCTAGATGCTTCTAATGTTTTCATCTAGAAAAGAAGCACATCCTCAACACCTCATAAATCTCAAAAATTAGTTTCTTAAAGTTATCCAGGTGGTACGACTCCTGTTAAAAGATAAGTTTAGTAGTAAGAAGGGCAACAACCTTGTTTTCTTAAAACATAATCATAAAAACCAATAAATGCACCAGGATCTTGCCACAAAACACGTGAGAATGAACAACCAATGCAATGCTTATCATCACCAGCATAAAAAAAACACGTTCAAATCACATACAATATAAAACAACAAGTTCCTTACTTTTAGAGCACAGAAACTATCCTGGAATCTAGCTGGTTCTTAACCAAGGCCTTATGCCAAAATATTTTAGCCATCTCAACAACAGTAACATAAGAAGGATATTCTCTACTCATGAAACAAAAGGAATTATAAAGAATCAACAGTCAAAGAAGTAACTCAAGAACCTCCACACCTATCTAAAGGTACCATCCAAAGGAGAAAAACATCACTAACTCCTTTCTAAGTCAATAATATGCATTGAAGGATCAAAGGCTTAACCATGAGATAGGGATTTCATCATAATTACAAGCCTAAATTGGGCAGATCCTCACAATTCTCAAACAACTTCAGGGTCCTGATACTAGTGAAGGACACCAAACCAAAGAAAAACTCATAAGAAGCCACTATAATGGCTAAGGATCAACAAACATCCATTCAAAGGTACTAATCACACCCACTGCTATAAAGCATCAAAAATAAACCCTAAAGAGATTTAACAGCACTAGACTAATTCATAAGCAGGGATTACTAATCAAGACTATGGATCTAACTATGCTAAACTAGTCTAAAGCTCATACGGAATCAAAAAGTAATGATAGGGAAGGGATTTCTAAATCTGCAAAATACAATCTTAACTCACATGCAATATATGATAAACATTATATTATGTAGCATAATCTAATAATAATAAGTAGACCATAACCTACCTTAAAGCTGATTGTGCGCATTCTAAAGTCTAAAAATTCAAAGCTTTGTCTTATGGATCCCCTTCGATTACCGCCATACTATCAAAACTAGAATGAGAAAATCAATATGAAACTAAAATGTAATGACCCTCCATCTAATTGTTGAGTTAATGCATTCATTTCATCATTTAGAGCATTTCTATAGCGATTCTAAGTCATTTATGAGTTGCTGGCACTGATTGTTCGATTGCCTGGTCATTCGTTTGGGTTTGAGGTCTATTTCCCTATTTTGGAGCTTATAAAACTTGAAATGTTTTTTTCGGTCATAACTTCAAGTAAATAACCTCAAAGTAGAATTTTGATGATTTTATCAGCTCCAAAATGGCCAAATTAGGCTAGTAGCATAGTTAGCATGAGAATCGGGACATTCAGTGTGAATTTGGACCAATTGGCATTTTAGCCTTTGATATTTAGCCTAAGTTTGACTTTGGTCAACATTCTTGGAAGACTTTCTTAGATGAAAATTCCATCAGCGCGGTTAGTTTCAAAAGTTTGAGTTTGGTCCAGAATGATCTTTTGTTTGCTTTTGAGGCTTCTAGTTTAATCCCAAGACCCGTTGTGGAAATTAACTAAATATGGAACTTGGGTGTGGGACCTACTTTTTGTCAAAATGACCCTTTATGGAAATTTTGACTGTGTCATTGAGTCTGTAATATCAAATTTGATGGGTTAGCATATCTTATTTATGGGCATGGGGTTTCAAATAAATCCCAAGCACCCAGTTGGGGACTTGTCCATTTACAAAACCAGCTATTGCAGGCCAGGTGGCCTTCTCATTCATAAATAAGTGGTCGTGATTCATACTTCTTTCCTTTGGTTTTTGCAATTGCGGGCCACATGTCATATTCGCGATGGTCTTTTAGTTGATTGTTTGCTATCGTGGGGCACTTTTTAATTAAGAATAGAGATGCGATCAACACTTCATCCCAACTTCAAAAGTGATTATCACTCATGTGTTTGATCGAGTTTAGGTGATTCAAATCTTGGGTTTTTTGGAATCTTCATGGCTATATATAGGATTACTCGGGAGTTAGAGGGAAGGCTTCATCTGAGGTAAATTTATGCTTATAGCTGTTGTCCTAGCTCTTAATGGTGATTAATTTGGGAAATTATTGCATGTCTTTGTTTGGGCTGTTCTGAGCCTCAAACATGTTCTATTTTGGAACAGAAGTTTGGGGAGGTATTTAGGACCTTCTCACAACGTCAATTTTAAAATTACTAGATTGGGTCTCACATTCGTGTTTTGACTCCAAAATTGGCCTATCTTCAATTTTGATAATTCTAGTGTTAAAATGATCATAATAAAGTTGTGATTCTATTTTTGATAGCGTGGCAACGTTTTGAGGCCGTACAAAAGGGAAAAGCTCCGGCTACATAATTTGAAGCATGCGTAGTCGCTTACAGTTAGGCTACAATTTCTCTCTTCTTAGACTAAGCATGAATACATATTTTTCTATTGAATTTAGTAGATTTGGGGGTGTTTGGTGGTTGATCATGTTAAATTTCTAGAATCCATGCCTTAGGCTATATTTTGGGTATTTTAGGTGGTTGAAGCATGTCTATTGTATTTGTTGATCATTATTACCTTATTGTGTGCCTTTGTATAGTTTATTTTTATTCTTGGAAGTATGTTTGGACTTAGTTAAGTCTTAAACTATAGATTTCCATAGGCTTGCATATTTTTGGAGCCGTTGGACCTTTAAAACTCTCGTTGTCACTTCAGACGGCTTAGCTCCCTATAGACTGATTTAGAAGACTTGAGTCTAATAGTCTTTTTTGGTTTAGGGTTACTTGATTCTGGGTTTTGGAAGATACTCATTGATTCTGGTTGGATATGGTTTAGGCTGGAGTGATTTGTTGATGGCACTCAGATTGAGGGTATACCCCATGATTCTCGGTTGGCCATTAATCTTATTTCTAGCCAATTCTCCTCTATTCGTAGTTCAAGTCCCTAATTCATTCCACCGTGTGAGGTTTAAGGCATTGTATTAATATTTTAGCCTCGGTTCAAGTCCCTGGCCTTCTTCAGCCGTGGTTCAAGCCCATCGCTATTTGAAGTCGTGGTTCAAGTCCACCGCTCCTTATAACTTAGTTCAAGTTCATAGCTTCTTTAAACTCGATTCAAGTCCTTGGTCATATTTATATGTGGTTCAAGTCCACAATTATCCTTATCCTTGGTTCAAGTCCTTAGTTACTCCAAATCTCAGTTCAAGTCCTTGATTCTTTCATCTTCATCCGATTTAAGTCCCTAACTATTTCTAGTTTGGTTAAAGCTTAAGGCTCATGGCTGGTTCAATTTAAGTCTATGGGAAGTTGTGGAATTGTTGGAAACTTCATCAAATTCTATTATTACACTTCAAATCTTCTTTGCACTTGTTAGGCTTATGGGAGTTTTCTCGGGTTTTACTTTTAACTTGCGTACAAGCGTACCCTCGGGTTTATGAGAGCTCGGTTGGGTTTAGTTAGCTATTCTCCTTTTCTTTGTATATTACTACGCTCATGTACATTTGTTTTCATAATACAAGTCTAAGCACTAGCTACCAGCGTTAATCTCAAGCCACCTTCAGACATACTTGGAGGCGAGGGTAAGTAAATAACGTCCCCTTCTATATATATTATGACTCTTTTGCTTTTGAGACAGTCTTGTTTTGGTGTCCCACTTTTAGAACTTTTACTCATTTTGTTAGTTGCTTTGTACATGTGACTTCCAAGTTCTGAGAGGGATATTTTATTTGTATATAGTTTTGGGTTTCTTCCGCTTCTTCATTTATGATTCTTGTTATTTATGTTATTTCTTAATTTGAGTTTAGTTTTTAGCCCTTAATCCCATTACTTGTAGCTCTGGAATATGGCTTGACTTGTTTACTGGTGGGTTATAGTAGGCGCCATCATGACTCGAGAAATTGGGTCATGAAGATTTAGTATTAGAGCCCCAAGTTCAGCTATCTCTCTTGAATAAAGCTAACATTTAGTAGATCCTACAGATTTGTGTACAGATATCCATAACTTATCTTCGGAAGGCTACAAGATGTCTTTAGGAGCTCTTTCTCTTTTCTATCACTTTGGTGCAGTGTGTAGTTTATCAGTTTCATAAAATCTTACTTGTTACACTCTTTTACAGGATGGGCTTGCATTCATGGTGGAGAAAGTAAGGGTGATGTACTTGAGCCCATAAATATATCCCTAGTTAGAGGTCAACTCCTAGGTCTTTCCAGGGCTATATCCCCATCCCATGATAGAGAGCATACTCCAGAGTCGGAGGCAGAGCCATAGGTAGCTCCAGGATATCTCCAGCCAATGGTCACAAAACCATTCTAGCCACCGCCCACTCCAGGTACAACTCTTGACCTTCAAGCTATGTTAGCCCAGATATTGGAAGTAATAGGGGGTATGCAGTAGGTCCTAGCTCTAGATGCTCCAGCACAACAGGGTCATCCTGCACCAGCAACACTAGGAGTTTAGTTGCCACTAACACCTACCGCTACTCAACCGGATAGTTTGGAGGGTTCCATGCCATTGCGTTAACTTATATGCTTGGAGTGTTTCTTAGATTATCACCACTGAGGTTTTATAGAGATATTAGGGAGGATGCCCATGAGTTTCTTCTTACTTGCCATGAGCGACTTTATACTTTTAGATTGGTGGAGTTGTGAGGAGCTAACTTCAATGCATATCAGCTAGATAGTCTTGCTAGACAATGATGATGTTCATATTAAGAGACCAAGCCAGATGGGTTTCCTATGGTGTTATGGATAATATTTTGTGAGGCCTTCTTCTCTAGATTCATCCTAGGAGCACCAAATATAATCTCCGACATCAGTTCTTACAATTGGAGCTTGGCTCTATTATCATATCAGTGTGTAAGACTAGATTTCATGAGCTCTCTCAGCATGCCACTATGATCTTACCTACCGAGGAGGAGAGAGTTTGGTGCTTTGTTGGAGGATTAAGAATTTAGAATGTGGATTGAGACTCAGTCCTTAGTATCAATGGGACTTTACTTATGGATGAGGTGGACTACACCGGCACACTTGAGCATCTCTATTGCGAGGCCCAATGGGGCAGCGATAAGAGAGCCATACATGATGATAGTCATAGTGGGCCCCATTTTAGTCCTAGGGACTCATATGATAGGACCTTACAAAAGTTCTAATAGGGTTAGTCCAATCTCCTATTTCATGCTTTGCTACATGCTTTAGAGGGTGACCGACACTATTATGGTGGTTCTACTGCCGGTCTTAGTTTGGGCTGAGGCAGTGCTTAGCCTGGTTCTTCAAGCTAGGGTGGCCAGCCTCTAGTTGTGAGTAGACTGCCATAGGGGTGTTATGACTTCAATGAGCTAGATCATTGGTCAAGAGAGTGCCCTCTTCGTAAGATAGCCACCTCAGCTCCATAGGCAGCTATAATGGCACCAACAGCAATACCTCTAGTTAGAGATGGAGTCTAGGGTCAAGACCATATAGGTGGTTACCAGGGGTGCACGGGGAGGTCCTTGGGGAGTTAGGTCAGGTGGATGAGGTGATGTGCAAGGTAGAGGCACCCAGGGCCACTTTTATACAACTTCAGTTAGAGTAGAGGCTGAGGCATCGGAAGATGTGATTACAGGTACAATTATTTTATTCTATTAGACAACCTTAAGTTTAGTTTATCCAGGTTCCACTTATTCATATGTATCTATGTATTGCGCTCCTTGGTTAGTATGGTCCAGAGCCCTTAGCAGAGTTGTTGTATGTTTTGACCTCAGTAGGTGATTCTTTAGTAGTGGATCAGGTTTTTAGATCATGTGTAATCACTATTTAGGGGTAGGACACTTGGGGTGATCTAACTTTACTTAATATGTTAGATTTCAACATGATTCTTGGCGTGGACTGGCTATCCCCTCATTGAGAGGTCTTAGATTACTATGCCAGGATCGTTACCTTAACCATACCTAGTATTTTATTAGTGGTGTAGTAGGGATCTTATAGTCATATGCCGGTTGGGATGATTTCTTTCATTCGGTATCAAAGGTTAATATCTAGCGGGTATTTCTCTTATTTATCTTATGTTAGAGATGTTAGTAGGGAGGGCCCTATGATTGATTTAGTGCCTATAGTCTTAAAGTATCAAGATGTGTTTCCTACGACTTGCCAAGCCTACCCCAGATTGTAATACTAACTTTTCTATTGACTTAGAGCCAGGTACTAATCCCATTTCCATTCTGCCGTATCGTATGATGCCCTCTTCAGAGCTCAAGGATCTTAGTATTTAACTTCAGGATCTCTTAGGTAAGGGATTTATTTGGCCTAGTGTATCACCTTAGGGTGCCCCATTCCTATTTCTGAAGAAGAAGAATGGTACTCTGTGGATGCGTATTGATCACAGGCAGTTGAATAAAATAAAAGTGAAGAATCATTACCCCATGCCTTTTATTGATGATTTATTTTGCAAACTTTAGGGTGCTGCGGTGTCTTCTAAGATTGATATGCATTTCAGTTACCACCAATTTAGGATTAGGGTAGTAGATATCCCTAAGACAACATTTAGGACTCGTTAAGATTATTATGAGTTCCTAGTGATGTCTTTTCTGTTGGCTAATGCCCCTACGACCTTCATGGACTTGATGAATCATGTACTTAGGTTGTATCTGGACTTTTTTGTATCCTTCATCAATGGTATATTGGAATACTCATGAAGGTAAAGTGAGCATGAGCAACATTTGAGGATAGTGCTCCAGACTTTGAGAGATCAGCGACTTTATGCCAAGTTCTCAAAATGCAAGTTCTAGCTTGAGTCTATAGCATTTTTGGGGCATATGGTGTCTAAGGATAGCATTATGCTAGATTTGGCAAAGATCGAGGTTATTCATGACTTTGAGAGATCAACGACTTTATGCCAAGTTCTCAAAGTTCAAGTTTTGGCTTGAGTCTATAATATTTTTAGGGCATGTGGTTTCTAAGGATAGTATTATTCTAGATTCGGAAAAGATCGAGGCTATTCATGATTGGGCTAAGCCCACCACTATGACTGAGATTTATAGCTTCATCTGATTGATAAAGTACTATAGGCTTTTTATTGAGGGTTTTTCTATTATAACGACACCTTTGACTCGATTGACTCGCCATGATGTTCCCTTTGAGTGGTCGGAAAAGTGTGAGAGGAGTTTTCTAAGGCTCTAATAGTCTCTTACCACCGCTTCTATATTGACTTTTACAGTTGAGGGTGATGTCTTCATGATTTATTATATGCATCTCGCATTTGTTTAGGTTGTGTACTGATGCAACAGGGATGGGTTATTACTTATGCATTAAGGCATCTTAAGCTGCATGAGCTCAAATACCCTATTCATGAATTGGAGTTGGAAGTGGTGGTTTTCACGCTTAAGATTTAGAGGCACTACCTGTATGGAGTTTGATGTGAGATCTCCACTGATCACAGGAGCCTTCAGTACATTATAAGTTAGCAGGATCTTAATTTGAGGCAGCACCATTGGATTGAGCTCCTGAAGGACTATGACCTCTCTATTCTCTACCATCTTAGCAAGGCAAATGTAATAGGGGACACCTTGAGTTGAAAGGTAGTGAGTATGGGTAGTCTAGCCTTTCTTTTTGTGGTAGAGCAACCTTTGGCTTTGGACATCCAGTCCTTAGCCAATAGGATGATTCATCTTGATATTTTTGATTCCAGGCATGTGCTAGCTTATGTGTAAGTTCAATCATCTCTATTGGATCGTATATTTAGTAATTAGTTTGAGGATGAGGATTCGGCTGCTCTTTGAGATTGGGTTTTGAGAAGTGATTCCGATCAGGCTACTTTCGACCCAAATGGGGTATTGAGGTTTGGTGGTCATTTATGTGTTATGAGAGTTGGCATTTTGATCTAGTTGATCCTTAGTGAGGCCTATGATTCCTGGTATTCTATCCATTTTAGGTGCCACTAATATGTCTCGTGACATGAGGCAAAATTATAGGTAAAGCGACATGAGGAGAGATATTGCAGACTATGTGTCTCATTATTTGAGTTGTTAGCAGGTGAAGGTCGAGCATTTGAGGCGTGGTGGCAAGTTCTAGAGATTACCCAATCCTGAGTGGAAATGGGAGTGTATCACTATGGACTTCATTATGGGTTGCCTCAGACTCCCAGAGGTATTGATAGTATTTGGGTCATCGTTGAACTATTTACCAGGTCTGCACACTTTTTCCTTATTCATTCTTCCTACAGTACTGAGAGGTTGGCCCATATCTATATTAGGAGTTTGTTCATTTTCATGGTGTGATTATTTCTATTATTTCAGAACGGGGCTCACAGTTTATATCCAGCTTTTTGAGGACCTTTTAGGAGGAGTTGGGAACTCGTGTTGACCTTAGCACAAGTTTTCACTCGCAGACTGATGGTCAGTCAGAGCGCACTATTCAAGTTCTTGAGGATATGTTGTGAGCCCGTGTTATGGATTTTGGAGGTCAATTGGACCAGTTTTTGTGAGTTTACGTACAATAACTATTACCACTCTAGTATTTTAATGGCCCCGTTTGAGGCCTCATATGGTAGGCGTTATCGCTCTCTGGTTGGTTGTCTTGAGTCTACAGAGCCCAGGCCACGTGGTACAAACTTGATATAGGATGCCTTAGATCATGTAAGGGTGATTTATGATAGGCTCAGGATAACTAAGAGTATACACCAAAGTTATTCGGATCATAGGAGTTGATCATTGAGATTTGTTGTTGGTGACAGAGTATTCTTCAATGTATCACCTATGAAGGGCATGATAAGATTTGGGAGGAAGGGCAAGCTTAGACCTAAATATATTGGTCCGTTTGAGATTTTAAGGAGAATTGGTGCGGTTGCATATGAGTTAGCTTTTCCCAGCCTTCTTAGCTATCCATCTAGTTTTCCATGTTTTGAAACTGTGCCGGTATGTTCTATTTGAGTTTCATGTGCTCTAGTATGACGCGGTTGAGTTGGATGATCGTCTGACCTATATTAAAGAGTTAGTTTCATCTTAGACTGAGATGTGAGGTTTTGTGATCTAGAGCCATTCCTATGGTTAATGTCCATTGGAGACATCATCTAGTCAAAGAGGCTACCTGGGAGACCAAGAAGGAGCAATTCCCCTGCCTATTTGAGACTTCAGGAACTTCTTGACTCTTATTTTTGTGAGCAAAAGTTCTTTTAGTAGTGGATGTTGTAATGACCCTCTAGGTCATTTTTGAGTTAATGCATTCATTTCATCATGTAGAGCATTCCTATAGTGACCCCAAGTTATTTATGACTAATTGGGACTAACTATTTGGTTTCCTGGTCATTCATTTGGGTTTTAGGCTCGTTTTCCTATTTTGGAGCTTTTAAAACTTCAAAAGTTGATTTCGGTCATAACTTCAGGTAAACGAACTCAAAACAAAATTCTAAAAATTTCATCAGCTTTGGAATGGCCAAATTAGGCTAGTAGCTTGGTTGAAATGAGTATCGAGGCTTTCGATATGAGTTTGGGCCAGTAGGAGTTTAAGCCTTTGAAATTTGGCTTAAGTTTGACTTTTGTCAACATTTTTAAAAATGCACTCGGATTGAAATTTCATTAGCGCAGTTAGTTCTAGAATATGGTGTTTGGTCTAGAATGACCTTTCATTCACTTTTTAAGGCTTTTGATCTAATCTCAAGGCCCATTGTAGAAATTGTGTAAATATGACACTTAGGTGTGGGACCCACTTTTTGTAAAAATGATTTCGTATTTAAATTTTAACCGCACCATTGAGTCTGGAATGCCAAATTTTATAAGGTAGGATATCTCATTTGCACACACGGGGTTCCAAATAAATCAAGATCACCCTATCGAGGACTTGCCCATTTCTAAAACTAGCTGTTGCAAGCCATGTTTGACTATCACGTTCGCGAGCCATCTAGGTCGCGTCCACGAAGCACTAAGTTGTCAGGCCTTCGCATTCGTGAACTAGTGGTGGCGATCGTGGACCTTTTCTCCTTTGGATTTTGCGATCTCAGGACACAGTTCGCATTCACTATGTATTTTGGTTGAGTCTTCACCATGACGGGCCATATTGGCCACGATCGCGATGAACAATTCTTTGTCTTTTCTAATTAAGACTAGAGACGCGATAAACATTTCATCCCAACTTCAAAAGTGATTATCTTTCTCATTTTAGCTCAGTTTTAGGCAATTCAAAACTTGGGGTGTCCAAAATCTTCATGGCTACGTATAATAGAGCTCGAGAGTTAACGGGGAGGCTTCATTTGAGGTAACATCATGCTTATAGCTTATGTACTAGCTCTTAATGGTGGTTAGTTTGGGAAATTATTGCATGTCTTTTTTTGGGCTGTTATGAGCCCTGAATTGTGTTTTATTTTGGGACACAAGTTCGGAGAGGTATTTAGGACCTTCTCATGAAGTCAATTTTGGAATTACCAGAGCGGGTCCCATATTCTTATTTTTTTACTCCGAAATTAGTCTATCTCTGATTATACTAATTTTAGTGTTAAAATTACCAGAACAACATTGTGATTCTACAGCATTCCAAGGTTGTACAGAAGAGAAAAGCTCTATTTACGTGATTTGAAGCATGCGTGGTCGACCTCTATGTAGTCTATTGCTTCCCTTCCCTTTGACTGAGCATGACTAATTATTTGTATGTTGAATTGGGTGGATTTGGGGGTCTTTGATGGTTGATCATGTTAAATTCCTAGAATCCACGCCTTAGGCTATATTTCAAGTATTTCGGGTTGTTGAAGTATGTCTATTGTATTTGTTGATAATTCATACTTTGTTGTGTACCTTTGTATGATTTATTGTTAATGTTGGAAGCAAGTTTGGCCTTAGTATAGCCTTAGACTAGTGATTTCCATAGACTTGCATACTTTTGGCGCCGTTACACCTTAAAAACTCCCGATGTTGCTTTAGATGGCTTAATTCCCTGTAGAATGATTTAGCAAACTTGAGTGTGATAGTCTGGGCCTTAGCTAGGCAGTAACACTGCTTTCGGAACCTTTTTTTTCCATAATTCCTTTTTTCTGTTGGTTCCGAGTTACTTGATTTCGAGTTTATGAACCTACTCATTGAATCTGGTAGGATATGGTTCAGGATGAAGTGATTTATTGATGGCATTTGGATTGGGGGTACACCCTATGATGCTTGGTTAGCCGTTGATCCTATTTTTAGACAATTCACCTCTATTGATGGTTCAAGTCCCCAATTCACTCCACATGTGAGGTTCAAGTCTTTGCCTTTGTATTTTAGCTTCGGTTTAAGTCCACCGCCATTTGTATCTGTGGTTCAAGTCCACCATTCCTTATAGCTTGGTTCAAGTCCATAGCTACTTTCACCTCAGTTCAAGTCCTTGATTCTTTCATCTTCATCTGGTTCAAGTCCTTAACTCTTTCTAGTTTTGGTAAAGGTTTAGGATCACAGGTCGGTTCGGTTTCAAGTCTGTGGGAAGTTGTGGCACTGTTGGAAACTTCGTCGGATCCTCTTATTACACTTTAAATCTTTCTTGCACCTATCAAGCTTATGGGAATCCGCTTGGATATTACTTTTAAGTTGCGCATGAGTGTACCCATCAGGTTTACGGGAGCTCGGTCAGATTTAGTTAGCTATCCTCCTTTTCTTTGTGTATTAGTATGCTTTTGTGCATACCTATTAGATTTCTCATCCTTATTGCTCATGGTATTTTAGATTCTTGCATTTCATATTACTTTTGTTTTTCTTGCTCAGTTGGCCTATGATTTCTACTGGGTACCTATTATTTTTGTGCTCATACTATACTCTGCATCTGTTTTCATGATGTAGGTCCGAGCAAAAGCTACCACCATTGATCTCAAGCCAGCTGCAGTCATACTTGGAGGAGAGGGTGAGCACACAACATCCTAGATTTACCCATCTCTTTTCATATTTATTATTATGACTAGTCTTTTTCTTTTGAGACAGTCTTGTTCGGTGAGCCACTTGTGGGACTTGTACTCATTTTGTTAGTAGCTCTGTACATGTGATTGTCAGGTTCTAGGAGGGATCTTTTATTTGTATATAGTTTTGGCTTACTTGTGCTTCTTTGTTTATGATTCCTGTTTTTTATGTTATTATTTAATTTGAGTTTAGATTTTTTCTCTTAATCCCATTACTTGTAGTTCCGGGATATGGGTTGGCTTGCCTACTGGTGGAATATAGTCGGCACCTTCATGACTCGAGAAATCGGATCGTGACATAACGATATCCATATTGACATTACAAATTCAGATCAAAATTGAGTAAAAAATTAACCTTCAAACGATGGTACAAAATTCTGAAACCAAAATTGTCATTATGTTCTACTCGAAGTGAGGATCACATGCCGAAAAGTTGGAGAAAATGCAGCCCTATTTGGACCTCAAATGGTCCAAATACCTTACTTTAAACTTGAAATCAAGAAAGTTTAGACACAAAAACATAATTGAATCTAGTAAATAAAGCTAGCATCAAGTTTAGGAAATAGAGATGGAGGAAATTACCTTTGAAACACTGGGAATGCATAAGAATTGAGAAAAATCACCTTGGTTTGATCTCTCTTGCAAATGGGTTCCTTTTTAGGAAGAATGAGGAAGAAAGGGAATGTAATTCCCAGCAACTAAAAGGGGCTATCGCTTTACCATCACTTGGTCGCTAAAGCGATCCTCGCCCATAAGGTGCCTATCATTAAAGCGATGGCCAGGTCGCTAAAAAGGCCATCTCTTTCACGACCCCCTCCCCCTGATGCCCATCACAAAATACAACCCTTGGCCACTAAACTGGCTAGTGCAAAAGCAGCCAAAGGTCACTAAAGCCATGGAACAAGAAGCCAGAAACCAAAATAATAGCCAAGTGACCCAAAATATCGAACAAGCCCTCGAAATTCATTTGGAGTCCAAATGATGCAAACCAAAAGTGCAAACCACTCCAAAATGACATTCCGGACTCAATAGAATAGATGAAATAACCAACAGAGGTCGTCTTGTCAAAAATATTGACTAAAGTCAACACTTATAAAGAATTTACAAACAAAATGCCTAATGCCATAAACTCACCCTGAAAGCCTCGGAAACTAAGCCAAAGGCAGTTCTAGACTAAAAATAGCATTCTTGAGCTAAACGAGCTATCAAAATGTCAATATGAGCATGTTTACCAAGAATGTTGACTGAAATCAAATTTGGCCAAAACTTTAAAGTTAAAATGCCTAATCACACAAACTCCAAACAAAAATCTCAAAACCTGAACCAACCAACACTAGACCAAAATATCCCATCCAGAGCTGATGGAACTTACAAAAACCCCATCTAACACCCAAAACTGCAGATGTTGACCAAAGGCAACTCTTTTACTTATGAACTTCTAAAAAGAGGAAACTCACACCAAACTCAAATGAAATACCCAATGATCGAACGATCAGTCTGAACAAGTCATGAATGACTTTGGGCCACTACATGAAATATCTACATACTAAGAAGACTAGGAAATAATAGAAAAGACTTGGAGGCTCATTATAGTTTGATTTCGTGAAAACACTATTCTCACTACCAAAAATCCAACTCTCAACATTTTTTCTTCAACAACGAGCTAAGGAAGGTATTTTTAGGGCACCTTCTGGGTCAATTTGAAGGGGGAAATGATATGGGAAAATTCCAAATTAAAAAATTCTTTGAGGATAAGGCTATAGTTGGCTGATTGTACAGATTCGTACCGTTTTTGAAAAGAGAAATGAAAAATCAGAGAGGAGAGGTGATACCATTGCTGAGTTCATCTTTGTATAGATGAAGAGGATAAGCGATGCGAGGTAAAGAGCCATACAAGACAAATCTTTGTTGAATATTGATCAAAATGGAGTTGTTGAGTGAGAAATTGGGCGAATAGAATTTGGGGATTAGGATTGTTTGGTTTGAGTTATTCTCACATCTATTGGTTGTTGTTGTCGTAGAAAGAAAGAGAAGAGGATAAAATGAGTTAAAGGGGGAATGGGCCGGGTATGAGGTGATTTGGGGTTGGAAAATTTGGGGTTCTGAATTAAAAAGGCCAAAAGTTGGTTGACTTAAAGAGGTGAAGGGAACATGTTCTTTCATGCCTTCACTAAATTGAAATCAACTTGAATTTGATAAAACAGGACTGAGACAAATTATATAGTAAATCAATTATCTAAGATTCTTTACTTTAACAACATAAAATAATTATTTTGACATAAAAAGATCAGGTATATCGATCAAAATATGGATTAATCAATTTTTTAAGAAATTAGAATGCATATTTAATTTAGACACTAATTTTTTGGTAAATGATTTTTTCCTATCTTTATTAAAAGTAGTAAGTATATATATATATATATATATATATATAGAGAGAGAGAGAGAGAGAGAGAGATGTACTTTATAGAAAATGATAAAATTTCTTGAAAAACAATTTCAAAAGTAGTTTTGAATTTTGAAAATAATTATTTCAAATTATTTAAAATTGAAAAAGCTTAAAAAGTATTGAATTGTGGAGGGTCAAAATTGGGTGCCAACAATTGCCCTTCATTTGGCTAGGTAGATGAAAGAGATCCAAGGCAAAGGAAATTGATGAATCCAATTTTGTCTATTTACTAATTCATCTTTTTGGAATGGTGAATGGTAAGGATTCTATTGAATTATGACCGGACCCTGGTATTGAGTTTCCTAGATATCTCAAAATATATGATAACTCAGGCTACTTGTAGTTCGAAATGCTTAATTTTAAGCATGATTTTGAAAGATTTCAAAAGCTATCCTGATGTCGAATTATGGAAAGACCAAAAAGATCAATAAAATAGAATGAGGAGAAATTTTCTAGAGTAGAGTCTAGTTTTCAACACCGAGCTCTCCTACATATCCCTAATGTTGGGAATCAGGCTGCTTGTAGTGCGACTCAATCAGTTCAAAAGGATATCTCTTATGTAGAAATAACCTTTAGCTTATAAATGAGTGGCAAATGAATTGAGCATGAAAAAAGGCTTGCAAACATATCAACTATGAAATGCGGGGCCCTTCACACCTATAGGTAATAACTTACATGGACATAGTTTCCAAATCTCTAGGTTTATTGTCAATTGATTTGAAGTAAAGATTGATGGTGAACTCAATGTGGATTTGGAGGTTACATTGAATGGAAAACTAAAGAATACAAAACAAAAAAAAATAACTCACATTCCTTCTTACAGGGATATGGTTGGATTATGGTGGAAGTCGACGCTCAACTCGCGTCCAAAGAGTTTCATATTACTTTTTGGACTATGTCCTAGCTTGCTGCTAAGAAAAAGCTCCATATCGTGCTGCATCCTTTTTGACGTAGCCCACACTTGTGTATTGAAAAATTTTGAAAAAACTTGTTAGTAATAGATAGAACTCAAACAAAAATATAATTCGTGCAAACCTGATTTAACATGTCATATTAAAGGAGATGATGATCCAATTTCAAGTGTACTTCTCTTGATGAAAGTAGTGATCAAAAGTGATGTGATAATTTGAACAAGGTGATGATCCAATAGCATAACATTACATGTCACACCTATGGAGGTGACTTCACAATGTAATATAATGTGTCATTTTGAAGAAACTGACGATCTAAATAATACAACGTGTCATATTGAAGGAAGTGATGCTCCAATAATAATATAACGTGTCACATTGAAGAAAGTGGTGCTCCAATAACATAATGTGTCATGCTGAAGGAAGTGACACTCTAATAGTATAACACGTCACATTTGAAGGAAGTGACACTCCAATAATATAACGTGTCACATTGAAGGAAGTGATGCTGCAATAATAATATAATGTGTCATGTTAAAGGAAGTGATGCTCGAATAATAATATAATGTGTTACATTGAAGGAAGTGATGCTTCAATAATAATATAACATGTCATGTTGAAGAAAGTGGCACTCCAATAATATAGAGTATCACATTAAAGAAAATGATGCTCCAATAATAATATAACATATCATATTGAAGGAAGTGACACTACAATAGTATCATAATGTGTCACGTTGAAGGAAGTGCTCCAATAAAAATATAACATGCCACGTTGAAGGAAATGACGCTCCAATAATAATTTAACCTACGATAAAGAACAAAATAGTAGTCATAGGGATAACAAATCTCAAAAAGTAAAGAGTAAGGTAATAGTATAATTATCTGACTAGCTTCTTGTAGTTTGTGAAATAGATAACATCTCAGGTTGTCATTAAAAACTTTGTCCTCCCTATTCTCACAAAGAACTTGTTATTTTGAAAATAAAGAGCTTAACATATGTTAAGACATAAAGATACATCATGACGATCTAGTAGCTGAGAAGAATGAAAGATTATGAAAAAATTCCTTGAGAGCTTTTAACATTGAATAGAGGCTCTAACGGCTGATTAAGGATGTCACAAAATATGTATCCCTATTTTAAAATTAAATCTTTTACAAATAGAGAATTTATTTGATGAAGAATGTATTTGAAACTTGAAATTGAATGGATATTTGAAAACGTTGAACCATTTCAGAAAGTTGCCCCTGTTTTCAGTCCAAAGGTACTTAATTGAAATAGTTTGTAAGAAACAAAAAATTGATTGATTGAAAGGCATGCCCCAATTTCCTTTGAGGTCTGTAGTTTGAAACAGTAAGAAGATCGAACACAAAACTTTGGGAGAATCTTTTGAAAATTTGCCTCCAATTCTAGAAACATACGTGGAGTTCAAATGCAATTAATAACAAAATAAATTGTCAAAGTAAACAGAAGATAGGTTTAAAGATGGAGTCGTTTTGGTTGTATTGATCCGATGAGGTCTGATAATATTAGCCATTGTGCCAGACTATTTCATCTATAACATTAAGAAAATGTCATGTAAATCACAATAAAATAATAGAAATAAATTTAGGAAATGAGTAAGGGTAGAAATCATCTAAATTATGAAGAGGCTAATGTGTGTCTAACAATGCTTTGTGTATTGATAGTTCCTGCATCCAAAGAAAAGTTCTTAGTTTTGAGAGAATGATTTATGTTGGCTTTGCCTTGCTGTTCCGATGCTCCTTCTTGCGTCTGATTTGCAAGCTTGTCCAGTCTTGACATGCAGGCTTAGTAAAAATTTTGGGGACCCTCCTCAAAAAAAATTCCCCAGTTGCAATTTAATTATTGTCTCTGATTCTAACTTATCCGAGAAAGCCATCTTCTAAATAATTTTGAGAGGATCTCAAAATTCTGCCCCAGTTTTCACTATAAAAGAAAATAGAAATTTTATAAGGAATATAACCAAGCTGGTGTGGTGCGTACATATCCGACATGAATCATGTCAAATGTAGTTTCAATTACAAAGAAAAACTGAGATATTTTGATAACGTTACCAAAGTCGATGAAGCCACAATCGTATTTGACTAGGAAAATCAGGTCAAATGTAGTTCACATACAAATAAAAAGTGTGATTACGAAAGAAACAAAGTGATAAAGTACAATTACAGGGAAAGAAAATAAAAGGTATAAATGCAAGATTGAAAGACGCCAAAAGGGCGACCTCAAAAAAACTTCATTCTTCCTTGGAATTGGTTATGGCTACTTTTTGTGATCGGAGAGTGGGTTTTTATTCATATTCACTAGAGATTTTGTAAGTGTTACCATCTTGTTTTCAATTAGTTCTTGGAATATAGGTTTGAGTGTGACTTATCGATATCACGCCCAACAACCTTTGAGGGATAAGCACAATGCTTTCTTGGGTCATATCAATCAGCCAAAGTATTCACAGCCTTGGATTTTATTGAATGAAGTATTTTTACTGCTTTCAATCTCTCAAAAAGGTGAGTCAGTTATTCCTCCAATGGAGTGAAAAATCGAGGAGGCTCTCTATCAAAGTTGGGACAAGGCACATTGGTTTGAAGATTTTACATTGGTCGTGGGGCATGATATGTTGATTGTGTGTTGTAGATAGGGTGTTGTGAAGCTGGATAGCCTGAGGTGGTTGGCGGTTATATGAGTTAGTCCCTCGATTCATTAACTCCATAATTTGTTTCTCCTTTTTCTTTCCACTTCCAAATGAACCCATTTGGAAGGCTCTATTAGTGAAATGAGTGATGGAAAAATTTGTTATTCTCCTAGTATTAAGACCATCTTCAATCATTTATCAGCTTTAATAACTTCAAAAAATGTCTTTCCACCCAGTGTCACCATTCACTCATAGTATTCTGAGTATTGATCTTGAATAAAGTATGTGATCATCTCTGTTTCTTCCATAGGTGGATACACCCTAGATACTTTTTCCTTCCAACGTATGGCATATTCTCGAAAGCATTCAATTGACTTTGGTTTTAGGTAAGTTATAGAGATTCTGTGAGAAGTGATCTCAACATGAAACTTGTAGTGATCCATAAAAGCATTCGCCAAATCATCCCAACTATGCCATTTATCACATCATGCCTGGAGTACCACTCCAAAGCTTTTCCGTTTAAACTTTGATTGAATAATTTAATTTTATCCCTTTATTATTTCTAACACCAATTAATTTTTCACAGAAAAATCTCAAATTGAAGAAAGGATTTTCTGATCCATTGAACTTTTCAAACGTCAGATTCTTGTAGCGCGGTGGTGGCTCAACCTCATGAAACATGCACAACTCTTCATATTTCATATTGTGGTTACTATCGAATCTGTGAAGACCTTTCATAACGTCTTCTAAGATTTTTATCTTTTTTTTAATCATCTCAATATCAATGATTTTGCATCATTTTCAATTTTATTATAGTTATCAACATCCTGATGGCATGAACCTTTGGTCTTGGTAACAGGTGGAGTAGCTACATAAGTGTACACTGGTGGAGCATGATGTTTTAGTGAATCAGTTAGAGATTTTGGAGGAGAAAATGGGTACAAGGGGAGCATCTTGAGTTGGATAAACGAGCGAAGCACTTTGAGTTTGCTGCAAGCGGTGAAATGGTCTCCTTGATCTAGCTTACATAAAGTTGAAAGTAAAGGTGGAATAGGTATTTTTTGCGAGTATCAGGGGGTAGGTTTTGTAAATCATCTTGGTATTACATCACCATAAGATTCATTTCAACAATTTATTTCTTTAGATGAGCAATGACTTCATAGTGTCATTCTGTTCCAGTCAAGGATCTAGGATTGGCCATGATAGATGAAGTGGGGATTGGTTCAGATGAAACAACCACGTTGATCAAACTAGAGTCCATTTTTGAACGAGTCTTCTTCGTAGTCCAAGCAAGAAATGGTGAGTCTATAACAACTTTCTTGACCTTAAACATTGTAAAATATGAATGTTCTGCCAGCGAGTATTTGAAACTGCTTTGATTTGGTCTTTATCAAGTGAGCAGGTTTAATTACCAACACAAATCAACCAGTTATGACCTAATTTCTTAGGTCATGATGGCACCTACTATAACCCATTAGTAGGTAAGTCTAATCCCTAGTCCAGAACCAGAAGCAGCGGGCTATTAAAATTATGAGAATCATATGAAGAGAAAAAATCATAATAATGAAAAGTAAGAAAAATAAACAAAAATATATCCAAGAACCATCCCCAAGACTTGGCATCAATCGATATTTGAGCATCTAATCAAAATAAGAGCATAGGGTTTTTACAAATACATAATATATATAGACAGCCTTCGAAAGTAAGTAAAGACTAGTCATAGCCCAAAATAAATGGGAATCAACAACTCCGAACACCAGGAGCTCACCAAATCTCCTATTCTAAGCTGGTCCGCATAAGTACAAATGATCGGCTATAACTTGTAATATGATCTGCAGGGCACAAAAATATAGTATGAGTAACAAACGAATGGTACTCAGTATGCATTGGTTGACTGAGCTCCACAGATAAAGCAAGTATATTTAACATATAATAAGTCAAATACAATACAAGTAACTAATCCAACTTAACCTAGTAGGGAGTACCAACAACAAATACAATATAAGATAAGTAACTATTGTGATATGGTAGTCCATTCATTCAATTTTTTGAAATTATCCCTTTTGAGGGTTTTGGTGCCGATTATGGCTAATTGAGAATTTGGGTAGTATGATCTCCCATTGTGCCTTGTTACTATTGTTATTAGTTCTCTGTAGTTATATTGGTAGATCTCGAGGCTTTGGTTTTTAGTTAGAGTTGGAGTAGTTGTGTTTGTTTTGGCTTCAGATGTAGCCAAATATAAGGATGGGAGTTGGTTAGAAAGTTCATCTATAGGATGGGGTCAAAGTAATTCATGGAATCTATGATTTTGATTTTTTTAGGATGCGATGTTCACTTTTGGCATATTTGGTAGATTGTGGTATTTGTGAGTGGGAGTTGGTGCCTTAGAGCATTATCGATCAGTTTTCCATGTTTGTATGCTGCCTACCGACTTGGTTTCCCTTGGAAAAAGATGGTTGGCTTAGATTTGAAGTGGCAGAGTGGTTTGTGGGCTCATAGTGCCGGCTTTTCAGAAGTCCTTATGGTAGGAGTAAGTCACTGGAGCTAGACTAAGTGTGGCCTTATCATTCATAGGATAATCATCCTTTGGAGTAGAGTGGTTGGTTTCTGAAGGTGAGTTATCAACTTGGATTTTTAGGTTTTAAAGTTGAGATTGGGATTTAGGGCTTTACCCCGGGTTGTTTTCCTTGTTCTGGTTAATGCAGTACCTAGATGTTTAGTGGAAGTATATGAGTCTTTTGTGGTTTGTGTGGTATGGCTCTATAAGCAAGTTTCAAATGGTGTTGGAGATGTTCATGGTGGCCAAGGACTGGAAGAACACCCTTGTGGCTAGAAAAGATGGATTTGGAGCTTAAGGTAAGTATTTTGAACGATTAGTTGAGTTGCATCTGTCATGGTCCTATATTTCTTATTTTGTCAGTTATGGTGTACTTTTGGTTTTCCTCAGGTGAATCTGGTGGTTTCGGTCAAGTTCGAACTAATTGAGCGAAGGTTGGAGCCAAAAATGGATTTGGAGGATTTTTTAGGGTTTGAAGTGAATTTGGGGAATTTCCTCTCAGCCTAACTTCTGTAAGGGCGTTGTTCGACTTTGGTCAAAACTCTAGGAAAAATACCTCAGAATAGAATTCTAATGGTTCCATCAGCTCTGGAATGGTCATTTTAGGCTAGTAGCATGTTTGGTTCAAGTACTTAGGCTTTCGATGCAAGTTTGAGCCATTAGGAATTATAGCCTTTAAGCTTTTACCTAAATTTGACTTTGGTTAATATTCTTGGAAGACGTGCTTGATTTGAAATTCTATCTGTGCGGTTAACATTGGAATGTCGAGTTTGGTCTAGAGCAACCTTTTGTGTGGTTCCCGAGGCTTCTGGTCTTATTTTGATCCCCATTATGGATTTTGGCTTAAAATAACACTTGGATGTGGACCCACTTTTATCAAGATAAACTCAGATGGAAATTTTAATCTAGTCATTTAGTCCAGAATATTGGATTTGATGGGGTAAGATAGCTCATTTTGCATGCATGGGGTTTTGAACAAATCTCGAGCACCTCGTCGGAGATTTTTCAACTTAGGCAAACCAACTGATGCAACTCAATTGGTGTAAGTCTAAATGACCTTTGCATTCACGGGGTGTAAAGGCTGCGTTCAAGAAGCACAGTTGACTAGACCTCTATGATCGCGTGGCCTTGGACCGCGATTAGGAGGTTGAGCAGCCCTGTTCTGCATTATCGCGAGGGGTCCCGCCACATTCACGATGCTTTGTCTGGGAGAGGGTCGCGATCACAAGATTTGGGCTCCGCGATCATGAAGAGCATTTTGACTGGTCTTTTAAATAAGACCAGTTATGCACCAGCCTAACCCTATATACTTTTTTTACAATTTCTTGAGCTTGGGAGCTCTGTTTGAGGCAATTTCAAGTGTTGGGTGTTTGTGTGGATTGTGACTACACAATGGAGTGTTCAGGGAGCTTTGGAAGGCATCATAGTGAGGTCATTTCGTGCCCAAAAGGCTGCCTTCTTTCTTGATTTCTCCATTAATGGTGAATTAATTGCATGAGTTATTTTTCCTTATTTCCGAGCATCAAATTGTGTCCATTTTAGGATACAGGCTTAATAAGTCGTTTAAAATCTTTTTACAGAGTTTATTTTGGGATTCCCAATGCAGGTCCCACAATCCTATTTTAGATCCAATTTTGGGTCCATCTATAAAAAAATGCATTTTTGGTGTCAAAACATCTGCGTTGACGTCGTGATTATTATTTGTTAGCGTGGCGACAATTGAAGGTGATTCAGAGGTGGAAAGCTTCAAATTGATGGATTCGGAGTGCATGTGATTGGTTTTGAGGTAGGCTATGGTCTCCCACTTTGAATGAGCTTTATTAGACATCGTTTAGTATTTATTACATGTGATTTTAGGTTGTTACTTGCCGAGTATAAGTTTTGCCTCCTTCTAGTTCATTTCTCTAGTTTCCGGTTAAGCCTTCGACTAGAACAATCCCTTAAGACACTTAGTTTAGGCTATGGGCCTCATTTATGTGGTATTTCCTTAGAATTATTATCCTTTTATGATTTATATCATTGGACTTAGTCTAGGTTTGAGCCTTAAGGTGCTTTAGTGTATGCTTTTTTGCCCTTATAGCTAAGCGTAGCTTCCGGTATGCCTTGTTATGGATGGTGTACCTTTGTGCTAGTGCCTAAGACCTCATTGGTACATCATAGCCGAAGGTTTGTCTTAGTTGTGCTCTTTGGGAGTTGAGATGGTATATTTTGGGGTAAGGAGTCGATCCTAGAGATATTTTCCCCCTATATGATTTTGAGCCATTTCTCGGTTATTTCGCTTTACATTTAATGGTAGGCTTGTGATGCCTTTATGTCTATTATCTATTGTTGGACCTGAGGCTATTTTCGAGGAAAGATTGGAACCCAAGTTAGTTCCTTTACATTTATTGTATGGTATGACTAGATGTTACTTTTCGGATTGTCTGTGTCTTGTTTGGATGATTGTGATGGCATGCTTGCATTGATTGGGCCTTTTCACATGTTATTGTGGTATAATCCCAACTTCTTCATTCAGTTTTTACTATCATTTTTAGAAGGAATTCTCACACTTTTACTATATTTTTAAAACTAGATTTTAATAGGAGTCATACCACATGGATTTTTTGGCCACTGGTATTGAGACTTATGAGGCATCGAGGACGTACGCTTTTTGTACTAGCAGTATCAGAGGCATCAAGGATGCACTCAGTTCTTATTGCTATCCGATGTTGCATCACCTTTTTCTAGATTGGCTGCATTTGGGATGCCTTTAACCTATGCTTGACTATCTAGTGCGGCATCGCCTTTTATTACATCGCCTTGGCTACTCACTCACCGGTACCACTAGGGGGATGATATATGTGATGTATAAGACCTGGTTTGGGCCTAAGAAGTATATAGGAACTTTTTGTGTCCCATATGGGCCCTTTAGTTGGTGCACCACTGAACTGGATGAAGGAGCTACATGGGCCCACATGGAAAGCTGAGGGCCGGGGTGGGTCTATACAGTTGTTATTGATGATCTCTGAGAGCCACCGATGAAGTTATCTGGTTTTACTACAAACGTGCATTCATTAGCACTGCTATCACTAGTATACTTGTTTGTTGTTTGATCCTCCGGTTTTATGGGGGTCGGGGGTATGTTTGTCATTGTTTGTACCTTCTTAGGTATGATTGTCTGATCGATTATTGTTTAAGACCATGGAAAAAGGGAAGAGATGACCAACTAGGATTACCACAATACCACTGAAGGCTATACTACATTTCTCACAACTTCAACAACGACAAATCTCCCAACTACCAATAAACCCAAACATTAAGAATGCCATAAAGGAACCAACCAGGTAGGTAAAAGAGAGCAAGCCTCAACTTCGTAGCCTTAGGGCTGAAAATACTGATAAGGCAAAGGGAAGGATCAACAAGCAGGATCTACACAACTCCAAAGATGTTGCACCTCTATTCACACACTACCTCAACAACCAACCTTTCAACTACGAACCAAATAATGCTAAGTAATGAAAATAGCCATCTAAGCCAAGAAAACTAGAATGGAAGGAGAGAAATACTAATCAAGGCAACACTAACTATGCACAAAGGTAAGAAGATCCATTTAACTACTAATCCAATGGGATGACACGTAACTACGGGGACCTTGTAAACCAACTAGATCCTCCAATACTGTCACAACCTAAGCCTGTGTCCTAGACATGATACGACAATTGCAAACTCAAGGGATCCCAACCAATGCATCTTAGCATACATAAGGTAAAATAACATAAAAATATAAGTTGAAGAATCAACTCAACATAGATGTCAAATGAAGTAACCTCAATCCCAATGTCCAACATGGAGTATATCAACTTTCAACGTCTAGACATGCTTTTATACTAAACTTGATAGGGGCTTAGGACAATCTCCTAGCTCTCCTGAATCATAAAAGAGGTCAAAGTAACATATGAAAGAAAGTCCCACCCTTGATGAATGAGGACTCACCAATTACAACTCAAGAATGCTAAGTCAACTCTAGCCATGAATGTGAGGAGCGCGAGTATCATCCATCCCTACATTGTGAGAAAATGTAGGGAAAATATCTGTTAGTACATAGAAGGTACTAAGTATGTGAGATATACATAAACAAGTAATAAGATATGAGCAATATGGAATAAGATGCATGACCAATCATACATTATCATGAACAAGGCTTAAAAGCATTTGAAAACACATAAAAACTTATGGTCAATACATCATCAAACTTCATAGTAAAACTTGCATATTTGCATACAACTTGTGTGGGATAAGACCTTTAATCGACATCTAAGACCATGCGAGCTATAATATGGAATCTAATGTAACTTCTAGACTCCATGAGAACAACTTTAACTTTATGAACTATCTATGGATCTACTAGTTAAGCCATAAGGCACCTACGGTGGCACGTAGTTTGGGACTTTGGGTTACTACTAGGATTCTCTTGGGTAACTAACTACATTACTAGGATGAATCCCACCTACAAGTCCTATCGATGCTTAGTCAACATCCCAATGGAATTTATTAAAACATTGAAGTATAGTCATTATCTTCATCATGAAAATAATCATTAGAGTAACTCATTAATTTTAGTGATTCATAGGAATCCATAACTTTGGTGAGAATTTTCCTTATCACCATCTTAAATCATAACTTGTGTGAGAATGGTCCTAATCACACCATAATTACTTTCTTGGATCATCATTGATCATCATATAACTTTAATCATTCAATCATAAGTCCCAACTTCATTCATAAAACTTTCTTTGAAAATCATTGAACTTTATAATCATAACTCATGTAAATCATCATTAAAAATTGATTTATCCATGGGAATTCATAAATCAACTTGAAATTATGCAACTAATGTAGAATCATGATTATAATGATCATTGACAATAATTAAAAATGGAATTGAAACAGCCCAATACAATTCATCAAACTAGGTTAGAAAACCAATGAAATTTTAAAGAGATCATTGAGAAAAACCTTAGGACTCCATGGGCGAAAGGAATATATGGATCAATCCCTACATACCTTGGTGAATTAACTCAGAAATTAAAGAAGAAACTGATTGTTCTTGAAACCCTAGCTTGGAATTTGGAGAAGAACCTTGAGAGAATTTCTTAGTTTTACCTTAGAGAATTTTGGAGAATGATTTAGCATAGGAGGGGAATTTGAAGGAATTGGTGTTTATAGGCATTGAAATTTGCCATAAAAGTGTCTAGTTACGTTAAACCAAACTTAGGAAAAGACCCTTACACCCTTTATTAATTTCAAAACATAACCCTACAAATTAGTTTCTATGACTCGTCTTCAAGTATATGGATCGTAGACTTGAATCATCTTGTAGGTCTGAGAAGACCCTGGGATTTTGGGTCTATGAAGTTGTGTGTACGAGTTATCTTTATGACTCATAAAAGGATTACGGTTCATAGACCCTTATCGTGTTGCAAGTCTGAAATCCTGCAACTCTCTGATTCTCTAAAGTTTTGTTACGAGTCAAAATTATGACTCGTCAATAGGACTACGACTCAACAAGGTTGAGTTGTATGACCTCTCCATTCGAGTCGTAGGAAAAGCTACGAGTTATGGAGGGACTTATAAACTTAAGGTCAGTCAATATTTTCTTGAGTTTGCCTTTTGATTCAACTTTTCAACTTCTGGGGTCTTGCAATATCTCTCGATTAGGAATATTCATCCTCGAATGAGATTTTACTAGCATAGGAAAGACACAGAAACAAGACTAGAAACAGAACATGAATACAATGACACCTTAAAATGCATATAACATGAGATTTTTAAACTTAACATAAAACATGATTTAAATATCAGTCTTCATGAACATGCATGCATAGAAAATACATAAGAAGAGTTGTATATGTAGGAGTTCAATTGTTTTGAATAGGAACAATTTACTACCTTAGACTTGAGTAGAGGAAAAGAGATATGGGTATCATTTCATCATATCTACCTCCGCTTCCCAAGTAGCACTCTCTACTTGTTGATTTCTCCACAATACCGTGATGGACACAACCTTCTTGTTCATTAACATCTTTACTTGCCGACCTAAAATTTCTACTAGAACATCCTCATAAATCAGATTCCCTTCAACTCTCACATATTCTAATGGTACAATGAATTAGGATCACCCACAAACTTTCTCAACATAGATACATGAAATATTGGATGAACCGTAGCCAACTCAAGTGTTAATTTTAACGTATAAGCCACCTTGCCAATACGTCTCAATATCTTATAAGGTCAAACATACCTAGGACTCAATTTCCCTTCTTTTTACCAAAACACATTACACCCTTGATGGGTAAAACCTTCAAATAAACTCAATCTTCCACATCAAATTCAAGCTCTCTCTTCCTAACATCCGAATAGGACTTTTGACGACTTTGAGCCGTCTTAAACCTCTCTCTTATGAGCCTCACCTTCTCCATAGCATCTATTACCAAATATGGACCAATAAAGGCCATCTCACCTACTTCAAACCATCCCACCGGGGACTTACATCTCCTCCCATACAAAGCTTCGAAAGAGGCCATTTGGATGTTAGAGTGATAACAATTATTGTAGGCAAACTCAATCAATGGTAGATGATCATCCCAACTTTCTTTGAAATCAATAACACATGACCTTAGCATATCCTCTAGAGTTTGAATCATTCTTTTAGCTTGGCCATTAGTTTGAGGTTGGAAAGAGGTACTTAGCTTAACTCTCATACCAAGACCATTTTGAAATGACTTCCAAAAATGCGAAGTGAATTGAGTACCTCTGTCGAATATAATAGACAAGGGAATACTATGCATTCTGAATAACTCATGAACATAGAACTTAGCATAATCTTCAGCACCATAAGAAATCTTAACGGGTAGAAAATGAGCCGACTTAGTCATTAAATCCACAAAATCCAAATAAAATCATGTTGTTTCTTTGTACGAGGCAAACCCGTTACAAAGTCCATGTTCACATCTTCCCACTTACAAGTAGTAATCTCAATGTCTTGAGCTAAACCTCCCAATTCTTAATGCTTAACCTTCACTTGTTGATAATTAGGACACCTTGCCATATATTCCGCTATGTCCTTTTTCATTCCATTCCACCAATAAACCTCTCTCAAATCACGATACATCTTGATGGATCCCGTATGAATTGAATATCAAGAACTATGGGCCTCACCTAATATCAATTCTCTCAAACCATCAATATTACGTACATACAACCAGCCTTGATAACAAAGCACACCATCTATCCTTTGGGAGAAAGCCACAATGGCTTTTTCAGCAACCGACTTTTTTAACTCAACCAATATCGGGTCATTATATTTCTTAACCTTGACATCCGTTACAAGAGACGATTCCGAACCATATTGAATAAGGATACCTCCATCATTGGAATCGACTAACCGAACACCTAATCGAGCCAACTTATGAACTTCTTTAACCAATTCTTTATTACCTTCCTCAACATGTACCACACTATTCATGAACACTCTTCTCAATGCATCAGCAACCACATTAGCTTTATCCGAATTGTTTAACACACTAATATCATAGTCTTTCAAAAATTCAAGCCATCTCCTTTATCGAAGGTTCAAATCCTTTTTGCTTAAACATATATTGTAAAATCTTGTAATTGGTGAACATATCCACATGGACACCATAAAGATAGTGTTTCCAAATATTCAAAGCAAACACAACCACTACTAGCTCCAAGTCATGAGTCAGACAATTCTTTTCATGTACCTTAAGTTGCCTAGAAGCATAGGCTATCCCCTTACTATGTTGCATCAAGACAAAACCAATACCAACCCTTGAGGCACCACAATACAATACAAAACCATCGGACCCTTCCGGTAAGGTCAAATTAGGAGCGGTAGTAAGATGATCTTTTAACTCTTGAAAACTCTTCTCATAAGCTTCCGACCATTGAAACTTCACCTTCTTTTGGGTCAACTTAGTCAAGGGTGAAGAAATCGATGAAAACCCTTCTGCAAACCTTCTATAATATGTTGGTAATCCTAAGAAACTCCTAATATCTGAAGGGGATAATGATCTAAGATAATTCTTAACCGCCTTAATTTTCTTAGGATCAACTATAATCACTTCACCAGATACAATGTGACCAAGAAAATCAACCTCTCTTAGAAAAAACTCACACTTATTGAACTTGAAAAATAATTGGTTGTCCCTTAAATTTTGCAATACAACACTCTAATGATTGACATGCTCCTCCTCATTCTGAGAGAAAACCAAATTATTATCAATAAACACAATCACAAACATGTCCAAGTATTGCTTGAACACCCTATTCATTAAATCCATGAAGGTCTTGGGGGCATTGGTTAATCCAAACGACATAACTAAGAACTCATAATTTCCATACCTTGTTCTAAATGTCATCTTGGGAATATCACACTCCCTTACCCTTAATTGGTGATAAATAAATCGGAGGTCAATCTTAGAAAAGTAATTTGCCCCTTGCAATTGGTCAAACAAATCATCTATCCTTGGAGTCATATATTTATTCTTTATGGTCACTTTTTTCAATTGTCGGTAGTCAAAACACTTACGAAGTGAACCATCCTTCTTCCTTACAAACAAAATGGAGCACCCCATGGGGATACACTAGTTCTAATAAAACCTTTGTCAACAAATCTTTTAAATGATCCTTTAACTCTTTTATTTCCATCAGAGCCATTCGGTAAGGAGGAATAGAAATGGGTTGAGTACCAGAAAGAAGATCTATGACAAAGACAGTTTCCCTTTCTGGAGGAATACCGGGTAGATTATCGAGAAACACATCTGGAAACTCATTAACAATAGGGACCGACTCTATAGTAGGGGCTTTGTAATTAGTATCCCTAACCCATACAAAATGGTAGATGCAACCCTTGAAAATCATTTTCCAAGCTTTAATGCACGAAATGAATTAACCTTTGAACATGAAATTACTACCCTTCAATTCTAGGTCCGGCTTATTAGGGAATTGAAACTTAACCACTCGGGTTCTGCAATCAATAGAAGAGTAATATGCATATAGCCAATACATATCAAGGATAACATCAAAATCGATTATATCAAGCTCAACTAGATCACATAAGATCACTTTACACAAAATTGAAACCCAATAATTTCTATAGACCCTTTTAGCCACAACCAACTCACCTATGGGAGTATAAATGGAAAAAGTCTCCAACAATATTTCGGGGCTAATATTAAATCGATATAGAGTGATAAAATAAAAAATTTCACCCAAATCAAATAAGCCATAAATATTATAATGAAAGACCCATAACATACTGGTAAAACATCAGGAGTCTCCTCCACCTCTTGCCTACCATGAAGAGCATAAAACTGATTGTTGCGTTGATCACCCTTTGGTTGAGCTTGGGCACCTTGTTGAACTTGGCCTCCATGAGAAAATTGTCCTTGAGGATGAAAATCCTTAACCCTACACCCTTTATCATGATGACCTGGCTTGCCACATCAATAGCATACATTCAAACCCACTAGACACTCTCCCTTGTGGTTCATTCCACATTTCTTGCATGCGGGGGTAACTTGGCCAATTGGGGAACCTCCTTGAGGCTTAGGGTTGGAAACCCTATCTTTGTCAAACCTTGAAGTAGTAGCATTGAAAGAAACTTGAACGAAATACATTAGGAAAAAATAAGGACGCCTACCACTTCCGGACCTAGCATGAGAGGAATCACCGCCATCGAATTTTGCCCTCTTGGACTCCCTAGTTTTCTCCCTTAGCTTCTCACCCTCTATTTACTCCACATGGGTCATAAGTCTAGAGATGTCCATTTTTTAAATCAACATGTCCATCTTACATTTCTTAGAAACCAAATCCGATACACCCAACATTAACTTGCTCATACGATCTCTTGGGTTGGCAACCATGAATGGAGAATACTTTGACAATTAGGTGAACTTGAGGGCATACTCCCTCACACTCATACCTACTTGCTTAATATTGATGAACTCTTGTATCTTGGCCTCCCTCAATTCCAATAGGAAAAATAATCAAGAAACACTCCTTTGAATTTTTCCCAAGTCACCGTATCCGACTCTCTAGGCCTCTCACTCTTCCATTGATCAAACCAAATTCTAGCCACACCATTTAATTGATAAATAGCTAAATCCACCTTCTCAACTGGGCTAATACCTATAATCTCGATAATCTTGTGAATTCTATCAACAATCTCTTATGGATCCTCTTCAAACTTAGAATCCCAAAATTCCAGAGGATTTATCCTCATGAAGTCACTAACTCTTATGCCACCGTACCCACACTTGTGTTCATAGGATCAACTACCTCATGATTGGATTGTGCCATCATGGCTTGAGAAAGTATTTGAAAGGCCAGTCTAAACTCAAAATTAGTCATTTGTTTATTCTAAGGGTCATTTAGAGCTTGTTTCTCTTCTTCAACGACGTTCCTTCAAATGGGGTATCTGCAAGGAGGCATTTTCTGAAAATTGCAAAGAACAAGAGTTAGAGGAAAAGACTTAAAGTACCATTTTACCGCACAACATAGATCATGAAAAAAGTGAGATTTTCCTAAAATGCTTCATAGCCTCTTATTCATAGATGTGGCATGATGTGTCACGTATTTACGATATTTTTGATCCTCAAAATGGTGAATTAGTTCGCATTGCAAGTATATTTTTATAGATATGATATGTTTTTTTATGTTGCAGGAAAACTAAATCACACACAAGTTTTTGACAATTATATGGATCTGAGTACCATTTGACTGAAGGCTGAGGAATACGAGCCCCACCACGGATCGTAGTGCCTTACATGGACCGTGGTGGCTGGCGTAGTTCTGATGAGGAGGGACTACTACTAAATTATTGATAAAGTAGACCTTCACAGAACCTACCACGGACCATAATGCCTTACATGGGCCATGATGGCTGCCGTGATGATAAAGCTATGAAGAGGTAAATGCTGAAAATTATGCAAGTGTAACTCCACAAAACCATTTACGGGCCATGGAGACCACCACAGACTATAGTGGTTGATCGTAGAGGATGATGGAAGAAAGGTGGAAATTGTCAGAAGATACCATCATGGAATTCAATACAGAATGTAGTAAGCACTATGAGGCATGATGGGTGGTCATGAAAACATGAAGGCTATGTAGCAGGGAACAAGTCAAATACCACAGAAGAGGACCACGGACCGTGATGTTCAGTACGGTCTATGGTAAGTGATCGTGAAGGGTGCTGACTTCAGTTTTCCAAGTTGGTTTAGAATGGTTTTGTGTTTCTATAAATAGCCAAATTTATTTTATTTTTAGGGTTCAACATTTTTACTAATTTTTTAGTACCTTGTGAACATTGTGAAGCTATATTTAGTTACTTTTGGAGATTAATTCTTGATAAATCTTTTTGGTTTTCATCCTTTATTTATGATTCTTTTGATCGATTCAAGATTGACTTCTTCGTCTACGTAGGTATTAATCCATGAATTCTTCACAGATTCTTGTTCTCTTACTTACAAGTACGAGTAGATAAACCCACAACTAGGGTTGTGGAAACCATGATGACTTAAATAACATAGGCAAAAGTAGGATTCAGATTAGTGAATTGTTTCTGCATGTATTGTGATTTCTTATTTCAAAAGTCTTTCTTAGTGAGTGAACGCTTTAGGAAAAGATGTTCACAATAGAAATTCGAAGAGTCTGGCTTTGAAAAAAGGAGAAACTTCTTCTAAGTTACTTGAGATCGGGAGGAGATAGTACTCTGGGATCTAGGATGAGGGTAAGTAAAGTATACATTCTGAGATCGGTAGGAGATGAATGGCATACATCTAAGAAGGATCGGGAGGTGAATTAGATGTTACCTAACTTGCTAGATTTTGCATGAAATACAATGAACGATATCATGGATACGATTAGCCTATTAACTTACAAGTCATGGGGAACACAATCCTAGTCTAGTTTTCATATTTTTACAACTTTAAATCTTATTTACTTGTCTGTGCATTTTTACTTGTTCTACACTAAAACCAAAACCCCTAATTTTACTTTATGCAAGTTTAGTTTCGGGAAGTAGTAATTACAACTGAATAGTGATAGCTAATAGAACTTGTTTCAACCTATTCTCTATGGGTTCGACCCCAACTCTTAGTTAGGTAAAATATACTACTAACGATCATCTATATCTCTTTCGAGAGGTGTAATTGAGCATTATCATGGTGCACTTCATATCGATGACCAAGACTCTACTTGATACGTCAGGTTAGACTCTCTAGGACACTGCTAAAACTTGTGCTCTGATACCAAGTTTGTCATAACTCGAGCCTAGGGCCTATATGTGACATGATGATCGAGAACCTGAGGGATCCCAAAAATCCATCCTAGCATATATCGCATACATAAGGTAAAAGAACATAAAAAAGACATTAAGAAGAATCAACTCTACATAAAAGTCAAAGGAAGTAAACTAAATCCCAATGTCCCACATGGATTACATCAACTTTCAATGTCTAGACATGCCTCTATACTAAACTTGATGGGGGCTTAGGAGAAGCTCATATCTCAATCGAATCATAAAAGATATCAAAGTAACATATGAAAGAATTTCTCATCCTCGATGAATGAGAACTCACCAATGACAACTCAAGAATGTTAAATCAACTCTAGTCATGAATGTGAGAAGCGTGAGTATCGTCTGTCCTTATATTATGAGACAATGAAGGCAAAATATGTGTTAGTACATAGAAGGTACTAAGTGTGTGAGATATGCATGAACAAGTAATAGTACATGAGCAGTATGGCATAAGATGCATGACCAATCATACAGGAGCATGAACAAGGCATAAAACCATTTGACAACACATGGAAACTTATGTTCAATGCATCATAAAACTTCATAGTATAACTTACATCTTTGAATACAACTCGTGTGGGATAAGAACTTTAGCCGACATCTAAGACCATGCAAGCGATAACATAAAATCTGATGTATCTCCCACATCGAGGAGAAAGAGGCTACCTTCTAATGTAAACTCTATGAGAACAACTTTAACTTTATGAGATATATGTGGATCCACTAGCTACGCCATAAGGCAACCTAAGGTGGCATGTAGTTTGGGACTTTAGATTGCTACTAGGATTCCCTCAGGTAACTAACTACATTACTAGACCGAATCCCACCTATAAGTCCTCTCGGTGCTTAGTCAATATCCCAATAGAATTCATTAAAACATAAAATAATCATCATTAACTTCATCATGAAAATAATCATTACAGCTTCTCACTAACTTTAGTGATTCATAGGAATCCATAACTTTGGTGAGAATTGTCCTTATCACCATCCTAAATCATAACTTATGTGAGAATGATCCTTATCACACTATAATAACTTTCATCATTCAATCATAAGTATCAACTTCATTCATAAAACTTTCTTTGAAAATCATTGAACTTCATAATCATAATTAATGTAAATCATCATTGAAAATAGCTTTATGCATGGGAATTCATAACTTAACTTGAAATTATGCAACTAATGTAGAATCATGCTAATAATGATCATTTACAACAATTAAAAACGTAATTGAAATAGCCAAATACAATTAATCAAACTAGGATTAGAAAACCAATGAAATTTTAAAAAGATCTTTGAGGAAAACTTTAGGACTCCATGGGTGAAAGGAACCTATGGATCAATCTCTACATACCTTGGTAAATTAACTTAGAAATTGAAGAAGAAACTGATTGTTCTCCAAACCCTAGCTTGGACTTTGGAGAAGAACCTTCAGAGAATTTCTTAGTCTTGCCTTAGAAAACTTTGGAGAATGATTTAGAATAGGAGGGGAATTTGAAGGAATGGGTGTTTATAGGCTTTGAACTTTGACATAAAAATGTCTAGATACATTGAACCAAACTTGGGAAAAGAACCTTACACCCTTCATTAATTTCGAAACTTGACACTACGAGTTGGGTCCTACGACTCATCTTCAAGTCTACGGACGTAGACTTGAGTCGTCCTGCAGGTCTGAGAAGACCCTGGGATTTTGGGTCTCTGAAGTTGCATCTATGAGTCATCTTTATGACTCGTAAAAAGGATTATGGGTCATAGACCCTTATCGTCCTACAAGTCTTAAAATCTACAAGTCTCCGAGTTTTTGAGATTTTGTGAAGAGTCAACCTTACGACTCGTCAATAAGACTACAACTAGTCTTGTTGAGTCATAGGACCTCTCTAAAAAATTTTCCTAAACAAGCACAAGGTTTCACTCTACGACTCATCATAATAGGAATAGCTACGAATTGTAGAGGGACTCTTGAAGTTAAGGTCAGTCAACATTTTCTTGAGTTTTCCTTTTGATCTAACTTTCCGACTTCCGGGGTCTTACAAGTACCACCACTCCCAGAACTAACAAAGCTGGTCTAGCCATCTATCTAACAAGAATCGGTACCACAACAACGACGACTGGACAAGAAGATAAAAGGAACAACTAACTAGCCTGACTGCGAATTCATAGCATAGCAACCAAGGAAAAGCCATAGGGAATTGCTCAACAACCACCCTCAATTGAGAAACTCGACCAAGTCGATCCACTACTAAAAGAAATTAGCTACAACACTAAAACATATACACATAAATCCAAGTAAGGCTACCAACACTGTCAAGAGATAAATAACAACTCATATTGACACTTATTGCTATGAAAACCCCAAAACCACACAATATAAGTAATGAATTCGTATAGAGTACAATCGATACTTGGAGCCTCAATATTTGACCGACCTGTAAGAGCATAGAATAAGTCCTGAATGACCTTCACCTGAACACCTGAAGTACCACCAGCAACACCCTGAGCACTACCTCTAACTATATGTGGCATAAACCCATGAGACAGACATGGCCGAGCAAACTGCACACAAGTCTTATGCCAAGGACACTCTCTAGACCGGTGGCCAAGCTTCCCACAGATGCGACAATGTCCAACTGCTCTTGTCTAGGGAGTAGGAGAAGTCTAAAATGTCTAAAAGATCAACTCTCACCTGGGCCAATCCAAAGATGAGTGATCAAATCCCCCACAATTGTAGCAACATCTATAGTCTGAAGCCCGGTGGGAAGAACATGATGAACTCTTCTGGAAGCCCTACCAAATTGTGATCTATCTCCAACCCTTTGGGAACCACCCCTGGCTGACTGTACCGGAGACCTGTGACACTCTCTCACAAAGTGGCCTACCTTGCCACACTCATAGAAACCTTCACCAATATCAACCTATTGAAAGGACCCAACTAGAATAAGATAAGCTCCAACACCTGAAGGCCTAAAGTTCTCACCTCGAGAAGTCTGACCTGAACTCTATTCATTGTACACTCCTAGACCTACTTCATAACCTAAGGTGCTATGTCCTAAGGCTGAATAGGTCAAGAAGAAAGGTGACCCTTACTAAATTGATACTTACCCCGTGGTGGAATGCTGTCACCGCTGTATTGATAGCGAGGAATCTTACCATAATATCTGTAAGCCTCAAGGCATGTCTTTTCTACAGTCCTCGCATGACTAACAACCTAGAGAAAGGTAGAATCAGCCTCTATCAAGTGATCTAATGCCAAAAGGAGTGGCAAGGATAACCCCCTGATGAGCTACTAACTCATATCTCGACCTGTAGGGGATGAGGTGGGGTTATTCCTGTCCCACTCAAAAAACCCTATGACAGACTCGGATAGTAATAATGAACCATGCTGGGGAAGCATCAACCCATCTCTGGCCTGAGAACTATCTACTAGCTATGGTAGAACCTATTGATGCTTTGATCGGATCAAACAAAAACCTCTTGCTATCCATCTAAGAGAGAGTAGATTTTAAATGATAAATTTTAGAAGTTATTTAAAGAAAGGGAACACGATAAGGATTCAAGAACAAAATTTCCTACATATGCCCCATAGCCTCCCGAAGATAGGATATGGATGTTTTTGCACCGATCCGCAGGACTCTACTAGGCATTGCCCTCATACCAATGATGTAAGTTAATCTAGAGCTCTGATACATACTTTTCATGACCTGATATCCCATATCATGATGACACCTATTATAACCAACCAGTAGGTAAGTCTAACCCCTAGACCAGAACCAAAATCAATGGGCTATTAAGTGAAAGAGAAACATATGAAGCGGAATAACGATAATAATGAAAAAAAGAGAAATAAACATAAATATATCCAAGAACCATCCCCAAGACCTAGAATAAATTCATATTTGAGCATCTAATCAAAATAAGAGTACATGTGTTTTACAAAGACACAATAGATACAAATAGTCTTTGAAAGCAAGTAAAGATTATTCCTATCCCAAAATAGATAGAAATCAGCACCTCCGAATGCCAGGAGCTCACCAAATCTTCAAATCCAAGGTGCTCCCCACTAGTCCAAATTATCGGTGATAACCTATATTATGATTTGTAGGGTGCATAAGTGTAGTTTGAAATATTATGATTTGTAGGGTGCAGAAGTGTAGTTTGAATACCAAAGGAATTGTACTTAGTAGGCATAGATTGATTAAGCTTCATAGATAAAGCAAGTATAGATTACGTATAACAAGGTAAATACAACACAAGTACTAATCAAGAGCTAACACAAGGTAGTATAGGAAATAGGGGAAAAGAGAGAAGATACATAGAGAACAAAGTAGAGTGAAGAAACGCAACTAAAAGTGCAAGATAATAACCTATTTACATAAAAAGGGCTCTATAGGAGTCCACTAGAAAATAACGGAATACTGACTATCACCACTAATCACATAGCCACCTAAGGACTAATCCAAATCAACCTAATAGGGAGTACCAACTATAAATACAACATAAGATAAGTACAAGTATAATCAAATAACAACCAACCGGACGCCCATACTCCCAAAAGGGACAAACAATGATAAAGATGCCCCTGGCCCCCATAAAACCAAGGGACCAAACAACAAATAAGTATATTGGTGATAGGCAATGCAAATAAATGCAAGTTTGTAGTAAAATATAGTAACATCATTGTTGCTTTTAGAGGTTATCAATAATAAGTGTATACACCCACCCTAGCCCTCGGACAACCAGGTAGGACCCATGTAGCTCCCTCATCCAGTTTAGCAGTACATCAATTAGAGGGGCCCATAGAGGATGCGAGAAGTCTATATATGTTGTCTGGATATGAACCAGGTCTTATACATAACATATAGAATCCCCGTAGTGGTATCGAGAGTGAGTAGCCAAGTCGATGTAGAAAAGAGAGACACCGCGCAGGATAGTTAAGTACAGGCTAAAGGCATTCTAGATGCAGACAATGTAGAAAAAGGCGATGCCGCGCTGGATATCAATAAAAATTGAGTGCATCCTCGATGCCTTTAATACTGCCAGTATAAAAAAAGTACGACCTCAATACCGCATAAGTGTCAAAATAAGTTCCCAAAAGATTCAGGTGGTATGACTCTTGTTTATAAATCAGTTTTAAAAATATAGTCAAAGTGTGAGAATTCCTTCTCAAAAACATTAGTAAAAAATCCATAAAGGAGTCGGGATCGTATGACAAAAACATGTGAAAATATTCAATCACTGCAAACATGTTATCACCAGCATCTAAATAAGACAAATAATTTGAAAAGTAACATCAAGTCATACCTTACTATCAATGTAAAAGAACTAACTTGGGGTCCAATCACTCCTCGAATATGTCCTCGATCCCAACAATAGATAATAGATATGAAAGCATCATAAGCCTATCGCTAAACATAAAGCGAAAAAATCAAGAAATGGCTCAAAATCAGATAGGGAAGAAAATATCTCTAGGATCGAGAAAATATCTCTAGGATCGACGTCTTACCCCAAAATATGTCATCTAAGCTCCAAACGAGCACAGCTAAGCCAAACCTATGGCAACGACAATTCACTAAGGTGAGGTCTCAAGCACTAGCATAAAGGTACACCATCCACAACAAGCCCTATCGGAAGCTATGCCTAGCTATAACAGAAACAAAGCATATACTAAAGAACCTAAGGCTCAAACCTAGCCAAATGCCAATAATATAAATCCTAAAAAGGATAATAATGCTAAGGAAATACCACAAATGAGGCCCACAACCTAAACTAAGGGTCTCAGGGAACTATTCTAGTCTAAGTATTAACCAGAAACAAGATAAATGAAATAGAAGGACGAAAACTTATACTCAGCAAGTACAAACCTAAAATCATATGTAATAAATACTAAATGATATCTAATAAAACTCAATCAAAGAGGGAGACCATAGCCTACCTCGAAGCTGATCAAGTGCACTCTAAATACGCCAAATTGAAGCTTTCCACTTCTGAATCACCTTCAATTGCTTCCCCGTTAAAACAATATTGATCACGACGTCAATATGAATGTTTTGACACTAAAATGCATTTTTTGGAGACGGAACCAAAATTGGATCTAAAATGGGATTGTGGAACCCACGCTGGAAATCCTAAAATCGACTCCGTAAAAGGTTCTAAATGACTTATTGAGCTTATATCCCAAAAGGAGACATAATTTCATGCCCATAAATGCGAGAAAATATCTTACACAATTAATTCACCATTAATGGAGAAATCAAGAAGGAGGGCAACTCTTTTGGCCAAAAACATACCTCACTACGATGCCTTCCAAAGCTCCCTGAATACTCCACAACATAACCACGATTCACAGTAACACGCAACACTTGAAATCACCTCAAACAGAGCTCCCAAGCTCAAGAAATAGGGAAAAGAGTATATGGGGTCGAGCTAGTGCATGACTATCTTATTTAAAATACCAGTCAAAATGCTCTTTGAGATCGCGGAACCAAAGGATCGCGATCACAACCCTTTCCCAGATAAATCATCATGAATACAATAGCCCCCCCTCGCAATGGCAGAGAATAGGGCTGCTCAACCTATCTATCGCCACCCAAGGCCATGAAATCACGGAGGTCTGGTCAACTATTCTTTGCAAACGTGCTCCCAAGGAATGTGAACACGAATGTCATTTAGAGTTGCACCAACTGGTTTTCCCAAGTTGAAAAATCTATAATAGGGTGCTCGAAATTCGTTCGGAACCCTGTGCATGCAAACAAACTATGCTACCCCACTAAATTTGATGTTTTGGACTCAACGGCATGGTCAAAATTTCTAATTGAGCTCATCTCATTAAAAATTAGGCCTCACACCCAGCGTCATTTTAAGCCAAAATCCACAAGAGGGCTTGAAATTAGACCGAAAGCCTCGAAAATTCCACAAAGGTTGTTCTAGACCAAAATTGACATTTTGGAGATAACAACGCTAAGGGAATTTCAATCCAAGCATGTTTTCAAGAATGTTGACCAAAGTCAAACTTGGGTCAAAGCTTAAAGGCTAAAATGCCTAATAGCTCAAACTCTCAATGAAAACCTTGGGGCTCAAGCCAAATATGCTACTAGCCTAAAATGACCATTTTGAAGATGATGGAACCATCAGAATTCTATTCTGAGGTTGTTTTCCTGAAGTTTTGATCGAAGTGAACCGTTCAAACTCTAAGAGTTTCAAAATAGGGAAACAGGCATAAAATTCAAATGAACGACCTAGAAACCAAACTCTCAGTGCTTGCAAGTTATAAATGACTTGGGGTCTCCAAGGAAAGCTCTAAATTCTAAAAAGATCAAAAAAATGAGGAAATGACCTGGAGGGTCATTACATAACCTCTCTTTTTTAAAAAATAAAAACTCAAAAGGTGAAAGAGTTAGTCCGTTAATCATAATAATGAATCAAATTAATATATAAAACAAATAATATTTATTTTTCTTAAAACAAATTATTCCAAAATTCGAAGAACGAGGGACTTTAAAAGGGTTATCAAATGGATAAAACTTTGATCATTTTATGAATTAAAGTTTTCATAAAATGAGGGAATTTTAACCGAGTAAACTATGTGATTTGAATAAAGATTCAAGTGTTCACAAGTTGACTTTCTGGAAGGGTCATTTGTAAAACTCCTTTTAGAATAACGACATCCTAAAATTTGACTCTGAAACTGATGGAGTATTTGGTAACACTAGCTATAACTAGGGGTGGAAAAAATAATTTTCAAGAATAACGAGGTCAATGTGAATTTGAGCGATGACCCAATGATTTTTTGAAAATCTATTTGAATATAGAAATGGAGTGATTTTAAATGTGTTTTGACAATGGACTCAAAAAAATATTTTAGAAAGACTCAAAAATCAAGTTTATATGCTTAATAATGTTTTAAGACTTTGGAATGGAATAATAGACCAATCATATTTAACGCAAAACATATGTGTTTAAATGCATAAGACAAACAACATTGACGAAGAAAATTAAATAGCATTTAGTGCATAAACAATACATAACGTGTCCTAATCTATATATGACCTTTTAAGACAAAGGTAAGCCTAACGTTTAAAGAATGTGTATGTCATTTGTGAAATGATCTATTGCCCCAAGAAATATATTTATACAAACTCTATGAATAAAACAAATGGAGAAACACAATAAGGGAAAGAGAAAAATAACATTAGTCCCACCCAGGGGTACACTGGTAAATTATAAACTAAGCCTCCATATGAAGTCTTCACTCTTGAAATTCTTTATGCTTTTGACCTTCTTTCGGATGAGGATCTTCCTTTGCCTTCAACAAAATAAACTATCTAAATACCCAATATGCCTTGGGTATAGGACCACCTTAGATTAATGCACTAAATTAAAGGATTTGGCTTCACTCTACCCTAGTTGATCCAAGAGAATAACTCGGACTGGGGGAAGCTAAAGACCTGACCATCCAATGGCCAACTAATTTTGACAGGATAACCCTGAAAAACAATTTGGATTCAATGATTGCGACCTACATAGTGGTCATTGTTTAAAAAATGTTGAGTGGCGGAAATATGTCATGATGCAATGCCAGTAATATAGTTAAAATTTAAACCCATAATTTCAAAAAGTAACAATTAATACAAATAAATAGTTAGCCAAATAAAAAAAATTATTTGGTTAGAACCTAGATGAATCCCCAGCAGAGCCTCCATATTATTATGATCTGATTTCAAAAACTAAGTTTCAAAACTTTTTCATAACTTGGCGAAAAACTCGATTGAAATTATTTTACAAAAATAATAATTAGAGTTACCACATAATTTTAGGAAAATTAAGTAACTATTTAAAAAGAAATTTTCAAAGAAACATTTTAACAAACCAGAGTCAAGTAAGGGTTCAAATAATCCTCTAAGGAAGGTTTTATGCACCTTAAAGAATCCGGTAACACGCGGTTGACAAGTTTGAGCTACTTGTAAAAAATCTTATTTTAAAATGACTAGAAAATATTATCAACTTAATAATTTATCCAAGTCAAGATTTTGAACTAAATGGTTAGTTCAAACTCATAAACATGGATTCGAAGCTTTTCAATAACTATGTAAGAATATGAATGGTTCTTAAGTTATTCTATAAGCTTAAGTTGCCTAATTTAAATGGATTTTGAAAATTAAATACTTGAAGTAAAGGAATAACAAAATAGTGAAAGAAAGTCCATCAAAAAATCTTCCCAAGGATTCATCTAAGTTAAATAAGATTTATCAATCACAATAACAGAACGAAAGAAACAAAAAAGATAAACTAGACAACATGAAAATAAGATAATATATGAGGAAATTAGGCTTTTTGGCCTAAATTTTAGCCATTTTTTGGCCACTGCAATCTGTTGCTGCTTCATATGACTTAGGCTCTTGGCTCAAGAAAATCGTTCAAGATTTATTCCACTGCCGCTTTATGTATCTATTATTGTTTTATATTGTTCGCCTTTTTGGCCTAACTACTTACTTCCCTTTCAGAACTTGATGGAGTTGACTCGAAGAAAGGAGTATGTAAGAGAATAGAGTCTAAATAGACTCGATCAAGAGAGCTCATGCGAAGTAAATAAAGAAACAAATTAGTATTTATTTACACTCTTAAAATAAATGTGATGCAATCAAAACAAATAAAAGAATGGAGAAACAAGAATTCAAACATTCTACTAATGAGAATAGGGAGGAAAAATTAAGCTTTTGCAATCCATACAATGAGTTGCAAGCTAAAACTAAGGCAATTGTATCCTATGATTTTAAAAACCTCTCTCTAGCACCAAATAGCAGAAACTAGACAAATTTCATGAATCAATTTAGACACCAAACAAATGATACTAACTTTGAATATTCAGGACCATAGACAAACTAGTGCACAATACTCAAACGAGGCAGTCAGTGAACAAAAAACTAATGCTAAACATCCCATCAAAAAGTGGGTTTAACAGGGAAGGGATGTGCAAGAGATCAAGACTTTAAACGAACAAAAAAGGCAATATGATATTCAAATGACTAATTTTGAAGCACAACTAGATCAAGCAAATGTACATTGAACCAAAACATGATGACATTTGAGATATAAAAAATGAACAGGCAAATCAAGACTTAGACAAGCATGAATTTAAATAAATCCTGAACTTGAGACGACTTATAATCTAACATCTAAATTAAAACAAGATTGTATTTTAGACTAAAAGAAAGACTAGATTTAAACCGCATTAAACAACATCAAATTATGCTTAATGAGGAAACATTAACTTAAGCAATATTCACTTTGGGGAGATCATAGACACTGAAAACATTAGGCAAGAGAAAGGACATAAATATAAATTTTGCTTTTAACTATCAGGCCCCCAGAGGATACCCTAGGTGTGGCCAGCACTCAAAGACCATTGTTGTTCCCCAAGTGAACCAATTAGTCCAATCACACCTTCATTCATTTAGTGGAAGACTTAAACAACAGAAAAGGGGACAATCAGGTGGGCTAATCAAATCAGCAACACACAAAAGAGTAATGTATTTAAACAAAATCTCAACTCAACTCAACTCTTTGTCAAAGAATAGTTTTGAAAACCAAATGATAACTCAACTCTGTCACTATTTCTCTATGAAGCCTCTAATACTACCAAGAAGGTGCCAATGACAAGTCCACAGCTAACCAAAAGGAAATAATTAAAAGAAAAGATAACTAAGCAAGAGTGCCTTCGGATGCAAGGAGGACTCACTAAATCTGAGAGCAGAAGTGATCTTCAAAGATGCACCTGTTGAGGATCTCTAACACCTGTATCTGCATCATAAAATGATACAGGCCAAATGGCGTCAGTACATGGAATATACGAGTATGTAAAATAGCTAAAGAAAACATAATTTAATAACTTAACATCAAGGGAACTCAACTCAAAGACTCAACTCCAAAATTGACTCAACTCAATAAGCATGCAGTTTAAAATAAATAGTGTTTTGAAATTAGACTCAAGAATAATGACATTCATGGAGGCCACCACAGTCCGTAGTGGCCACTGCAGGCCGTGAAGTCTCTCTTGAAGTCGAACCACCCAAAGGTTCGGGGGGTTAAGCTTCATGGACCTCTTCACGGTTTGTGAACTCCACTACTGGTCGTGATACTCGATTGTGATTGTATCCAAACTTGGGAGTCTTGGGGGGTCAACTCCATGGTGCACCATGAGCTGTGGTCCCTCTCGTGAACCTACCCCTTTACTTTTGTCCCTTTCACAGTACCTCTTTACGAACTTTGAAGCAGAATATGGACCGTGGTTGGTCTCGTGGTTCTTGCTTGGTGCAATTTTCAGATCCTTTCAGAGTTAATTTAGGCTAGGTACTTCAGGGGTTGTACAATATCTTCCTATTGGGATCATTTGTCCTTGAATGATGTCCAATATGGGAACTCACTCAAGGCACGAATGTAAAATAAGAAATCGGATAATTAAACATTCAAACAATCACACAATCACTATTCATACTCAAGATTACATATCATATACTCAACTTAGAACGGACATCAACTTAAAGACAGGAAAATGGAAAATTACCATCGATTTCATCATTAGAAGTCATGAATAGATAAGGGTACCTGGCCTCCATATCCTCTTCAGCTTCTCATGTAGCCTTTTAAACTAACTGATTTCACCATAGGCTACATTACCCAATCTCTTTACAATCTTATAAGGACCAATATATCGCGGGCTCAACTTTCTTTTCTTGCCAAACCTCATAACTTCCTTTATGGGTGAAACTTTCAGATATACTCAATCACTCTCCTCAAATTCCAAATTTCTTCTCCTAACTTCAGTATAAGATGTTTGTCAACTTTGGGAAGTCTTCAACCTTTGTTGAATAATATTGACTTTCTCTATGGCCTGGTGGACTAAGTCTGGTCCAATCAACTCCGCTTCACCAATTTCAAATCAACCAATTAGTGAAATATACCTACTCTCATATAGAGCTTCATAAGAAGCCTTGTGAATACTCGAATGGAAGTTGTTATTATACACAAACTCAATAAGAGGTAAATGATCATCCCAATTACCTTTAAAGACAATGACACGGGCTCTTAACATATCCTCTAAATTCTGAATGGTGTGCTCTGCTTGACCATTTGTCTTTGGATAAAAAATGTACCTTTGAACCCAAACCTTTTTGGAATGACTTCAAGAACTGTGTAATAAATTAGGTACATCTGTCTAAGATAACGGACAGAGTAACTCCGTGCAATCTGACTATCTCTCGAATATACAACCTTATATAGTCCTCTGTTGAGTCTGTAGTCTTAATAGGCAAAAAATGGACTAATTTTTTCATCCTATCCATAATCACCCAAATTGAATTATGCTGATGAAGTCCAGGTTGATCATTGTCACGACCCAACCCCGTAGGCCGTGATGGGTGCCCGAACTGGGCACTCGTGTATATCCCTGCTATCTGTAAGTAAATTCGTCCCCTGTTTAAGTTATAGCACATCAACAGGCAGGATAACATATAAGCCGGCGAGGCTTATCATAGGCACCACAGTACATACATGCATATAAAACTCATATACAATCCACATACATGTCCATAGACCTCTAAGAGTAAGAACAGTAACATAAGGCAAGACAGGGCCCCCGCCGTACCTACGAACAAATAAATATATACATAGAGAGTTAATACCAAAACTAGGCTCTGGCACAATGGAGCACTTCTAAACTGCTAAGTGGAACTCCTACGCTGATAGATCCCCAAAGTGTGTATCTGTACCTATGGGCATTAACGCAGCCCCCTCGAGAAAGGGAGGTCAGTACGATATATATACTGAGTATGTAAAGCATAAACATCATAAGGAGATTACAGTTGACGTAGGGATTCAGGGGGCAAGTATAACATTTAACCATTTACTGTACTTGTATCGTATAAAAGAAAGTCATACATATTACCATTACGTACTGTGCCCGGCCCATTTTGGGGACTCAGTGTACCATTTACATCATTCTTTCATTATATGCACATATATATTATTAGTATTGTGGAACGTACAGCCCGATCCACGTATATAATAAGTACATGCCGAGGAACGTAAGGCCCGATCCGCACATCGTATAATAATGCCGAGAAACGATGGCCCGATCCACATATCATATAGTAATGTCGAGGAACATTTGGTCTGATCCACGTATCATATAGTAATACCGAGGAACATTTGGTCCAATCCACATATCATATAGTAATGTTGAGGAACGTTCGGTCCGATCAACATATCATATAATAATAATTATTATATTATAGTCGGCCTGGGACTTGGTGAAAGATGTATTAAAGTATACATGAATCAAGTAGTGAGGAACCATATATGATCTAAATCATTATCAGATACTGGACAATGTAAGAAGATTAAGCTATTATCCAAGGACCAGAATAGTAGTGTAGCCATCTTGAGTGCCTTCTAAATGCCATTAAGGCCTATATCACTTAGGATCTCGGGGACCCTAAACATGTACTAAAGTAATACTAACGGTTCATAGAATTAGAGATACCCATCGTCACATAGTCCTTAGGACTAGGAGGTCTGCACCCAATACTTCTCAACATATAGAGTTTAAGGAAAGTATTTTAACTTACTACAAGAGTTTGACATTCAAAAGTGAATAAGAGATACGAATTATATTTAGGACTTAAAAGTGGAGTTACCCTAGAGCTCGTATCACATTTTACTTACAATTAGGACATGCTAAAGGAAGAGAAAGAATAAGCTTTATCTAGTCTCTACTTTTTCTCAAGGAGTCATCATTACATATATAGTACCCGACCTGTCATGGGCTCGATATCATAAACTTATTATTGTATTACCTTACCATCATAGCACCACACTTATGTCAAAGACATATCAAGAGAAAAGAAGGATAGCTCTACGTACTTATGCCAAAACATGCCAAGAGAAAAGAGATAACTTCACATACTTACTACTCTCCATCATATAGAAGCCTTCAGAGGCAATAACTCAACTAGTATAGAAATTCTACCATCGAGAAGTGAATAAGACTTATGAGTCATACTTGGGGTTATATGAATGGAATTATCCCCATATTTCATATATTAATCACTTAAGGCTAAGACATGCCAAAAGAAAAGAACGATATCTTCACATACTTATGCTAAAGACATGCCAAGAAAAAGCTTCACATACTTACTACTGTCCATCATTTAAAAGCCTTGAGAGGCAATAACTCAACTAGTATAGGAATCCTACCATCGAGAAGTGAATAAGACTTATGAGTCATACTTGGGTTTATATGAATGTAATTATCCCCATATTTCGTATATCAATCACTTAAGGCTAAGACATGCCAAAAGAAAGCTTCACATACCTTTTTCGGGATTAATTAAAATTCGGCTTGCCTTAATACCTCCTTTACCTATTTGACATGAAAGTAATACTAAGATTAATAGACTTAAACTTTCCAATATCCCACTCTACAACCAAGTACTAATATGAGTCATTTCCTTATCCATTACCCTCGACTAGTTTGTTACTAGTTCCGATGCTACCAAAAATCGGGCAGCATTTCCCAGTAACTTCAACATTCTCGAGGTTGCAACTCGGACACAGTGTCAAATACCATACCAACAAAACAACCAGCAGAATATATACAAGTAAACCACCTCAACATTACACACTACAACTCCCAACAACTAGCTCAAAACTACGATACGAAAATACAGTTTTTTTAATCTTTATTTCACAAAATCTTTAACCATACCAAACGGAGGGTCGTGTGGATGCAACCAGAAGAAGCCACACCCTTTTTAAAACACTTTAAATCCTTGCAATAGGCAACCCAACCAGCTGCACCCACAGCACCACAACGACAACCCACTACTCGACTTCGATTTAGCTATAACCACTTCAATTTAGTTTGTTGCTAACGTCAATCATCCTTATGAAATTTTTCCACTTCCAACCTTATTTAAGACATGTAATATACCTCATAACAACATCATAAACTCTGATTTGAAAGGGAAGCCCTTACCTTGCCTGAAACTCGTTAAACTCGTCGAAACTTACCTCGGAAATTCCTTTAGCGCGCCTACAACTTTGTGGCTGCCTGATAACATTTTGGAGCTGATCCAAACCATAAATATTTATTAATAATATCTTCACAACATTGTGGTACATCCTAGGTAATTAATTAACAGACCAAAATCGAAGAACTCACCTTTTCTTTCCTTCCAAAACTGTGGCTCTCTCCCTCTCTAGTTTCTTCTCTTCTCTTCTTTCTTATTCTTGAATTTTCTAAAGGAATATAGAACTTAATGAGTCATAAGATATGTATATATATAGTCTACTTTAGGGGGGATACATGTCAATCCCTAAGTGGTGACACGTGTCAAGCCCTCATTGGGCCAATACATCCCTTCCTCCAATCGTGGGATACCACAAGGCATGTGGGGGGCCACCCCCTTTGCTCTAGATGTTGCCATATGGCACTCCCATCTGCTGCCATATGGCACTCTTCTGTGCTTGCTACATAAGCTTGGTATGTACTCCAGTAGCTTATGTATGTAAGATTTCCAAGTTGGAAGCTTACGTAAATAAGTCGAGTCCTATGACTCATTATTTGGTCTCCAACTTCTTTTGGATTCTTCTAACTCTATTTCCAATCTTCTCTACTATGGGGTATCGCATTCTACTTTCCTTAGAGTTGTTTGATAGTGTTATAGATTATCCAGCTCACATGGTAACTCTTAAGAAGCTTAATAGTTCTTAAGAAGTCTTAAAAAGCTTTAAGAAGCTTTAAGAAACTTTAGGAAACCTTAAGAAACTTAAGAGGCTTACGATCCTTCCATGAAACTTAAGATCCTTTCAAGAGACTTAAAAACGCGTTCCAAGGTACAAAAGTACGGGGTGTAACAATCATCTCCCACTTTTATTATAGAATCTCGATGTTCTGAGCCACACCATAAGGACTTTGATGCAAAACTTTGACTTGTTTCCGATTTGAATACTTAGACATGAACTCTATTATATCTCTCTTCATCCCACTCTACCAATATACTTCCCTCAAACCATAGTACATCTTTGTTGAACCTAGATGGAATACCTAAGTTATGGGCCTCTACCATGATTCTCTTTCGAATGCCATCAATAGGTGGAACACACGATCTCCCTTGATACCTCAACACTCCATCTCCCCAATTGGAAAAAGTCACCTTCTGCTTATGGACATCATCTTTCAACGAGAGGAGAATGGGATCTTGATCTTGCTTTTCCTTTACCATTGCGACTATAGATGACTCATCCCCATTCTGAACAATAGCATCACCCTTACTAGAGTCAATAAGTTAAACTCTGAAACATGCACGCCTATGCACCTCTTTAGCTAACTCTTTATTTCCCTCTTCTACACGAGTAATATTTCCCATAGGTAACCTGCTAAGAGCATCAGCAACAACATTAGCTTTACCTAGGGGATAGAGAATACTCATATCATAATCCTTGAGCAACACGAGCCATCTCCTCTACCTCAAGTTCAACTCTTTCTGGCTAAACACATACTACAAGCTCTTGTAATTAGTGAACACATCTATATGCATACCATACAGATAGTGACACCAAATCTTAAGAGCAAAAACTATGGATGCCAACCCAAGGTTGTGAGTCAGGTAGTTCTTTATATGAATCTTAAGTTGTATGAAAGGATATGCAATAACCTTAACCTTTTGTATCAATACACAACCCAATCCTTCTCTAGACACATCACAGTAGATAACAAACCCATCTGTTTCCTCGAGTAGGCACAAAACTAGAGTAGTAGTCAACCTCATTTTCAACTCTTGAAAACATTTCTCATAAGCATCTTACTATTGGAACTTACCCTTCTTCTAAGTCAACTTAGTCAATAGAGATGATATGGATGAAAATCCCTTAACCAACCTCCACTAGTAACCAGCCAAACCCAAGAAACCTCTTATGTTAGTCGGGGATGTGGGTCTTGGCCAGTTCTTTACCGCCTCAATCTTCTACGAATCAACACGTATACCCTCACCAGCTATAATATATCCTAAAAATTCCACCAAAGCAAGCCAAATATCATACATTGAAAAATTATCATATAACTCCCTATCCTTGAGAGTATGAAGAACGATTCTGAGATGATTGGCATGTTCCTCCTCATTTATGGAATAGATAAGTATGTCATCGATGGACATAATCACAAACATATCCAAATACTGTTTGAACACTCAATTTATCAAGTCTATAAATAATGTAGGAGCATTAGTCAAATCAAAAGACATAACAAGAAACTCGAAGTGACCACATCGGGTTCATAAAGTGATCTTAGGGATATCACATTCCCTCACTTTCAACTGATGATAGCCTAATCTGAGGTCTACCTTTGAGAAAATAGTGGCACCCTAAAATTGGTCAAATGGATCATCTATTCTGGGAAGAGGATACTTATTCTTAATGGTGACCTTGTTCATCTAGTAATAGTTAATACACATTCTCAATGATCCATATTTCTTTAGCACGAATAGGACAGGAGCACCCCAAGGTGAGACACATGGTCTAATGAAGCCCTTATCTAACAAATTCTTCAACTAATCTTTCAATTCTTTCAACTCAGTAGGAGTTATTATATTTTACAAAATAGAGATAGATTGTGTATCAGAAAGGACATCAATCCTAAAGTCAATCTTCCTATCAAGAGAGACTCTAGGAATATCCTCAGGAAAAACTCTGAGAAACTCATTAACAATGGAGACAGACTCAAGGGTTGGAGGCTTCACACTATCATCTCTAACTCGCATATTTGATAAATACACCTTTTTGATATTAACTTTCTCTCCCTAAGGTATGATATGAACTTACCCTTAGGCACTACTGGACTACCCTAACACTCTATGACAGGTTTATTCAAAAATTAAAACTTGACAACTAGAGTTCTATAATCAACAGAGGCATTACAGGCATAAAGTCAGTCCATGCCAAGGAGAATATCAAAATCAACCATGTCTAACTCAACTAAATCAGTCATGGTTTCTCTATGATAGATAGACACATGACAATCTCTATAGACCCTCTCAGCTAGAATAGACTGACCAATAGGAGTAGAAATACTGAAAGGCTCAAGAAGACACTCAGGAAGAATCTCAAACTTATTAACCACATATAGGGTCAAAATATACAAGGTGGCACCCAGATCAAGCAAAGTATAAATATCAAAAGAAAAGACTCAAAGAATACCAGTAACAACTTCTAGCAAGATTTCCTATTCCTAGCGACTAGCCATATAATACAGGTGGTTTAAACCTCCGCCCATACCTGAAGTAGAAGCTCTTTGATTACCTTGAACTAGTGGTGCCAAAGAAGAGGAATAGGTTCTTTCTCTCCATATCGAACATTCTCTCTAAAAAATAACATACTTTACCATATTTATATCACCTATTTGCACCTTCTTTGACAAATAGAGTCTACCACACTTACTATGATGTGGCTTGTTCTTCTAACCTTGAGCCACTCCCTTAGGAGTGAGAACCCTGAGCTCTGAAGTTTTGTTTGCTCTATGACTTCTACTCATACCTATATTTGGGTGCATGTACACTTGCTGATGATGGAGCATAATTAGAAGACCTTTTCTGAAAGAAGGACTTGTTGCCCTTACCCTGATTTTGCTCATTCTTATGCCCCATTGACTTATATTTCTTACTCAAGTGCTCTTCTCTGTCTTTTTTCTTATCATCCTCAACCTTCTGAGCATACACTATAAGCCTGGAAATATCCACATTAAAAATCAATAGTGATGCCTTACACTTCTTCTTCACATGTTAGCCCAGGCTGGCGACAAATTTTCTCATCTAGGATCTCATGTCTAGGATTATTTCCAGACCATAGCTAGACAGCTAGATGAACTTAAGGTTTTACTCCTTCACGATTAGCCCCTCTTGTTTCAAATTCACGAAATCTTTAAATTTTGCCTCCCTCAATTCTCTAAGAAAGAAGTGATCAAGGAATGCTCTCTCAAACTCATCCCAAATAGCAGGCTCAGCATCCTCACCACAACTCTCCTCCCACTAGTTATAGTAGGTATTAGCAACATCCTTGAGATGATAGAAAACTAACTTAACCCCCTCAATCTCAGTAGAAAGAATTGCTTTTGGTATTTTCCATATCTCATCGATAAAGTTTTGGAGGTCCTCATCATGCTTAGATCCCATGAAGACCAATGGGTTCATCATCAAGAAATCTCAGATCCTCACAAAAGTTAATGGTTCTTGAGACCTAGAGCTGGGAGAGGGTAAACTTTGGTTACCCTTTTGGGCATCTATCAACTGAGTGAGCCTGGCAATAGTAAAATCACCCTCTAACATTGGAGAGGGCTAAGTAATAGGCAACTGGTTTCCTCCGTAGACCAGGTAGGTCAACCCTTAGTTCTTAGTCCAAAAGTTAGGGGAAACTCAGACTGTGGAAACTCAGTGTTAGTGGCATTCCTCTAGCTAGCAGTACATTTAGAAGGCATTATCTGCAAATGCATAAACACACAAATTAGGAAGGAACTGTTTAGAGTTAAACTCAAACTCTAAATATGAAGGAGTGAAAAAATTTCTAATGTCTTATAGCCTCTTGATTATAAGTGTGGTGCACGACACACCCATAAGAAAGACTCTACTAGACACGGCTTCATAGACACCCTAGGACTCTAGGCGTGGCCGGCACTCGAAGACCATTTATGGTCACTAAGGAAATTACTTGGTCCAATCACACCTTCATTCATTTAGCGGAACACTTAAAAAACAGAAAAGGGGACAATCAGGTGGACTAATGAAATCAGCAACTCATGAAAGAGTAACGTATTTAAACAAAATCTCAACTCAACTCCATGTCAAAGAATAGTTTTGAAAAAAAAAACAATAACTCAACTCTGTCACTATCTTTCTATGAAGCCTCTAATACTACCAAAAAGGTGCCAATGAAAAATCCATAGCTATCCAAAAAGAAATACTCAAGAGTAAAGATAACTAATCAAGAATGCCTCGGATGCAAAGAGGACTCACCAAATCTGAGAGTAGAAGTGATCTTTAATGATATACCTTTGAAGATCTTCAATACCTATATCTGCATAATAAAATAATGCAGGCCAAATGGCAGTAGTAAATGATATGTACGAGTATGTAAAAATAGCTGAAGGAAACACAATTCAACAACTCAACATCAAGAGAACTCAACTCAAAGACTTAACTCCAAAATTGACTCAACTCAATAAGCATGTAGTTTAAAATAAATATTGCTTTGAAATTAGACTCAAGAATATGCAACTCAACCAAAACAAACCAAATCATTTGTTGGAGTTTCTCTGACCGACAACCATTATTTATGAGCTAGTGATGATACAACGCTTTGCACTACCATTGCCACAGTCGTCCAATACCTTTCCAGGGTAAGGGATGATCAACTTCAATGGATCCATAATCAATCAAAGTCTATCATTTAGGGACTTGAAAGTCATAGCCCCTACTCTACGCTGGCAACATAGTTTATGTATTCGAGATATTATTTACTTTTATCCAAATTGGTGCTCAATACTACTCTCAAAAGATTAAATATTTTCATATACTCAATCAACCCATTTAGTCTCATTGGACCCTTATCAATCTTAACTCATCTCAATCATTAAACTCTTATATGTAAGACATGCAATTGACTTATTCATGACTCCTCAAGATTCCATCTCAAATCATTCATGTAACTCAATGCTAAACTCATTTAGACTCAATTTCAAACCTCACCAAAATATGCATGGACTCAATTTAAAAGTGATAATATGTTAAATGACTGAAAATCATTGTCCTTATCTCAACATATAGGCATATATTGTAAATGTCATCAACTCAGCAAGGGTTCATGGGAATGAAATCATGAACAGTTAATTAAGAACTCCAATCATAAGAATCAACATGATATCCATATATAGGACTCAATAAGGAATTACATAAAGCAACTCAAGAACTCTATCAAATGGGATTTGAAATAAAAATTAATCTCAATCCTAATGAAAATAATATGTTAAGCACATAGATGAACTCAGTCCAGTATTTTATTTAGCCTTAAATACCTAGAAATCTAAAGGGATGATTGAAAATCGAAGGAATTGCTTGAAGACCTTGAATCCTACCTCTCTTTCTTCTCTCCAATTGCTCCTCTCTAGAAAATACAAGTGTGAATGAGATAAAAACCCTATTGGAAATGTTAAAGGGTTGATTTTTTGTCCTTAGATGTGCAGGGTTTAGTTGGGAAAAGACCAAAGTGCCCTTCATTAAAACTAAGTTGGGCACCTTCAAGGAAGTCCACCACGGTCCGTATAACCCTCCATGGTCCATGGTGAGTGGTCGTGGTCCTTGACTTGGGCTTTATTGGGAGAGGTTGACATTCACGGAGGCCACCACGCTCTATAGTGGTCACTATGGGTCGTGAAGTCTCTTGTAAAGTTGAACCACCCCAAAGGTTTGGAGGTTAAGCTTCATGGACCTATTCATGATCCGTGAACTCCATTACGGGTCATGATACTTGATCGTGATCATCACCAGACTTGGGAGTCTTGGGGATCCAAATACACGGAAGGGACTACGGTCTGTGGTGCTTACCACGAACCATGGTCCCTTTCGTGAACCTCCATCTTGACTTATATCCCTCTTACGGGGACCTCTCCATGGACCATAAAGAAGAATACGGATCGTGGTTGGTCTCGTGGTCCTTGCTTGGTGCGATTTTTAGATCATTTCAGAGTTAATTTACGGTAGGGACTTCAGGGATGTTACATTAACACTAGGCCAACAAAATATTTTGAAAATAGATTTATCACTTCTACAAATCAGATGCATAAATACAAGTCTACATGCTTGTTATTTACAACAAGAAGAACAAACATGAAGATTTAACACTAAGAACGAGCAGTAAAAATAAACAAATAAATTTATGAACTTATAATAGATTCAGATAAACAATACGAAACAAACTAGAAAGGCTGAGAAGATTTATCATTTATTATTCTTACACAAAAATGGTGATATTGACAGCTAACTCAAAAAATGAAAACTTCTTTGATGTTTTTCAAGGAAGCAACAAATAAAAAAAACTAAACAATGAAAGAAAAAAAATTCTAGATATAGTAATCATCAAACAAATCCAGATTCTAACATATGAGAACTAAATAAAATTTAGAACACCTAAACAAAAATCAAAGGAAAGCGAATAATTAAACAAAACAAGCTAAGAAAAAGATATTAGCCCTTTTCGGGCAGCGACTGGAATGGCGAATTTAGAGAGACGAACACTTTGACTCCACCACAAAACAAACAAGCAAAGAAATGAAAGAAATCTCAAGATCTCCGGCTCAAACCTTTAATGGTTTCATTTCGTGAAAACACTATTCTCAATATCAAAAAGCTCTCAACCATTATTTTTCTTAAATAGTGAGCCAAGACAGGTATTTATATAGTAGCTTTTGGGTCAATTTGAGGGGGGGAAATATTGTGAGAGAATTCCAAATTCAAAAATTCTTAGAGAATAAGACTGTGGTTGGCTGATTGTATGGATTCGTACCATTTTTTGAAATAAAAAATCAAAACAAGAGTGGAGATATGATACGTTGCTGAGATCATCTTCGTACAAATAAAGAGGATAAGTGATGCAAGTTAAAGGATCATACAATATGAAGCTTCATCGAATATTAATCAAAATCGAGTTGTTGAGTAAGAAATTGGGCAGATATAATTTGGGGATTAGGGTTCGTTCATTTCAATTGTTCTTGCGTCTGCTGGTTCCTGTTGTCAAAGGAAGAAAGAGAAGAGGTAAAAATATTTTAAAGGGGTAATGGGTCGGGTATGAGGTGACTTTGGGATGGAAAATTTGGGATTCTTAATAAAAAAGGCCGAAAGTTGGCTGACTTAAAGAGGTGAAGGCAACATGTTCATTCATACCTTCACTAAAGTAAAATCAACTTGAATTTGATAAAATATGAATGAGATAAATTATATACTCAATTAGTTATCTAAGTTTCTTAACTTTAACAACATAAAATAATTATTTTGACATAAAAAGATCACCTATATCGATTAAATTATGGATTAATCAACTTTTTAAGAAATTAGAATCCATACTAAATTTAGACACTATTTTTTGGTTGTAACGACCTATTCTCTTCATTATGTATATGTCAATATGGAAGACAATTGAGCCAAAAAACTTCTGAATAGTAGCTTGGAAATTCGAGCCTAAAATAGACTTGGACAGAATCTGATTTAGGTGAGGTTTGGGGTAATTCTATAATGGATGGATGATGTGTTTATCAATTTTATAGTTGTTATTGATATTCAAGACACTAAGAAGCCCATACGACTTTACAAAATTGAATTCAGGTGAGTAGAACTTTTGTAATTGATCTTGGCGTGAAAGATTAAAATTAGAATATCATGGCTCAAGGTCATATTGCAAAATGGGAGCTTGGGACACAAATCCAAAGTTTTTGTCCTTCACAACTCGCCACGATAGAATTATTCCCGCTATGGAGGGGCTACCTTAGCGGGGTAAGTGGCGCTATCGGTGGACAGTCACGAGTTTAAATGGGGAAAAGTTCCAAAACTGATTTTATTCCTCCTACTTCATTCTTGAGAGACCAGAAGTGACCTAGAGTGATATTCCTTTGGGTTTCACCAAATTTTATGTTAAAGGTAAGTTAGTCACTCCCCTAACTTGTATTTTGATTCTTAGGATCTAGAATCTATGGTAAATGCCTTAAGGGAGGTTTTTTGGCCTGAAATTAATGGTGAAAAAAGCCCTAGTGTGGAGGAGGTGATCATGAAAGTGGCCAAGAGTTAGGATTTTGATGTAACATGGGTATTGTAGGCCAATAGTTCATTTCATTTATTTGTGTATCTCTTGTTTAATTTTAGACAAAGAATAAGCTGAGAGACTTCGAAAATGGAAAGCTCCATCTATTTAGAGTTTCTAAGGCTTGGTTTCAAGATAGGTGATAGTTTTACATTCTTGTATATGCTATATTTGCTTATTACTATAATTAATAGTATTGCCTGCATGTTTCAAATGAAATAATTTATGAGATCAATTACATGCAATGAGCATGTTATTTGATTGTGCTAGTATGTGAAATATTCGTTATGGATTGTGATTGTGATTGATATATATTGGATCGGGTGTAACGTTTTGACACATATACATATATATACCTACAGGATCGGGTGGGATGTGCTGACACATATACATATTGAATTGGATGTCATGTTCTAACACACACACATATATATATATATATGCAAACGATTGGGTGTCACATACCGATACATATACATATATGATCGGTGTCACATACCGACACATATATATACTGAATCGGGTGTCATATTCTGATGTACACAGACATATACATATATATATATATATATATATACATATTAGATCGGGTATCACATTCCGACATAACTATTAGTTTGGGTGTGGGACCCATAAGAGGACTATTATTAGCTATTGCTTGAGATTGACATTGTGAATTGAATCGTGTCTATGAATTTGCTAATTATTAATGTGTTTCATAGATGCTTGTCTTTACTATATTAAAGTTTCTTGCATATGTTTCACGGACTGGGTTGGCCGCGTGATCCTACCAGGAAAAATCCCACTATTCGTTCATTCTGCATCTAATTAGATAGATTAGATATCATTATTATATTTATTAATACTACACTTGCTCTTCCCTTATTAAGTATAGGACATCTTCAGACGGTTGATGGCAGACCTCAGTTAGGAGACCATTGACTGTTTAGGATTCAAGGGTGAGCCAACACTTTAAGGCTGTCATGGATTCTTCTAGGATCTCAGTCCAACCTTTTGGACTTAGATTTTATTTGAAACTCATTTGACACTATTTTTTGGGCTTGCATCCCCTTACTCTTATACTTGTTCCTTAGACGATTTTTGGTACAATGACTATTAGGTTCTATAGGGTTTGACTTCCACATGTTTTGTTTGACTATTTATGCCTATTTTAAAACTAATTCCTGACATCCACATCTTTTTATACTTAATTTTGTGTTAGGATGCAAGTTTGGGGCATATTTTTGGTTTTTCCACCGAAGAATTAGTGTGGGTGCCACTCCCAGCCTAGAGTTATGACAAAGTTGGTATCAATCCCTAGGTTCATTGATCCCATTGTACCAAAACGATTCTAGTAGAGTGTTGTAGAATGGTACATAAACATCTATACTTTTCTTCCAGAGGCTACAGGACTTTAGGAAATCTTCCTATTTTCTTCATTCTTCGTACTATGACCTGATTCCAATTAGTATCTAGTGATCCAAATTAGTATCTAACATCTTTCACTCTCTTATGCACAGATGGTTAATACATATTACAATAGTGTTCGACCAGTAGATCCCATTGAGCTAGAGTAGGATCCAGCAGTTATAAGGTATATTTGAGGAGGGGACAGGAGAAGACGACGCGGTAGATATCGAGGAAGGGCAGCACCCACCATAAGTGTGGCTTAAGATAAAAATGTTCCGCAGGGAGAGGCCTCTCCCGCACACCAGGTAGAAGTAGAAGAGGATGTAGAAGTGGAGGTTGAGGAGGATCCTGAGTAGAAGGTGAATGTTGAGGACAAGGCTGGAAGACTTCCCCTTTTGGATGCAGTTATAGTCCAATAGATCATGACCTTCTTGAGTGGGTTAATCGGTATTGGATACATTTCTACAGTGCCTGTAGCCCAAGCTCCAACTGCTCGTCCCGTTGTTGTTATATTCCCTTAGATGGATGGATTATTAGGAACTAATTCCTTCTTTTATCTACTTCTACCCGAGTGATGACTAGCATTGAGCATGAGATGCTGACTAAGTTCTTGAAGCTGAAGCCTCCCATATTTCCAAGTTTTAAGAGTGAGTATGATTATGAGTTCATTTTGGACTGCTATGAGAGGCTGAACAAGTAGGGCATAGTCCATTAGCGTGGATTTAAGTTCATGAGCATCTAGCTTCAAGGTGAAGCCAAGCAGTGGTGGAGGGCTTTTGTGGAGTGTCAATCGTTATTTTTTCCTCCACTCACTTGGGTTTTGTTTCATGCCCTATATTTGGACAAATATGTGGCCAAAACACTGAGAGACCATAAGAAGGATGAGTTCATAGATCTTGAGCAGTATGGCATAAAAGTGGTTGCTTATGATGTTAAGTTTCATGCCTTGTCCAGATATGCTACACAACTGGTGACTACAAAGGAGGAGAGGATCCATTTGTTCATAAAGGGATTGAATTATGAGTTATAGGCATTATTTGTTCACATAACCTCTGCAGGTAGAAGTTTCAATGACGTGAAAGACTTTGTAAAAAAAGTAGAAGGAGTCCGATGTGATGGGCAGGCCAAGGCTTTGGCTAAAAAGCCCAAGAGCACAAGTAACTTCAACGATTCTTACTCTATAGGTTTAGGTAGACTTGTATTTATACCCCCGGCCAATTCAATCTACCATGCCCTCTTCTACGGGTGGTTACTATCATAACCCAATCCTGTAGGCCGCGATTGGGGTCTGACCTAGCCCCCGTATACATAATTGTCAAATATAAGAATACACAAGAACCCAAGTGGGTAATAACACTTTCATGTACATATAGCCTCTTTCATTCATATCATATCATAAAAGGGCACGCAAGCCGATAAGGCTTCCATATCATAAAAACATTTACAACTGAACAAACTCACAACAACCTACATACACGTGTCTACAGACTTCTAGGAGTATTAACTGTATCATATGGAGGGACAGGGTCCCCGCCGTACCCCTGAATAAATGAATATATATACATCGAATGACCAGCATCCAAAAGTTAGGCTCCGGAACAGTGGACCACTTCCAATATAGTTGAGTGGAAATCCTAAGCTGGTGGATCTCCAAATAAATATCTATACCTACGGGCATCAAACGCAACCCCTCTAAAGAAAGAGGGGTTAGTACAATATATGTACTGAGTATATAAAGCACGGACTGTAACAAGTAAAACCATTACCATAACAGAAGGTGCAAAAATGAGCAAAATATCCAGAATATCAAAATGTTTTTCATAACCACAGATAATGTATGCAGAAAAATATATGCCATATCCGGACCCATTATGGGACTCGGTGAACAAATACAAAATATGGTCGTCGCCCCTTCACTGGCGCCACAACACATCATAACTCCAGAGTAGGGAATATCTACATAACAGATTATATCATATCAGATGGTCATATCATATCATATGTGTACATGGCACATCATAACTCCACAAAACCCATGTACAGTCGTACCTTCCCCCTCACGTCAGGGCACGACGAACAATGCAGAGAAGTATGCATGATAACAAAATTTGACCCGGGCTCGGTAAAGGAAGGATTAAGGCATCCACGAGTGGAGTAGTGAGAAACTATATATAATATAAAATATAAAATATTTCCAGAGACTCGATAGCGTAACTCCGATGCCAAGTTATATAAGAGAAATTGAGCGATAATCACAGTGCATGTCTTTTAGATGTCACGATGGTCTATGTCAAAGTAGTCTTTCTAAAATGATTTCCATATTTCCAGATATATTATGGGGCTCAATGGAATAATTAAAATAAGCTATCGTTCAAAATCAAGACAAGAATCATATTGAGTACCTTTTGAAAGTCACTATGGATTACATCAAAATAGAACTTCTGGAATTATATACTCGTATCAAAGCACAATAAAATATCCTTTGGAAACCAAGAAATTGGCCATCCTAGTGGCTCTAGGAATAGGAACTTCCTTAGAACCATAAAAAAGTCATATATTTGTTTCATAAAAACCATGCCAAAAGAAAGATTAAATTTCCATACTTATGTCAAAACATGCCAAGAGAAAGAGTAAGCTTTACATACTTATGCCAAAAACATGCCAAAAGGAGGAAACGTTAGCTTTACATACCTCTTACGGATTACTCTTAACACGCTCACCTCGTCGTCTCTTGAACCTATTTAACATAAAAGCAATATGAGCATCAACAATCCTTGAATTTCCAGCATCTTAAGTTACATACGAGTATTCATAGAACTCATCTCTTCGCTCACCTTCTCGACTAGTTCCTTAGTTAGTTAAGGAGTTAACAAAAATCGGACAGCACCTCCCTTATAACATGCCCTATCTGAATTTCCAATTAGATCTCTAATCACTACAGCCAACCAAAAACAACAACTTTCAGCTCATATACAATTAAAACATGGCAACACTACACAACATAAGCTCCAAACAACTTGCTGAAAATTACGATACCAAAATAGGGTTTCTAGTCTTTATTTCGCAAAATCTTTAATTGTACGAAATGAGGGGTCATGTTGCTGTGACCAGAAGCCCCCACACATCTTTTAGAATATTTTTAGGCCCTGAAACACACCACCACACACCTTCAGTAGCACACCACAAGCACAATACCTTGCTTCGACTATAATTTAACTATAGCGACTCCAATTTAGCTTGCTTCGAATGTTAAACATTTCTACGACATTTTCACACTTCAAGAAGCATAAAAGGTTTGTAATACACCCTATAACAACAAATAAACTTTAAATTGGAAGAAAATACCTTACCTTACCTAAAATTGGCCGAACTTCGCCAAATTGCGCCTCGGAAACTCTTCAAACTTGCTAAAATCGCATGGACTACTTATTATCCATTTGGTGCTGATCCAAGCCATGAATTTACATTATTAACAACTTCATATCATTTCCAAACCCTTAAAAAAACGTGGGAGAATATAACCAAGCCATACCTTAACAAACGGCTTTCCAAACTTGCTGAAAATTAACTTCGGAAACTCCTTAACATGCTGAAAGTTGTGGACTGTTTGTGTCCCTTCTTTGCAGCCCAAAATAGTAATTTTACTCTATTAAACCCCATCATGTATCCATGGTATACCTTAAATAATTAATTCATGGAATAAAATCGGAGGGCTTACCTTAAATTGGAGCAACCCGTGGCTGCCTCTCTCTTGTTCTCATATTTTTTCTCTCCATTTTTGGCTAAGTCCAAAGGTGAAAATGACTCCTTAGTCATCCATACATATATATATATATATATATGCATCCTTAGGAGGTTCCACGTGGCATCCCCCTAGAGGTAACACATGGCAGCCCCCTAGGGCGCTACCTCAATCATGCCTCCAATCATTGGTTGCCATGTGGCAGTGTGGGGTCCATCCAAGTTGCTGCATCACCTACTTTACCCTAATTAGGTGCAGCTGCTTGTCCAAGTAGGTGCATCACCTACTTGCTTCGAGTAGGTGCGTCGTTTCCTTATCTCTCTTTCATGAGCTTGTAATCTCGTCTTACTTCAAGAGCCTATGTATTCCTTGATACTTAAGCTCGATGTGTACTCAAGTAGCTTAGTATGTAAAATGTACCAAGTAATAGCTTTCATAAGTAAGTCAAGTCCTACGACTCACTACTTAACCTCCAACTTTTTTCGGATTCTTATAACCCTATTTCCAATCTTCTCTCTTATAGAGTATCTCCTTCTCCTTTCCTTAGGATTATTTGATAGCGTTATAGATTACCCGACTCACATGATGACTTCTAAGAAACTTAAGAGCCTTCCCAGAAACTTAAGAAGCTTAAAAAGCATTCCAAGGTACCAAAGTACGGAATGTAATAGTTACTCAAGGACTCTACAGCAGAATCCTACTCAGGATGGTCAGGGAGCTTCTTTTGCATCGGGCAGCAGGCCATCCCTTAACCACATTTGTTTTAATAATAGAAAGCTGGGGCATGTAAGGAGAACTTGTCCCCACCGTATCAGGACTGATCCAGTGCCACAGCAGACCAGCAAAGTGGTATTGGAAGGCAGAGGTAATAACAGTAGAAGACATCCATAAGGTGGGAGGGGAGGAAATTAGAGAGGTCATAGAGGCCATGGTTATGGTAATAGAGGGAGAGGAGAAGTGCAACCAAGTAGAGAGGTTTCCCTTCAAGGTAACATGTCACAATTATATGCTTTTTCGGATAGGACTGAGGCTGAGGCGTCTGATGCGATGATCACAAGTATTATTCTTAGCTGTGATCGGATGGCTATTGTCTTATTTGTTCCAGGCTATACTTACTCTTATATATCAGTATAGTTTTCTTTAGGTCTTGATATGAATTGTGATATGCTTAATGCCCCCATCCATGTTTCTACCCTAGTTAGAGAGTCTGTTGTAGTCACCCATATTTATTGTGCTTGTTCAATTATATTTATAGGTTTTCAGACTTGGGCAAATTTGGTGATTCTCGATATGACTGATTTTTATGTGATATTAGGCATGACTTGGTTATCCCCTTATTATGTTGTGCTTAATTGTAATGCTAAGAGTGTGGCTCTAGAGATCTCGGGTAGGGAAAGGTTAGAGTCTAAAGGGGTGTACAAGATTAAGCCAGCTAAGATCATCTTATTCATTCGAGATAGAAAATTGGTAAGGCGGGGTTGTTTAGCATACTTAGATCATATTTGATATGTCGAAGCTGAGTCCACATCTATTAACTCTATTCCTGTAGTGTTTGAGTTTAAGGAAGTGTTTCCTACCAATTTCCCTGGTATGCATCCGGGTAAAGATATAGATTTTTGCATTAATTTGGAGTCGACACTCGCTCAATCTCTATTACTCCTTATTGCATGGCTTCGTTAGAATTTAGAGAGCTTAAGACTCAAATCTAAGAACTTGATTAAGGTTTTATCTATCCTAGTGGTTCCTCGTAGGGTGCTTTGATCTTGTTTTTTAAGAAGAGGGATGGTAGTATGAGGATGTGTACAGACTACTAGCAGTTGAATAGGGTCACTATCCAAAATAAGTACTTATTGCCTCACATAGATGATCTCTTTGACCAGTTGCAGGGTATATCAGTCTTTTCAAAAATTGATCAAAGGTATGGTTATCATCAATTAAAGATTAGACCTAAAGATGTACCTAAAATGACATTTAGAACTCAGTATGGGCATTATGAGTTTTTGGTAATGTCTTTTGGGCCAGCCAATGCACTTGCAGCCTTTATAAGTTTGATGAATGGGGTGTTCAAGCCATTCTTGGATTCATTTGTAATTGTGTTTATAGATGATATTTTGGTTTATTTGAAGAGTAAGTAAGAACATGTAGACCATCTTTGTATTGTTCTAGGTGTCCTAGGAAAAGAGAGATTGTATGGAAAATTTTCTATGAGTGAATTTTGGTTGTCTTTAGTTGCCTTTTTGGGGCATGTGATTTCAAAAAGGGGGTAATGGTAGATCCCCAAAGATTGAAGCAGCTAAGAACTGGGTCCGGCCTAGATCTATGAATGAAGTTAGGAGTTTTATAGTACTTGCCAGCTATTACCGGTGGTTTGTGAAGAATATTGTTTCTATTGCCACACACTTGTCAAGGCTGACTCAAAAAGAAGTGCCTTTTGAGTGGGACAATATATGTGAAGAGAGCTTCTAAAATCTCAAGACTCTTCTGACCACGGCACCTATTTTTACCCTATTAGTTGAAGGTAAAGATTTCATTATTTTTTTTAATGCTTCATGTTCAGGCTTGGGTGTTGTGTTATTTCAGGATAAAAATGTTATAGACTATGCCTCGCGGCAGTTGAAGGTTCACGGGAGGAATAATCTGATGCATGATTTGGAGGTTGTAGTTGTAGTCTTTTCTCTCAAAATTTGGCGGCATTATTTATACAATGTCTAGTATGAAGTATTTACTAACCATTGCAGTCTGCAATATGTGTTCATCTAGAAAGACCTGAATTTGGGACAACGAAGGTGGATGGAGTTGCTCAAGGATTATGATTTCACCATCCAATATCATCCAGGTAAGGCTAATGTGGTAGCAGACGCATTGAGTCGAAAGCCAGTTAGTATAGGTAGTTTAGCATGTTTGGTGTTTTCAAGCAACCCCCGTCTAGAGAGATTTAGGCTTTGGAGGCTAAGTTCATCATGATAGGCATCTCAGAGAAGGGTGGGGTATTAGCCAGTATTGAGGTAAGGCCTACTTTTATTAAAGAAATCAAGGCCAAGCAATTTGAGGATGAAAACTTGAATAAGATAGAGGGAAGACCATATTAGGGAAAGCCCAAGATAAAGTCTTTGATGCAAGTGGGGTGCTCAATTATAGGGGAAGGATTTGTGTTCCCCAAGTAGATTGATTCAGAAAGTGTTGATAGAGTCTCATAGTCTTCGATACTCTATTCATCTAAGTTTGATCAAGATGCATCAAGACTTGAAGTGGCTTTATTAGTGGTCTGGCATTAAGAAAGACATAGCTGAGTTTGTGGCTAAATGTCAAAACTGTCAACAAGTGAAGTATGAGTACCAAAGGCTTGCAGGTTTACTTCAGAGAATGTCCATTCCTAAATGGAAGTAGGAAGGGATAGCCAAGGATTTTATGGTGGGTCTTCCAAAGACCTTGGAAAGTATGACTTCATTTGGGTTATGGCTGACAGATTGATGAAGTCATCCTATTTTATTCCAGTTAGGGTGGATTATCACACTTAATAGTTGGCAAAGATTTATGTTAAGGAGATAGAAAGGCTGCACAGGGTTCCCCTTTCTATCATCTCAGACAATGGTATGCAATTTACATCAAAGTTTTGGGGGAAATTGCATGAAAAGTTGGGCACTAAACTCACCTTTTGCACAACCTTTCATCCACAGACTGATGGACCGTTAGAAAGAACAATTCAGGTGTTGGAAGATATATTGAGGTCACGTGTGATTGATTTTGGAGGACATGGGATAAATTTTTACCGTTGTGTGAGTTCTCTTATAATAATAGCTACCACTCCAGCATTGATATGGCACCATTCGAGGCGCTTTATGGGAAGGGATGTAGATCACATATAGGGTGATTTATGGCTAGAGATGTGAAACTTTTAGGAGTCGATTTGGCAAAGAATGCTCAGAATAAGGTAATAAGTATCCAAGCTAATTCTCTCTCGATCGCTCCGCACTGATCGTCGAATCTAAGGTAATGATTGCATTTCCTACTCTTTTTACTGTATCAAATGCATAATACGATCATATACTAAGAATCAGTTGAGTAGAATAGACTTTTGGGTTGGTTTTTGAAATTTTAAAATGTTGCTTGATTTGCCGGAAAAAAGTAGCATAGATGCTCCTTTTACATTTACAACATCACTACAATTTTCTGAGTGTAAGTATTATGAGGAATAAGATCAAAAATAGTTCTAAAATGGTGGGAGGGGGGAAGATGTACATTTTTTATTAGTTGAAAACTCAGATTCAGATAATGTTTAGGAGTTATAATGTTCGGAGTTTTTCTTATATAGATAATAGGATACTAAGAGGACACAAATATGGAGTTAAACTGAGAAAGATGGGGTTTTTAGGCCAAGGGATGTCATTAGGGAACCCCTAAAAAGTAAGAGATGATGAATACATCTATAGCAACCTTTCTTTTGCCATAGTAGAGGCCACGGTAGCGGGATAAATCCATGATGGCCCCCCTATAACACTATGGTAGAGTCCAACCCCTATAATAGGAGGCTGCTTAATAGAAGCCTTCCAACTTGCCCAAGTTGGAAATTTCTTTCTTTTAACTAAGCCCCTTACATTTGATGGATTATAACAAATTTCATCATGCAAATTATAGGTTTCCAAACAAATAGGGGTGGCATGAACAAGGAAGGTCATCCTTTTATGAGATTTTCTAACAATGCTGGTCGGGAAAGGTATTGCGACTTCTGATGAACCAAATTCTATTGCGAGATAGCTTTTTATATGCATGGGGTGGTGTAGAAGGCACCTACTTTCCATGTCCAACATAAGGACATTGGTCAAAGACCACTAGTGGAGGCTCCCCCTACCGTGCTTTCTATCTGGGTGAGGCATTTCTATGCCATCCTGCCCATGGTGTGTTGGGATGATCCTAGCCCTACCATTTGTATCCAAGAGGTGGACGTCCCAATGGATACTGAGATAATCAAATGTGCTAGAGGTGCTGAAGGTCACAAATTCAAAATTTGATGCAAACTGAGAGGGATGGATCTGAGTTGGCTGCGAGACATATTGGTCTAAGAGGAGTTCCGAGATCTAGTCAACTGGCCCACCATTGAGGACATCACTAGCCTATACTGCTCTACTAATGTTAGGAGATGGATAACTTTGGTGGCCAGGAGGATTTGTCCATCAGGTTACCTTATTGATGTGACCTATCCTTGGACTCTAGTGGTGTCCTGGGTCTTGAGGGTGATTAGGCTGAATGTAAGGGCACAAATATTGTCTGAGTAGAAGGATTTATACCGCGGTAGCAAGAAGGCGTTCTTCCATCCTGAGTTGGTGATGGCCTTATGCAAGCGGGCGAGAGTTCCCTTACTATACACTCATGAGGAGTTGCACATGGATATCCCCTTCCACTGTCTCTTAGTGAAGCTAGCCTCCTACGATGGAATGAATAAAAAGAAGGTGGTCGGGGCAGGGAGTAGTCGAGAAGCGGTAGGTGCAGGCGATGAAGAGGAAGAGGATGATAAGTATGATGATCCCCCCCCCCTCTTTCCTACTCACTGCACCCACTCTCTAGAAGACACATGGAGGAGGACCAAGATTCTATTTAGAAGGCAACAAGAGGTGCAACTTCTGGAGCCACAATCCCTCCTTTTACTACCTAGAAACTCAAGATGCTCCGTCGGTAGCTGAAATACGAGAGGAGGAAGAACTAGTCAGAACCGCCTAATAGCCAAGATGTGGAAGCCCATCAAAGTTATATTTGCATACATTTCCTCCCAGTAGGAGTTTCCCTCACTCAGACCAGAAGACTTCATTGAGTTTCCCTTTCTGAGAAAAGGATGGACTGGCAAGCAGGCCCCAAAGGATCTCCCATCTGATTAGGACACCTTTTCCCCTCCTTTTTGGATATATTTAAACCTATTTTTGGATTGCCTGTTTGAGCATATGATTCTTTTTCTTTTTTCTTGCTTTCACACATGGATGCTAGCTTTCGTAATATTAACCTTCGTATATGCTATCTCTTTTTAATTCGTTTATACTAATTCTGTCTTGGTATGAATTTGCAAAACCATTTTTGACAATTCTAGGAGTGGAAAGCAAAACAAGGGAAAATAGTACAAGAGTTTCTGTCTCGCCCTATGTTGCTATAGCAGAATAATTCCTGCTATACAGGTGCCATTATATGGGGCCTATCCTACTATGGCGGCCCAGACGAGCTCAGTTGAATGAATAGGAACCTTTGCATGGTTCTCCCCTTCCTCACTTCCTGCTATCACTATCCCTTGAAATTGCATAAAATTCCAAATTAAAATCCCTGGACTAAACCCTGCAATGAAAATCCCAAGATCAAACCCAAAAATACATTGTTAAGAACTTAGTACCAAATGATCACAAAACTAATTACGAATAGCACCAGAAAGTATTTCATGACATTACGTTTCCATTATCATACAAGAATAGACCTTTCTCTATAATTCTCAGCCAACACCGACTCTCCCGAATCCAATATTTCCCCACCATCACGATTCATTTCTTACCCTTACCATCTTTACCAATGGTAAGTCCATGCCTGTTTTGACATAAAAGTTTTCAATTAACCACATAACATTTTATCACTTACTCATTAAACATAATCAATTTATGACTTTTTCCTTGTCCAAAATCTCACAGAAATTCGGGCAATTACATCTCACATAGGTTTAGTCATTCAAGAAATATTATGCACAGAATACCAATCATCAACCTTTATCACAGAATAAATCAATTTCATTACATTATATTCACATCATGGATAACCACTGTTTGACCACCCATGCATTCACATGACCGTTAAGGCCAAATACCAATTAGAACCTTCTTTATTCCAACTTTCTTGTTTGTGTCCCTTCAGCAGTGACAACGGCATCAAATTACTCCATTGAGATACCAATTGGAATCTAGTGATACCATTAGACTCGACACATACCACAAGAGACAGACTGCACGAAAGACAGAAGGAAGTGAAAATCCTAAAAAGCTTCATAGCTCCCCAAAGATTAGATGTGGATGTCAACACACCAATCCTCAAGACTCTATTCAAAAATATTTGCTCTTGTACTGAGAGACTGATAACCTAGGCTTTGATACCAAATTGTGAAGACCCAACCCACCGGGCCATGTGGGCACCTACTCTAACACCTAGATAATAGAAACATTACCACCTAATTTTAAAACGACAATGTAGAAATAAATAAAACATAAGAAATATATTTAATAATTTAAAATAGTCATGAAAACTCAAGTATAAGAATCATTGTTTTACAATTAACTAAAACCCTCCCAATGAACTAGTCTAAATAGGTACAAGATCTTCTAAGGGTACAATTTATGAAAGAAATAAGACACAACTCCCACCATAAGGAAATATAAGTAGAAGCTCTTGGAGATCATCATTGCCTTCACCTAAGAAATATCACTGACCCTGCAACCAAACTATACCAAATGGCATAGAAAGAATAGTATCAGTATAAACAACACATACTGGTAGAAATCATCGGTCATCCCTAATCCACCACATAATATCATGCAAATTATCAATAGAAATATGAAACTTGAAGATAAAATTAGGAGCCCAATACACTCAATCACCATTATCAATACATGTAGAAATTACCTTGGAAACCATACACTTTATATCAAGTCATCCCACCTCCTTTAGTTGCTCACTACACCATCTAAGCCATTCCACCCTCATAACACATTATAACTTACCCTCTTCCATCACATAGGTACTTCCCAAAGTACCGACCACTAATAAATCTGTTAACCAACCTACCATTCTACCTCAAGCTCTCATGCCAACACCCTAAACCTTGACAAATTTAGTGACCTACTTTCAAAATTCTTACTAAACCACCTTGACTCAAATCCCCTTTATCAAGTATGTCTCATACCACCTAGACAATCCATATAATTCAACTAGTGAATGACATACTTCTTATGTCACGACCCGCAACCGGGCCATGATGGCGCCTACTACACTCCATGGTAGGCAAAGCCTAAAATCCCAATAGATAGAATTTGTGGAAGACAATAATTTGATAATATAATAATAATAAGTGGCTAATAATAGGAATTATAAATATAAGAAGCAGGCCATGTCATAAATCTGTAATATGATACAAAATATAAAAAAGAGACCCGAAAGAGACCAAAAAGACAAACTAACACAGACTAATCCCCGGACCTAGTGTCACCTGTACAGGAGCTACTAAGTATTGAAAGATGTGTATATATATATATATAAGAGATCTTATTCATCAAAGTACAAAATATACAAGTCCATACAAAAGAAGAAAAGCAGCAAGTCTTTGAACGCCAAGAGATCTAATGCTCACAGAGGGTGACTCATACTGGAGTTGTATCAGAAAAAGATGCAGAAGTGCAGCATGAGTACCAAAACACAGGTTACCCAGTAAGCATCATAGGTCAATAGAGCTCAAAAAGATCATATATACACATAAAAGAGTAAAATAGTATTACATTACTAACTAACAGTTCAGTAACCAATAATCATAAACCAGAACAAAGATAATTCACACAAATAAACAAATAAGATCATGCATTGCAGTGGCCTGATGTTGAAAAGTAAAACTCGGAGGAGTCCCCGAGCCGCCCTGAATGAAACCTAGAACTCATCCAAAGTATGTGTATAACCCGAATATATGTCCACGAGCCACCCAGAATTATACCTCAGACTTATCATCAGTAAGATGGTAAGGTGTAGCCTGAATTGAAGTCAAAGGGCCGCTCGGAATGATACCTCAAACTTATCAATAATAACTAAGAGGGCGATATAAAGATATGTAACTAAATATGCTCAATGCCACACAATTTATGCTTATTTCAAGAATTTTCCCAAATTAACCAAATAAATTCCATTTTTAACCAAATTAACTGAATTAATCCCATTTTAGGCAAGTTCACTGAATAAGTCCCATTTTAGTTATAAGACATGAAAATAGTATACATATATATATACATATATATGTATAGCCTTTACCGTAGAGCCTTCGCACCTGATCCTCTATTCTAAAGCTTTTCCTTTCCGTAGAGCCTCTAAATAGTACCACACTATCAAATTAGCAGATAAATCATCACAACAAGATAATTGATACCTATATTATAATTTAAAATATTAGATTTAAAACAGGCTAAAAATTGGATCTCGATACCCTCGCACAAAACTGCAAAAACGACTCCATCACAAGGTTCCAATGAGCTCAAGGAATTCATGCTCCAAATTTGAGCATAATTCGAGCAAAACTCAATGAAAAACAATCCCACCACTTTAAGAACTAAAAGTGATCAAAAACTAAAATTATGGAGATATTAACAGAATTTACCAAGAGAAACAGAAGATATAATGCCCTCGAAATGTGCCCACATGAATTTCCAACACCCTCTAACAAGAATCACCAAATTTGGCCAAGAAATGCTCACAAAATCAAAGTTTTACTAAGTTGGAAATAGGAACTTGCATGGTGGAAATGATCTTTTAAAAGACTAAAGTGCTAGGCCATTTGACCTTCACGAATGTGGAGACTAGCTCAACTAATATAGAGGCTAGTCTGCGAATGCTTAGCACTAGACCAATGGCTTCCGCGAATGCAGAGCTCATCCCGTGATGAGGGAGCTCAGGCTAATTGGCCTCCGCAAACGTGGAGGGACTCCCGCGAACGTGAAACATATCATGGCTCAGCCTCTATGAACGTGGCCAAGGGCCCGCGATGGAGGAGAACAAATATCACCTGCACTAGCAGCTGAACATCAGCAACTCCCAAGGATGAAAATATTCCCCATCGGGGGATCGGAACTTATTCAAAACCCCATCGACACAAGAAAACCAATCTACCCTATTAGAAATAATATTCCGCACTCAACGAAAATAATGAAACAACTAATAGAGGTCGTCCTATCAAAATATTGACCAAAGTCAACACTTACAAAGAATTCACACACAATGTAATTAGGGCAACAAACTCACCCCAAAAGCCTCGAGAATCAAACCTAGGTCATTTTAGACAAAACTTAGCGTTCCAAAGTTAACTGCGGTATTGAAAGTTCTATCCGAGCATGTTTATCAAGAATGTTGATCAAAGTCAAACTTTGGCCAATTTTCAAGACTAAATCACCTAATGGCATAGGAACATGCCTTTTAAAACCTCATTCCTTCTTTGGAGACCTCTAAGAGACAAACTTCCTACTAATGAAAAGTTAAATCAGTTTAGTGTTGAGCCTGCTACATGTTCATCTTGTTCCAGACCTAGTTTGGATAGTAGTGATCATATTTTTGTTAATGGTAACTTTGCCAACCACATAAGGAGTTTCTTGTCTAATCAGCTGGGTAACAGTAAGGGATGATCAGGGTTCTCTAAGTTTTACATTCATAATCCCTCTTGGATTTGGCACCAACAACCAATCAGAAGTGCAGGCAGCAACCTATGGTTTACAATGGTGTATTCAGCATGGGTACAAACATATTATACTTGAAGTTGACTCTGAGCTCCTTACTAAATGGCTCAACCAAAGTAGTAAACCCCATTGGCAGATTCAGCATCATATCAGGGACCTCCAAGAGCTCATCAAGCAATTATAATTCTTTCAATGCAACCACACTTATAGGGAGGCAAATAAAACTACAGATTTCCTATCTAAATGACCACTAGTTTGACATCCATCATCATTATTACTCTTAGCATTAGTTACCAAAACAGCAAGAGGAAGCTGCCTTTCGGAAAAAATAGGAATGGTGAATTTTAGAAGTAGAAAGTTGAAGAGAATCAAGAAGCCACCTTGACTATTTTACTTTCCATTAATTTTGATGTAGATTGTCTTTATATCTTTTTGTTATCTTTTAACCTTTTCAATTTAGCTATTCTTGTATACGTTATAGCTATTTTGAATAGGTTAGATTTAGATTTAGGATTTCTTTTCTTACTTTATAAGGGGAGAGTGTCCCTTGTTTATGCATTTCCTAGAATCTTTGTATTGGAGAGGAGTCCTCTCCTAGATGCTTAGTTTCTCAGTTTCTTTGGTAGTTATGGGGATACGTTAGTCATCCTTAGGAGGAAGACAAACTTATGAACCAATATAGGATCGGAGGTAAGGTTTTATTTCCCACTCCTTGTACTTTTTCTTTTGTTATTAATGTTAAGTCCTGGGGGTGTTGCTCAGCCCCTAACCCCCTCAAGGTTCGTTAAAATTAAAACAAATTGCCTAATCTCACAAACTCAAAGAAATAGCCCCGAATCCCAAATTGATCATTACCCTAGATCAAAATGAACCTTCTAAAGCTAATGAAATTGACAAAATATTCTTCTGACATCAGAATCTCTGAATGTGGACTAAAGTTAACTCTTTCAACCCTTAGGCGTCAAAAATGGTCAAACTCTCTCAAAACTCACCGACCTTCTCAGAAAGCGTGCCATACATCCCAATACCTTATAAATGCTACAAAGAAGCTACAGGAAGGGATAAAATAGTAAAAGCACACAAAAATACAAAACTGACTACAAGGGTCATTACAACATCTACTACTTAAAGGATTTTCATCCTCAAAAGTAAAAGCAATAGAAGTACATGAAGGCTAAAAAAGGTGAGGGTATCGATCCGTATATCAAGCTCGGTCTTCCAATTAACCTCTTTGATTGGATGATGCCTCCACTAAACCTTTACTAATGGAAACTCCTTCATTGTGAACATCCTAACATGCCTGTCCAAAATAGCCAGAGGCTCCTCCTCGAAAGCCAAGGCTCATCCAATTGAATAGAATCCCACTGAAACACGTGAGACTCAACTGGAACATACTATCTCAATAAAAAACATGGAAAACATGGTGAACACTCAAAAGAGCTGGATGCAAGGCTATCTCATATTCCCCCTCACCCTACCCATCTTAGAATCTCAAAAAGAGCGATGAATTGGGGCTAAGCTTTCCCCTCCTCTAGAAACTCATTGCGCCCTTTATGGGAGACACCCGCAGAAACACCCGATCACCAACAATGAACTCTAAAGGTTGTAACCTCTGGTCAACATAGCTCTCTACCTACTTTGGGTAGCACGAAGGAACTTTTAAATCACACCAACACTATCCAAAGAATCTCGCAACAGGTTGGTGCTCTATGGGCCAACCTCAAAAGCATCAAACCAGCCCACAGAAGAATAACACCTACTACCATATAACACCTTGAATAGGGGTATTTGAATGCTGGAATGATAGTTATTACTATATGTGAACTCTGCTAAAGCCAAGAACTGATCCCACTGACCCCTAAAATTAATAACACAAGCCCATAGAATTCCTCTAGAACATGAATAGTCCTCTTAGATTGACCGTCAGTCTGTGGGTGAAATGTTTTATTGAGCTCAACTCTAGTACACTATCCAAAGAATCTTGCAATAGGTCGGTGTTCCATGGACCAACCTCAAAAGCATCAAACCAACCCACTGAAGAATGACACCTCCTACCATATAACGCCTCGACTAGGGCCATTTGAATGCTGGAATGGTAGTTATTACTATATGCAAACTCTACCAAAGCCAAGAACTGGTCCTATTGACCCCTGAAATCAAGAACACAAGCCCGTAGAATGTCCTCTAGAACATGAATAGTCCTCTTAGATTGACCGTCAGTCTGTGGGTGAAATGTTATATTGAGCTCAACTCTAGTACCCAACTCCCTCTAAATAGACCTCTAGAAATGTGAGGTGAACTTAGTACCACGATCTAAAATAATAGACATCGACACACCATATAAATTGACAATCTCTCGGATGTAGTCTGGGCTAACCTCTCTAAAATTTATATTGTTTGAACCAACAAAATGTGAGCATACTTGGTCAATCGATCTACGATGACCCAAATAGTATGCGGCAAGCCTACCAAAAAGTCCATAGTTATCCTCTCCCATTTCTACTCTGAAATGGGTAGCTGTTGGGTCAAACCACCTAGCCTCTAGTGCTAGTACTTCATATGCTAACAATTCAAGCACCTAGTCATAAAGGTTGAAATGTCCCTCTTCATCCCACACCATAAGTATTTCTACCTCAGATCATGGTACATGTTTGCTACACCCGGATGGATAAAATATCTAGAACAATGCAATTCCTACGGAATAAACCTAACCAAGTCTCCAACTCTAAAAACACATATACGACCCTCGATCCTTAAAAATCCCTCTAGATCAAAGATTGCCTTCCTAGCCTCACCGCTGAGCACCCAATCTGGAATCACCATCATCTGCGAATCATCAAACTATTATGCCTGAATCTGCTCTATCAAAGAAGATCTAGCCTCCACACAAGCAAGTAACCTTTCTGGCTGGCTAGGGGCTGGATGTCACAAGTCATAAGTATGCCCTCCATGGCTAAGAAAGCTAATCTCCCTATACTCACTGCCTTACGACTCAAGGCATCTGCTACCATATTAGCCTTGCCAGGGTAATAAAGAATTAAGAGGTCATAGTCCTTCAGTAACTCCAACCACCTGCGTTGTCTCAAATTAAGGTCCATTTGGGTGAAGATATAGTGAAGACTATGATGGTTAGTGAATACCTCACAATGGACCCCATACAGATAACGTTGTCAAATCTTCAGTGCAAAGATTACTGTCGTCAACCCCAAGTCATGAGTAGGGTAGTTCTTCACATGATACTTTAGCTTCTTGGAAGCATAAGTAATAACTCTACCCTGCTACATCAATACACAATCCAAGCCCATAATGGAAGTATCACAGTACATTGTAAACCCATGGCCCTCAACAGGAAGAGTCAGAATTAGAGTTGAAGTCTACGAGGCCTTGAGCTTCAAAAATCTCACCTTACACTAATCAAATCACTAGAAAGGGACACTCTTCTGAGTTAATCTAGTCAACAGTGTCACTATAAAAGAAAACCCCTCCACAAACCACTGTAGTAGCCTACCAAACCAACGTAATTGGGAACCTCTATGAGAGAAGTAGGTCTAGCCCAATCACGAACTGCGGTGACCTTTCCCAGATCCACTCTAACACCATCTTTGGACACCATGTGCCCTAAGAATGCTACAGAATCAAGCAAAACTTCACACTTAGTAAATTAGGCATATAACAGCTGATCTAGTAAGGTCTGAAGTACAATCCCCAAGTGCTTCTCATGCTGCTCCCTGCTCTTAGAGTAGACTAGAATGTCATCGATGAAAACTATCACAAAAGAGTCTAAGAAAGACCTAAACACACAGTTCATCAAGTCCATGAATGATGTTGGAACATTAGTCAACCCAAAAGATATGACTAAGAACTTATAATGGTCCTATCAAGTCCTAAAGGCAGTCTTAGGGATGTCCACTGCTCTGATTCTCAACTGGTGGTAGCCTGATTTATAATATATCTTAGAGAACACTGTTAGACCCTATAACTGGTCAAACAAATTATCAATAATAGACATAAGATACTTGTTCTTGATGGTCATATTCTTCAGCTGCCTATAGTCAATACACATACACAAGTACCATCCTTCTTCTTTAAGGGAAGGAGCGTTGGCATTAGCACCACAAACATAGGTAAGATATGCAAGACACCTCTTTTCTACCAACCATCGAGCCCTCATAAAAGATATCACATCCATGGGAATATGGATAATAGTACCCATTCATAGAATCGAAGGAATGCCAGGCATACATAAAGTAACAGTTTAGGTAAAGTAATCGAAGACTGCATGATGAGGAGATAGACAATCCATGCCTAGAATCAGGTCGAAGCCTACCATATCCAACAAAATCAATTCTTCCCTAGTAACATACCCAAAGATAGTCATCACACAAGAAGGCATGTATAAAGTAACAGTTTTAGTAAAGCAATCCAAGACTGCATGATGAGGGGATCGCCAATCCATACCTAGAATCAGGTTAAAGTCTACCATATCCAACAAAATCAATTCTTCCCTAGTAACATACCCAAAGATAGTCACCACACAGGAAGGCATGCATAAAGTAATAGTTTTAGTAAAGCAATCCAAGACTGCATGATGAGGGGATAGCCAATCCATGCGTAGAATCAGGTCAAAGTCTACCATATCTAATAAAATCAAGTTTTCCCTAGTATTATACCTCAAGATAGTCACCACACAAGATCGATACACTAGATCCACTACTAAAGAGTCACCTACTGGGTAGCTACAGCATAGGCTCAAGCAAAGTATCACACAATATATCCAGACGAGTAGTATAATAGGTAGACATATAAGAGCAGGTAGACCCCAAATTAAATAAAGCATAAGAAGGATAATGAGAGACGGAGATCTATATGTGATGATGGCATTCGAAGCCTACCGCTAAGCACACCACCTTTGGTATACCAAGCCTTGGGGCCTAAACCTACTAGCCTTGTTGGCTCTGTCGCCTACGATAATCAATTATGGGGCACTCCCTAGGAGAGTGGCCTATCTTTCCAAACTTATAACATGGACCACTGAATGTGCCCCTCTAAAACAGACCAACTGAACCTAACTGGCCACCACTATTTGAAGACCCAGAATATACACCCTGAGAGGACTAAATAGGAGTCTGAACTAAATGTCCACTAATACTGGTAAAAGTGGTACATCTGCAAGATGAAGAGCTACCTAAATCAGCTTAATGGGATGACATTATTATAGGTGACCTCTAACCTAAACTTCCTTACCATGGTACTGAGACCCGCGAAAACCACTCTGATAATAGGGCCTCTTGCCATTGCCTCTATAGGCCTCACGATTAATCCACTCAATAGTCCATGCATGATAAACTATCTACAAAAAAGAATAACCCGATGCCACCATATACTCTGTATCCATCCTAAGTGGAAATAAAGGCCTCTAAAAAACCTGTGCAACGTCTTGTGCTCTATCGACATAAGCATAGCCACATGTCTAGCAAACTTATAGAATTGTGTCTCATAATCAGCAACTGATAAGGATCCCTGACTCAGCTCTGTGAACCCATCCCTCAACTTCTCCCTCAATATTTTAGGCATATACTTCTCCAAGAAAGCCTTAGAGAACTAAGCTCAAGTAATCAAAGGTTACCCGACTAGCCTACACTGAAGATAAGACCTCTACCATTACTTTACCGAACCATCTAGCTGGAAGGTGATATAATTAACTCTGTGAGACTCTACTAAACCTGGGTTATGCAACTTCTTATGGAAACTAATCAAAAACTTATGTGCATCCTCGCCCGCTATGCTTGAAAACCTAGGAGGGCCCAACCTGATTAATTGCCCTAGCATTTTCTTCTCCTCAGAAGACATGACTGGTCTGAATGCCATAGGTGGAGCAAAAGTAGGAACTGCTGAACTACCAAGCAAGGAGCCTCAGCAACAGGCTGTAACCCCAAAATCTAAGCAATTTATACCCCTGTCTGGGCTGGAGTCTAAGCCTCATCCTAGACTTGAGGTCTGATTGAAGTGTTGGGCAAGGTCTATTCCTGGGACATACCCTCTATGAAGCTAAGGATCTTTGATAGTGTATCCTGAAGCACTGGCGTGGCAATAAACCCTGGCGAAGGTTGGGCTGTCTTTACACTATCTGGCTGACGCTGAACATGCTCAACCTCTATCTTAGGCTTTGGTGTCGGTGCCCGCTTCTGATCTCTACCTGGTGTTGTGGCTTGCGCTCTACCTTGACCACTAGGTCGACCTCGGCCTCGATCCTTAGTTGAGTCCCTACCAGATGGTGCAGAAGGATCTTAACATCCCATAGAGGACCGCATCCTAGGCATCTGCAAAGGAATGAAACAAGCAAACACTCAAAAGTTGCCAAAGTCAAGTCCTCGAAATAAAGAACAAAACAACAGAAGTTTTCCTAAGAATTCCTTATAGCCTCTTGCAAATTGGATCCGGATGTCATCGTATTGATCTGTGAAACTCTACTAGCCATTTGCTCATATACTAGTGAAACCGATGAACCTAAAGCTTTGATACAACTCCATCACGACCCATAACTGGTCCATGATGGTGACTACAACACCCCCACGATAGGCAAGTTTAAACTCCAACAAATAGAATTTATGGAAGACAGCAATTTGATAATATAATAATAATAAGAGGCAGAAGACATAAATATTAAATACAAGAAGTGGGTCATATCATAAATCTACAATAGATACAATACATAAAAAAGAGGCTCGAAAGTGACCAAAAGGATAAACTAACATAGACCAATCTCTGAACCTGGTGTCACTTGTACAGGAGCTACTAAATACTAAAAGCTATGTATACAAGAGATCTGACACATCAAAATAAAAAATATATAAGTCAATAAAAAAGAAGGAAAGCAGAAAAAGATGCAGAAATGCATCATGAGTACCAAAGCACAGTGTACCTAGTATGAATTAAAGGCCAACTTAGCTCAGAAAGATTATATATATATATAACTACTAGCTAATAGTTCAGTAACCAATAATCATAAGCTAGAAAAGAGATAACTCACACAAATATCATGAATAATGCACCCAAGTACACAAAGGAGTACAATCACATAACCAAACAAGATCATGCAATGCAGTGGCCAGATGCTAAAAAGTAAAACTCGGAGGAGTCCCCGAGAAGCCCAAAATGAAATGTTGGACCATCAATAGTAACTGTATAACCCAGATATGTGTCCACGGGCTGCCAAGAATGATACCTCGGACTTAACAACAGTAAAATGGTAAGATATAGCCCAAAGCTAAATCAACAGAATGCCTAGAATGGTACCTTAGACTTATGAATAATAACTCAGAGGGCGATATGAAGCTATGTAACTAAATATGCTCAATGCCACATAAGTCATGCTTATTTCAAGAATTTTCCCAAATTAACTAAATAAATTCAAGTTTTAACCAAATTAACTTAATTAATCCCATTTTAGGCAAATTCACCGTATAAGTCCCATTTTAGGTATAAACCATAAAAACATATATATGTATATTTCCCTTCAAAAATAAGTTCTTTCAATAAATTACAACACGGGTCTTATCCCCTTCCCATTACCAAAAGCTAAGTCAATGCCACTAACACATATAATTCACATGAATACAATCCATCAGATATGCATCACACTAAAATAAGGCAAACAGCAATCACAGATTAGCAGTACTAACCTGGAACTCCAATAAGTCCAAGTATAAAGGTCTCGGGCCCAACAAGTATAAAAATAAAGTGACAAACCCAAGGACAACAACATTAAGTCAACCAATCAACTCAAGCATTCAAATTGCATAGGATTAGGTTTCATATCACCTAAAAGTATACTAAGGATCTAAATCATCAAGAAAACCAAAAGTTAACCTAAATGACGAAAAACTAGTAAAGATTCCCAGGCATGGCCATTTCAATACTAAAAATCATGGAATCCTAAAATTATAACCTATAACCCCTCCTAACAATCCAACTACTCTTATAAATGTACATAAACTATCTGAGCAGAGTCTAAATGAGTAACCATAACCTACCTCAAGGCCGAAACCTCACCCAAACCTCTATTTTGGAGCTTTTCCTTTTTGTAGAGCTTCTGAATGATGCCACACTACAAATTAGCGGAGAAAAAATCACAACAAGACAATTGATACCCATATTATAATTTACAAATTTGGAATTGAAATAGGCTAAAAATTGAACAAAGGCCTAATGAGCTCAAGGAATTCATGCTCCAAAAAAGAGCACAATCCGAACATCAATAACTCAATTGATGAACTAGATAAAGGAAAGATACCCCTAGAACGTTCCCATATGAATTTCCAAATATCTCCAACAAGAATCACCGAATTTGGCAAAGAAATGCACTCAAAATTGAAGTTTTAGAAGTTGGGAATGGGAAGTTGCATTCAGGAAACAGTCTTTTAAAAAACTGAAGTGCTAGGCCATTTCGCCTTCACAAATGTAGAGACTAGCTCTGCGAATGGAGAGATCAGTCAATTGACCCTTCATGAATGCGGAAACTAGTCCGCTAATGCGGAGTACTAGACTAGTGGCCTCCACAAACGGAGAGCTTCTCCTGCAATTGCAAAGCTCGGGGAAATTGGCCTCTGTATATATGGAGGGCCTCCCCCAAATATGAAGAACAGCAAGGCCAGGCCTCTGCAAACACGGGAAAGGGACCGCAATTGCGGAGAACAAATGTCACCTTCACAAGCTGCTGAACATCAGCAACTCCCAAGTATGAAAATATTCCCCGTCGGGGGATCGAAACTCATTCGGGAACCTGTTAACACAAACAAACCATGCTACCTTATTGGAAACAACATTTCAAACTCAACAAAATCAATAAAATGACCAACAGAGGTAGTCTTGTCAAAATATTATTCAAAGTCCACACTTACAAAGAATTCACACACAACACAACCAAATCTAAAAACTCACCCTGGATGCCTCGAGAACAAAACCAAAGTTCGTTTTAGACCAATTTTGGGGTTCCAAAGCTAACCACGCTGTCAGAATTTCAATTTGAGCACATTTATCAAGAATGTTGACCAAAGTCAAACTTTGGCCAAATTTTAAAACTAAAATGCCTAATCGCACAAACTCAAAACAATAGCGCTGAAACCCAAACCGATCATCAAGTAAGATCAAAATGACCCTTCTAGAATTGATGTAACTTATGAAATCTTCTTCCAACATCAATCTCCAAATTTTGACTAAAGTTAATTCCTTCAAGTCTTAGGCCTCAAAAATAGCCAAACTCACTCAAAACTCACCCAATTTCCTCGAGAAGCATGCCACCTATGCTAAGACCTCATGAATGCAACAAAGAAGATACGAGGATGGGAAAAATAGTAAAAGCATACAAAAATAAGAAAATGGCCACGCGGGTCATTACATCCTATGAACATCCTGACTTCTCAAAGTTCTAGTTATACTAAGGTGAACAGTTAACCCCAACTTAGTGCAACAGTTAATACACAATTACATCACAACTGTAATAATACTAGGACTCCCAGTCCTTGCAGTTGGAAAATTATTCATCATAAGCACGATCAATCGCAACACAACAACTAATTAATTTCTCTCATGGAACGTACATACAAAATGTTTGTGTACCAACGTGGTACCCATCCCAATCATTAGTTAGTATGTCGGTGATACTCGATCCCATACATTAGTTAGTGTACCGATAAGGTACCTGATATGAATGTATCGATGTGGTACCCGATCCAAATGTACTAGCATGGTACTCGATCCAAATAGGAAATCACATATCACAATCACAACCATAATGAATATCAATCACATTAGTACAACTAAGTAAACACTTTAATTGCACACAACTTGACCATAATTATCATTTCAACTCATGTTCTTTCTTTTTTCCCTAACCATGTATCATGAATGTAATATTAATGAAGTAGTTAACAAGCACATACAATATAAATGGGAAAATACAATCATCACCTATCTGAAAGACTTCTTTCCAAATATGTCTTGATAATAATTCAATTTCCCACAATTACCTTCCTTAGGATGGCATCCAACAATATCATATTGTCAATAATAACTAATCAAGTCCACCATTATCCTAAACCACAGCTAGTGTCACAACCCAACCCACCGAGCCGTGCGGGCACATACTCTAATTCCTAGATAGGAGAACCCTTAAAAAATACATGTGGAAGTTTGATAAAAAGGCCATTAATAGACAAAAAAGTAGTGAAAACACCGTAAATAAAATTTTGACTCTGAGTTTGATTACAAGAAAAATACTTGAATACCCCCAAGGATACTAGTCTAAAAAGGTACAAGAGCTTCTAAGGATATATAGTATAAATAAAAATAAGACACAGCACCTACCATAAGGAATGAAGAGTAGAAGTTGTTGGAGATTCATCTTCGTCTTCACCTATGAAACATCACTGACCCTGCAACCAGACTATGTCAAATGGCATAGCAAGAGTAGTATCAGTACAAACAATACGTAATGATAGGCATCAATGGTCAACCCGATACCTACCGCATAATATAAAGAAATCAACTAGAAGAAAACATACTCATAAGATATTCACCGCCAAATTATATGCAGAACTCTTATCATTCACATTAACCTCATCAGACTCGTTCAAGCCTAACTCTCATTCCTTCTAGTTGATTTGCTGCCAACTCTGATAAAGATCAAGGCTTAGCCCTCCTAACACAGAGAAGCTTCCAACTATAGGTCACCACTAACTCTGTCTAACCAGCCTGCTTCCTTTATACTTACATACCAACATTTGGCCCTAGAATTATTAACATCTCACTTGGAAGAGGGAAATATTTAGGAGGACTAAGGCTTACCTTCTAGTCATGCTACCTAGAGACAGAAACTCTGTATAACCTCTCAATCCCCTTTTTAATTCATGTACCCACCGGACATCAGTAATACCTGACTATTAAGTCATTAATTTAACTTAATAATGCATTTATTGCTATCCACTTTACCTACGACCTCATTCCTACTATGCGGCGAATCTAGAAACCATAACATAATTCGAACTGGCATATACATGAACACATCATCAATTTACCATTTCAGGAACAATATACAATTTCACAATGTAAATCTTAGATACAATAGTCAACATGGTAACACTTGGACCTTCGGTCCTTTTATATCAATTATTAAATAAGACGGGCATGCTCAATTATAATTAAGTTAGTTTCTCTATCATCACACATTTAGTCAAGATCAATTCACAGATGATAGCCACACAATGGTTCTCCCATAGAACCCATACCCAAACTATTTATGTATCGGAACGTGATACCTAATCTAATATATATGTCGAAATATGACACCCGATCCTATATATGTGTCGGTACATGACACCCGATCTAATATATGTGTCAGAACGTGACACCCAATTCAATATCACAATCACAACCACAATCACAGTCCACAATGAATTATTCATATACTTGCATAATCAAGCAACAGGTTCATTGCATGCAATTGTTCACAAATATTAGTTTCATTCTATCTTTCCCTTCATTAATAATATTTCATCAAGCCTTCTTTATTTAAGGCACCACTTTTGGTAGAGCAAGTTCAAGATTATAGATTTCACAGTCTTGGAATTATAGACTCATCACAACAACATATAAATCATCTAAACACAATAATTAAATGTATGGTAAACATCTAAACATTACTCAGTCACTATTAAGGGTCTATTTATGATATAGACTAAATCATAACCTACATCCATAGGTAATCAAATAGGCTCATGTAATGAAATCTATCAACACTAAGTCATTCACATTCACCCTTTTATTTAATGATTCGCATTAGTCAAATAATTCACAAGGAATAATCAGCATAAATACACATAATTATCGGTATAATCACATCCCTTTATATATATTAATAACTAAAAACCCACAGTTCTCATGATCTCCTAACAACCCAGCAATAGTTTACATTTAATCCCACAAGGGTCATTGGCCTTCTAAATAGTTTTCACCAAGGTTAACACTCAAAGATTGGAAATTTATCACTAGTCACATAATAATCATGATCCAAAATATACACTCTCACTCTAAACATTAATTGACAATTATTTAATCATCCAGACTCTGTGCCCAAAGGCCTAGGCATGAACTCTCCTGTCAATCTACATTATATTAAGCAATGTGAATGAATTTATAACTACTCAATTGAGAAAACCTAGCCTACTTGGGCACCAAACAATTGCAGAAGGGTTAAAGCACGATCCTTGACTTCTAAAGGTAAAAACTATAGAGATGGGGCTGAAATTTATGGGTTGTAGCCTTCCTTGCATTAGGAATCTCTTCTTCCCTTCACTCTAAGCCTAGAACAGCTTCTTGGGGGTTTTTAGGGTAACCCTCATCTATCTTGGCACTTAAGGAAAGAAATAGATAGTAAAAAGATGCCCTAGCTTCTATCACATTGGATCCCGCTCTGACGGTTTAAATCCCGCTCTAGCAGCCCAGCACAGATAGTTTTCAATAAAAATAGGTATAACATTTTACTCCAAACTCTAAATGAGGAAAATTCCATGGAGTTGGAAAGAATACTTATATAACTTTAATTTAATAGGTAATGGGACACCTAATTCTTTTTAGGCAGAGAGTTATGGTCACTTGAAGTTGACCCAAGTTTAAACTCAAGTCCAAAAAATAAATCAAAAAGACAATTTCAACTCAACTTTAACATAAGAGCATAGTACGACCTTAATTCACAACTAGTGCACTCGCATATCAAGGAATTAATCCTAGTCTTATGATGAAAGACATTCGTATACCTTTATCGTAGATATGTTTAGTAACGACGGGTTAGGTTATTATAGCTAGCAACCTATTCAATTATTCTGATTCCATGCCTGAAGGTCTGTGCATGAAATCTTTCTACTGTCTACAAGATAATATATCAAAAAAAAGAAGTCTAACTACTGAGTTTAGAAACCTAGCCTATCTAGACATCAAGCGACTGTTGAAGAATCTTATTCACGAGTTTCTAGCTCCATAAAGGCGAATTGATGAAAGCAGGCCTGAAATCCATGGGTTATGGCACTCTTTGCGCTACAATCCCTCCTCTCTCTTATTCCTAAGCTTAGAGAAGCTTTTTGAGAGTTTTTGGAGGAACCCCTATTCAATTAACCCCTAAAAGGAGGAAGGAAAAATAAAATAATTCAAGTCCCAAGATTCTGCCCCAGTTGACCCCACTATAGTAGCTAGCATACCGCTAAAGTGGTGCCGCCGTGGAGGAAATATTCTCTCTATGGTGGGATGTCATCATCTAGAGTTAAATCTTACATTCTGAAATTTTGCCTTGTCATCTTGATTTTAAAAGGCGATGAAATTCAAATAGAATTATTCATAGCTCCGTATGAGGTTCCTTTTTTAATAACAATGATTCTGAAATGTCATGTAAAATGTAAATTCAAATGTCATTTATTTGTGGGCTTATATTTGTACATAAAGCAATGCATTCACATTCATTCTATGTTGGGGTAATTACCACAGTTCAAAAGAGATAAAGTTAGTAAGACTATAGGATGCGACTATCATTAACATAATGGATATATATTCTATCTAACATTTTAAAGGAGGCGTTAGTGTAGAACCTGTAATAAAGTGGCACGACCCATGCTAGACCCTAAACATGACACACCGAATAGGATCCCGAAAGACCCTATACAAGTCTGATAGCATAACATGACTTAAGGATACATGAAAACTAGCATAAAACTAATATACAGAAAGGTAAATCTTAAAACAATCTTATTATAGTTGCTCAATAGAAGACGAATCTAAGAATAACATCTGAAATGCGGGAGCAAAACATACTAGTCTGACATGGCCTCTACTACATAGATGGGGCATAAGACAAGCCTTAGCACACCAACATAAATCTAAAACTGAAAAAAGTCTAAAAAGAAAGACATAGAGAAATAATAACATGGTTGTGTCCTCGAAGCATGAGGACTCATCAAAACAGTATAATCTGATCAGAATCTCGAACTAGCCATGTCCAGAAGAAGGAGCATCAAAACCTATATTATAAAATAATATAGGCACAAAGGAGTATGAGTATGCGTCAGTACTATACGATATACTGAGTATGGAGAATGTGCAATGCATGACATAAAAATATGATGATGCAATGACCAAGCTAAAATATGGCATCATTCTTTTAAAAAATTTTAGAACATAAGACATATCAAAGCAATATTTGTAAGAGAATCATATTCTAAACATAACATAATGAGAATCATAAATCATTGTGAGAGATATCATTTACCGATATAAATTATATGAGCAATAACATGGAGTTCGGTATTTTCCTCACACACCAAAAGGAGAAGGTCCATACTTTCCAAGATAAGGGCCATTACATCACCTAAGTGGATCCATTAAGCTATTGAGGAATCAAGCCTCATCTAACAAGTGACCCTTTGTAAGGAATCAAGTCTCTACTAACGGGTGATCCTTTCTCCTATGGTTGCACATAGTTATGGGATAATGGCATTGATTTTAAAGTACTCTGCCTCTACTAATGGCTGAGTCATTAATCTAAGGTCCACTCAATTCTAAGTATCTCTGACCAGTAAAAAGTGAATATGTCAATCAATCCACGATGATCCAAATAGCATCAAATCTTTAAAAACTACATGGTAAGCCCACCACAAAGTCCATAACAATCCGCTCCCACTTCCACACCAGAATAAGTAGTTAGTGCGTCAAATCATCATCTCTTTGGTGCTCATATTTCACCTGCTCACAATTTGATTACCTAGCCACAAATTCCATATATAATATATCTCTTTATCCCAAACCACCAATAGTTCTACCCAGACCCCAATACATCTTCGTTGCACTCATATGAATAGAGTATCTAGAACCATTGGAACTTCTCCATAATCAAACAAATTAGATCTCCAACTTTAGGAACACAGAGATGACCCTCAATCCTCAAGACACCCTCCGGATCTAAGGTCTTCTTCCTAGATTTTCCACTAAGCATCTTATCACAAATCACCCTCAACCTCGCATCCTTAAACTGTTGTGCCCGAATTTGCTTCATCAATGAAGATTTATTCTCCATACAAGCTAGAGCCCTCCGGGCTTAGAAATATCAAAATGGACCATCTGGTTGGCTAAGGACTGAATGTATGATTCCAAAGGTCTCTCCTCTATCTCTAGAAAAGCCAAACTTCCCATACTCACCGGCTTCTAGTTTGAGGCATGTACTACCACATTTTCCTTGCCATGTGATAAAGAATTGTGATATCATAGTCCTTCAATAATTTCAACCACCTACGCTGTCTCATATTAAGGTTATTCGGGCTAAAGATATACTAAAGACTATGATGATTGGTAAAGATCTCACAATAAACTCCATACATATAGTTCCTCTAAATCTTCAATGCGAAGACTATTGCCACCAACTCTAGGTCATGAGTGGTGTATTTCTTCTAGTGAACCTTTAGATGCCTGAAAGCATATTCAATAACTCTACCCTACTGCATCAACACACAACCCAAACAATCATCGGAAGTATCACAATAGAATGTAAACTTATGACCCTCAACAGGAAGAGTCAAGATCGGAGTTGAAATCAACAAGGCCTTAAGCTTCAGAAAGCTTGGCTCACACTCATCGGACTATTGGAAAGGGACATTCTTTTGAATCCATCTAGTCAATGGTGCTGCATTCAAAGAAAATTCTTCCACAAATTATCTATAATATCCTGTTAAGCCTAAAAATACTCCAAACCCTGGTAGGAGAAGTAATCCTATCCCAATCACAAACTGCTTCTATCTTCGTTGGGTCTACCATAATCATCCCTAGACACCACGTGTCCCAAGAATGACAATGACTACTTCATATTTCTTGATAAAACCCCTTCTATTCCACCACTAAATATCACTCTCAGCACCATAACCAATATTAATATGCACTTCACTACTACACAACAAAAATAGGAAAGGAGAAGCATTTTTGGACTCATACCTGAAGGACCAGAACTTATCACAAGAATTTATTCCCAAAAAATTTTAAATTGAGATAAGCAAGGAAGAAAGGATGAGTAACCCAATGGTGTGTCTAGGCGAGGGCTTGATTTCACGTGCACTCATGCTTCCCTCTATAGATCATGTATAGTAACGCTATTTTCTTTTTCAAAAATACTTAAATATTTATGTGGGCACCCAAGCTCAAAGAATAATGGTTATAGGGTACACCTCTCTAAGTGAGGTCGGGGGTTCAAATCATATATTTATCTTGTTTTTTTCCTTTCTCTTTATGAAATTGGGCCCACCCACGTGAATGGACATGTCTTTTCATTCTAATTTACCACTTTTTTGTTCTTATTTTTTCTTCCTTTGATTGGTTTATTCTTCCAAAAAATCAACTCCAGCGTATTAAAATCCCTACTCTCCTTTTGTCACCGTAAGATTTCACACAATTATACCAAATGTGAATACTAAAACTACTAGTAATTGAGGATGTACATATAGTCGATGGGCTGAACAAATCCTAGGTGTTAAGAGATATATGTAAGAAATTATAAACCTATAAAGTCAAATGTGTAATGAATTCAATACTAACAACATAAAGGTAGCCATCAAATTTATATACTGAATTCACCTTTTCGTAAAAGTGCACCAAACATCTCAAAATCTTGGATATGCCCCAAGGGGAAGCGGCTATAAAAGGCAATTTTTAAATATTTTGGGCTCAAAAACATTTTTAAAGTAATTTGGAATGCCAAGTGTTGTTTCAATGGCTTCTTTACCATGTAATAGCATCTGAACTAACTGCATTTTACTTTTTTTTGGTGTCTCCTATCTAGTAGGCACATTTTTCACAGCCATTTGGTGGTCAATACGCCATGACTTCAATTAAGGAGTCTTTGACATGATAAAGATATAGACAATTCAGTAAGTCTTTTACTATTGTTAGCATTCCAGGAGAGCGTGTACTTCATGAAGCATTAATTTGTTATTACAAGAAGGAGAAACAAGAAATACATTAACAAAAAAGGGTACCCCTTGTTACAGGAGGATGAGGGCTACAAGAGAGAGATTAGTATACCTGGAGCATTATATCTCAATTTTTGCACGTTGAACAGTGCCTTATAACTACAGGCATCCATTCTATTCCTTTTTAAGCCAACAGAAGTTGCAGCGTTCTCCCTACTAGTGCTATAACTTTTAGATTTCATTATCAACTCTTTCACACTTTTCTCTTCTTTTTTTTTCTTCTTGACACTAGATGAATCAGATCCTCTTCCTAAGTAACTTAATCTTGATGAGCTAGATGGGGTATGTTTGTCAGACCTTCTTAAAGGGCACAGAGAATTCAGTTTCTTAATTAATGGAACTCTCTTCTTCACAGTTGGGGGGTTGGTGACTGCTTCTCAAGACGCTTGGACTTCCTTATACTTGATGAGCTTGAAGCAACTTGTTTTATTTCTCGACCTGACCTTCTCAAGATTGACCTATCTGTCTTCCCAGAGCCCGATCTTAATGAACCTTTATCAGACTGTTTGTTCTTTGATTTATTGCTCTTAGTATCCTTATTTTTCCTCCCAGACCGAGTTTCACTAGCCATCCATTCAGCTGTGAACACCAAATCATAAATTAAGTTAGATTATTCTTGCAGAAACCATTATCCATAGTATAAATAATAGGAATCTAATTATCTCTTGATGACGATTAATAAAGATAACATATAAAGAACATGATAGCAATCACCATCCCTTAATCAGATGTATACAAATTATGAAAGTCTGCAGAAATATGCCATATGTAACAATATAAAAAATCATTATCCTTTGAAGTATTTCAATTAGTTGGAGAAATTAAACAAATTTCCCCAACCACACTGGTTCAACTACATGCAGTGGCAGAACGAAGATTTTTAGTAGGGGATTCAATATCTAATATATATACTAAAAACAATTTTGACCTTGGATATATTGTTTAATTTTCCAATGAGAGGTTTGGGTAAACCACCTTTGCAACCTCCCCTACACCCTCCCCCTTCCCCTCCCCCTCCCCCCAAACCTCTGTCCATGCCTACATGTTGTATTCTTCAAAGTAAAGACAAATTCCTCACTTCCTACATCAAAATACTTACTTCAATAAAAAAATTAAAAACAAATGTTTGAATATTCATAATTCTAAATTAATACAGTTTGACCCACAAGACAATGTTTGACAGAAACAGTAATCTATAAAAACACAAGGATTTCTTTTCTTCTTCCTAAAATTAGAAAAGAATAGTACTACAATAATGTCTGCATTTAAATTCTGAAAGAATATAACAAAAATAACAACAGTAAACAATAGTACTATTAAACCCCATATCATGATTTGAAACACTGGTCTCATTGGTGAAAATATAGAAATAATTATCAATTTTTCATCTTAATTCACATATTATCCAAAAGCCAATTTCTGAGAACTCAAACAAAACCTAAGAAAGAAAATAACACATTTAATATAAATACCAATTTTTGCAAAATGTATCATATTTATAATAAAACAATTGGAACAAAATAAAATGTGGGGGGGGATAAGGTTATCTTAGCTCAATTTCAAGAACTCAATTCCACTCAGACAATATAAGAATTATATCATATTAACACCCAATTTATTTTGATTCTTCGTAATACAATTAGATTATAAGAAACATCATTAATTGAAAAGTCCCTTCTAGAACAATACATGAGGTTACTATCATTTTTTTCATTCTCGTTACTATATAAGCCAAAGTAAATGTTAGACCACTAAAAATTTACACAATGAGTAGAAAAAAACTTACCTCAAAAACCCTAAATCCTTCACTGCCTGAAACAACAACAGTTTTAGTCAAATTTACACTGAAAAGAACCCTAGTTTCAACCTATAAATTGAAATTTGTCGTCTGGATTAACAATAAGACATTTTAGTCCCAAAGGAATTCTCCTCGAAATAACGAGTCGATTAAGTTGCTGGTCATAAAGACAACATGAAACAGACAATAGCAAAGACTGCAAAGGGTAAAAAGAACTTTGGGCGTTTGTTATTTGATTCCAATTTTGACCGCATCAAACATGTGGAAGAAGGATACAGAAATAAACTAGAAAAAAACTTAATTACACAAAGAAAAGAGAATCAATAAATTTAATATTAATATTAATACTAATATTTTATTTTTTTACTTTATAGAGAAGATTAGGAGCAGACACCTCTCAATTGACGTGCCTACTTCTAGCCAAAGGCATTTATATTTTTTTTATATTATTAAAATGGAAAGTCTTAAAGTGAAAAATTCAATCACAATTTTACATATGTTATAAATAAAAATTTCATAAAACATTTATTATAACTTTATAGAGAAGTTTAGAAGCAGGCACCTCTAGGTTGACATGTCTGCTTCTAGCCAAAGGCATTTATGTGGTTTTTGTATTATTAAAAGTGGAAAGTCTCAAAGTTAAAAGTTGAATTACTATTTTACGTATATTATAAATTAAAATATCATAAAACAGTTAATTATTTAAATATGAAATTAAATCACTTTAATTACATAAATTTTAATGACTTTTGGACTTCGTTGAATGAATTTCTAATTAAATAACTAATTTAATATTAATATTTATTATCTATAATCTATATCTATATAATGACGACGACGACGACGACGACGAAGCTTAAATTAATAATTTCAAAAATCTCTACATAAAGTACTAAACTTTTCCTTTTTCCATAACTTTTTCTGCTTTTTATTCATTGTAATTATTATTGACATTCATATAAAACATCATTTTAAAATCTATATAATAAGAAATTAAAAGGTTATCTAACATTATTTCAAAGTCTCTTCTCCTCCTTCAATTCATTCTTAATGTTTCCTTCAAGGTGTGTTTCTTCTTAGAATTAGTTACTAAAATGTTCTAGGATTGGTTTACGAACTGCCTATATGTGTGAGAGAATTCTAGTTTTACTTGTAGGCATATGAAAATTTATTTTGTAAAGATATTCGAGTGAAATTTTAAATATAAAAGAACAATGTAGTGCACTAAATTTCCTCTATAAGCAAGGTTTGGAAGAAGCACATTAATAATGCCCTCTTGATTGTCATTAAAGATTGGCTCTAGCTTTACTAATTTAAATTCATTAATGTTTACATGATAAAAATTTAAAGTTGTTCAAATTCATGCCCACGTGATCTTACTAATTCACTATCTCCTCCATGTACCCTTTCTACATGTATCTTTGCTTTAATTTTTTTTTTCTATTCTTCATTTATTTATTATTTTTCTCTTTATTTGCTCTGAATACTCACCTTCATATCACATACCTAATTACATCTTCAATTGTTACACTTTTATATCCATAACTCTGATCTTTTCATATTCATAACCTCCAAATATTTAATTTAAAACTTCAATATATCTTTTGGCATTACTTTATTTTTTTATCTGTATAAATTCATCTTTTTGATTTTATGAGACCCCTAACCAAGGTCATCATTTTCATTCTATAGTTAAGTAATGATTCTACATTTCATTTTCCCATCTATATTGTTGTGATTAATGACTTAAGAAGGATGTGTAATTGTGTGTGATGTATGTTTTCTATTTTTTGTGTGTAGTCTCTTTATTAGACTTCTTTAATTTAATTTTTTTATGAATTTCTAATTATCGTACGTCTGTAATTTTATTTGGGTTAAATTAGTCATTTGTGACTTTATTATAAGTTTGCTAATTACCAACCAAGTTCAAAATTAACAATTGGTTGCTTAAAATGAATTAATTTTAAACATTACAATATGTCCCTCATTTGGTGTTTCTGGTCAAACTTTAAAGGATTTATTTGAGATAAGTGTCAAAAACACACTTAAATTATCCCTTTTTTTAAAGTTTCATACCTAAACTATTGGGAGTGTGAGTTTCATACCTAAACTATCACTTCTCAGTTTGAGAAACACACCTCAGTGGTGTGTGTAATACACTCTCTCTACTCTCTCTATTTTTTAATTTTTTTTGCCACATGGCTAAAATATTCTATATTGATAAAAATTAAATAAACTATTAATATTAGTTAAGAGTTAAAATTAAAATATTTCTATCCCCAAAAAAAGAAATTATTTTTTAAAAAATAAAATTATTTTTTTAAAAAAGTTATTTTAAAAAAATAATTCACTCATATGTATGTATCTAACACAAAACGAGAAAAAAATTGAAAGCGGGGGATTAAGTGTGGAGGGGTAGAAATTTTTTTAAAAATATATATATAAAAATAATATCTAAATTATTATTTGAAGGGGGGGAGATGAAGTAAGAATTTTTAAAAAAACTTTTATAAGAGAAATTTAGAAAACAAAAATAAAACAAAAAAATTGGGGGGGGGGGGGTATGGTGAGAAAAAGTTGTGGAGAGAGGTAATAAAAATATTTTATATTTTTTTGAGGGTAGGATAGTAATACTTTAATATTTAATTTTAAATAATTCTAAAAATTTATTTAATTTTTGTCTAGGTGGAATATTTTGTCTATGTGGAGTGTGATGTGAAAAAAATTTTAAAATGAAAGAGAAAGTGTAGCGTACACATCATGGTGAGAGTGGAATAAAAGAGAGTAGTGTGTTTCTCAAACTAAGAAGTGATAGTGTAAATATGAAATTCACACTCTCAATAGTTTAGGTATGAAACTCAAAAAAATAGATAGTTTAGGTGTGTTTTTGACAGTTATCTCGATTTATTTGTACTTATTGCATTTATTATTTTTTACACGTAGGGGTGGCAAATGGGTGTGTTGGTTGAATTAGGGAGGGGTTATAATGGGTCAAGATAACAAACGGATCAAGACTCAACCGAACCCAAATTTGCTTGGGTCAAAATAGATTAGATAATGGGTTATAGAAATGGTTCAAGATCCAACCCAACCCAATTTTTTACTAAGTTTAATTATTTTATTTGTTATTTTAAAATATTTTAGTACCTAATAAACTTATTTTTTTTGAGTTAATGCATTCATTTCGTCATTTAGAGCGTTCCTAGAGTGACCCCAAGTCATTTATGGCTTGCTAGCACAAACTTTTGGTTGCGTCGTTCATTTGGGTTTTAGGCCAATTTTCTTGTTTTGGAGCCTTTAAAACTTGAAAAGTTGATTTTCGTCATAATTTTAGGTAAACGACCTCAAAACGGAAATTTGACGATTCTATCAACTTTGAAATTGCAAAATTAGATTAGTAGCATGGTCGGCATGAATATTGAAGCTTTCAGTGTGAGTTTGGATAAATAGGCATTTTAGCCTTTGAAAATTGGCCTAAGTTTGACTTTGGTCAATATTCTTGAAAAAGGCACTTGAATGAAAATTTTGTAAGTGCGCTTAGTTCTAAAATGTCGAGTTTGTTCTAGAACGACCCTTCTTGTGATTCCCGAGGCTTCTAGTCTAATTTCGAAGGTCGTTGTGGAATTTGGCCAAAATGTCACATGGGTGTAGGACCCACTTTTTTTCAAAATGGCCTCGTATAGGAATTTTGATTGCGCCTTTGAGTCCAAAACATCAAATTTGGTGGGGTAGCATATCTCATTTGAGCGCATGGGGTTTTGAACGAATATCGAGCACCCCTTGGACACTTGGCCATTTTCCCAAAACTCAGATGCACCAGTTGTGTCTGGTGTCGTCACTAAAGCCACCCTTGGTTGCTAAAGCAACCCTTGCAAAAGCGACCAGGGTGTCGCTAAAGCAAGGGGGACATGGGGACAGGGGTAGCTAAAGCGGCAGTGGGCTAGCTAAAGTGACCCTCACTTTTGCAACCTGGGTCTCGCTTTAGCCAGGCCTATCTCTTGGTGGTGGTCGCTTAAGAGATCTCCTTGGTCTCTTTTGTGACCCCTGGGATGTATTTGATGCCCGAGTTTCAGTTATTTCCTCCAACTTCAAACATATTTTTCTGTCTAGTTTTAGTTCAGAATTTGGTGATTCATAGGCCCATTTGTGGGTAATTTCTAGTAGAAGGTGTTGAGGACTTCAGAGAGTGGTTGGGAACCTTTGTTTGAGGTAAATTTGAGTTAGAACCTGCTGCCATTTTTGAGTTTAAGCTTAAAATTGTGTAATTCTTGCATGTCTAATTTTTTGTTGTTCCAAGATCCGAATTGTGTTCCATTTTGGAACACAAGTTTGGGAAGGTGAACGGGACCTTTTCACGGAGTCAATTCTGGAATTACCAAAGCTTGTCCCACGTATTTATTTTTTACTCTAAAATTGGTCTATCTCATTTTTTAGTAAATTTAGTGTCAAAACAATTGTATTGACATTGTGTACCTAATTTTGATAGTGTGGCAGCGTTTGGAGGCCATTCAGGAAGGCAAAGCTCCGGCTTTTTGATTTTAGAGCGCGCATGATCGGCCTACAGTTAGGTTAAGGCTTCCCTCTTCTTAGATTGAGTTTGTTTATGTGATAACATGAAGATTATTTAGAATTTGGGTTGGTTAGGTGATTGAGCATGCCTATTAGTGTAAATATACTATTTAAGGCCTTTTTTGGGTAGTACCGGGTACTTATGAGCATGCTATCATTTTAAGTACGATCATTCATACCTTATGGTTTCGAATATTATCATTTTTTATTGATATTGAGCATGCTGGCCTTAGTATAGGCTTAGACTAGTGTTGTCATAGACTTGTGATAGTTGGACCCTTTAGGCCTTGCTTTTACTCCGACTTTGATTCGGACGGCTTAGCTCCATATAGATTGGAATATCAGATTTAGGTCAAGTAGTTTGAGTCTTATATTAGGAGTTGTCTCAGCTTGACGATATTTTACCCTCTTTCCCTCCTCTTACTGCTCATACGTGGACGATATGAACTTTTGGGCCTCGTTTGGCCATTCAAGATTGGGTATAAGTCAAGTTTGGAGTGCTAATGTGATTATCTGAGAGTGGACGTTGATCCACGGTAATTTCATGATGATGAGATGACATAGGATCATTCGGTATCCGCTATCATCGCAGATTCAAAATCTGGTCATGTTGCCCGCTTATCCTCTACGGAGATGACTTATCTAATAACGGACTCTTGCCTCTTTGAGACACATCCGCAGTTTGAGGTCTGAGCACAAGACTTCTTAGCTAGGTTCTCCATATTGACTATTTGGAGATTCTTACTGATTTTCCCGTATGAGACTCATCTGTGGTTCGAGTCCAGGCGCTGGACTTCTTAGTTAGGTTGTTACTATTGTACCCTATTAGTTACTTGGAGGCTAACCACGGTTCGAGGTCTGGGCTACGCTTTTCTGTCTCTAGACTCACCGTTTCTCATTCTTAGTAGTTTAGCAATTCTTTGTACTCGTCGAGTTTATATGGATCCGCTGGGGTTTTCACTTAAACTTGCACACGAGTGTATCTTCTAGGCTTATGGGGCCCAGTTAGGTTTAGTTAACTATACTTAGTTCTTTTAGTTCCTTACACTCGTGTGCATCTCCTTTATTTTCTATCTCTTTCAGTTGCTTTCCTCAGATTCTATCTTTTCTTACTACTTTTACTTTTCAATCTCAGTCAGCCTATGATGTCTACTAGGTACCTATTATTTTGGTACTCTTTCTATACTTTGCATTTGTTTTCATGATGCAGGTCCGAGCACCAGTTACCAGCGTTGATTCAGGCTAGGTGTAGTCTATTTCGGAGGCGGGGGTGAGCATTGTCATTTTTTGGATTCTTCCTGACTCCATCTATACACATTTGACTAGTCTTTTGATTTTTGAGACAATTTTTGTTTGTGGTCCACTTTTGGGACTTGTATCAGTCTTTGTATAGTAGCTCTGTACTTGTGACTTCTAAGTTCTAAAAGGGGTCTTGTATTTTAATGAATATATATTTACTCGTTCTATTTACGCTATTCATGATATTTATGTTATTGCTTTATTTCTGTTTAGTTTCTACCCTTAATCCCATCATCACTTGCAGCTCCAGGTTACGGGTTGGCTTACCTATTAGTGGGTTATAGTAGGTATCATCATGACTCGAGGGGTCGGGTAGAGACAAGTTGGTTTAAGATAGGGGTGTGCAAGAACCAAATCGATCAATAAACCGAATCAAAAAAGTGTTATTGGTTTATTGCTATTGGGTTATTAGGTTGACAGTTATTTAATGATTTTATAAAAGAAATTATTGTATTATCGATTCGGTATTGGTTTTTTAATATTAGGTTATTGGGTAAACCGATAACCCATTAAGACTATAGTAATTTACTATTTTAATTTTTACTCATACATAAATATTAAAGTATCAAACAAAAGATATTAATATAATCACTGTATCAATTTATCAGTACCCTACACAATTAATAAGTCACACTACTTCATAGTTCACACTGTATTTACCCTTTAGGAGCTAGTAGTACTTTAGGTTCATAATGTCAAAATCTAAAGAACTAAGAACGGTTATGGCTACGGTTTGCAATGACAACGACAAGGGTTAGGCGATAGCTAGAGTTGTAAATTGTGAGTATTCGTATGGTTTTCTTGTTTCTCTGTATGTCTGTATCGTGTGAAATTATAGGAGAAGTCATATATTTGGTTTGAAAGCATTTTATTATTGGTTAAATTGAAAATCAAACCACTAAAGACCAAAAATGATAAACCAAAAACCGACCACAAATATCTTATTAGTTTGGTTATGGGTTTAGCATATTTAAAAATCAAGAATCAATAATACTTAAAACCTAACTGAACTAATTGATATACACACCAAGTATCAGAGCCCTTGGTTCATCGTTCTCACATGTATAGAGCTAATATCTAGTAGACTCTTGTGGATCGATGCAGAGACCTCTATAACTTATCTTTGGGAGGCTACATGATATCATTATGAATATGTCCTCTTTTTATCACTTTCATGCAGTGTGTGTGTTATTGGTTTCATAAATCTCACTTGTTCTACATTTTTACAAGGATGGCTCGTATATGCAGTACCGCAATTAGGGGTACGTACACGATCCCGCTGATAGAGCCTTATCTAAGGGTAAAGGCCGACCCCGAGGTTGTGATAGGGCTACTACACCAGCCTATCAGAAAGAGCAAACTTTGGAGAAGGAGGCTGAGCCTTAGGTAAAGCTCGTTCACCACCAGCCAGTGGGGCTGGGGCGAGCCTAGCCACCACCCGCACCAATTATGGCTACCAAGCTGCAGGAAGACATTACACAACTTCTTACAGTTCTAAGGGGTATGCAATAGCAGGCCCCAACTACAACCATGTCAGTTCAACAAGGTCAGCCTGTCATGGCGGCCCCCAGCCACTGATCAACCCATTATAATCGATGGGGTCATTTCTCTACACGAGCACAAGATGCTTGGGTGTTCTAGAAATTATCCCCACCTAGATTTTCTATAACTATAGGGAAGGAACTCAAGGAATTCCTTATGACATACTAGGACCATCCAGTCCTTTGGTATCATGGAGTTGAGAGGGGCCGACTTCAATGCTCACCAGTTCCACGAACCCGCCAGGCAGTGGTGACACTCGTATCTATAGACTAGGACAGCTGGGCCACCACCAGTTTCATAGGAGGATTTTACGGAAGCCTTCTTGTCTAGGTACATACCATGGAGCATCAGAGATAGGCTTTGTGATAAGTTCTACAAATTGGAGCAGGGCTCCATGACTATCTCGGAGTATGAAATGAGGTTCCATGAGATATCTTGCCATATTACTATGATATTGCCCACCGAAGAGGAGAGAGTTCGTTGTTTTATACGTGGGCTCATATTTCAATTGAGGATCGAGATAGAGCCTATGGCTTTAACGGGGTGATCATTTTTGGATGTTGTATATCATGCCCACACTATGGAGCATATTCATTACGAGGCCCCTAGGGGGAGTGACAAGAGGTATCGCCACCAAGACAGCTACAACGGGTCCCGATCCAGGCCCAAGGACTCTTATGATAGGTCTTTCCCACAGTTTTAGTAGAGTCAGTCCAGCTGGCCTATTCATGCGCCATTACCTGCTTTAGAGGGTAGCTAGCAGCATATGGTGGTCTTAGCACAGGCCAGAGCTCGAGAGGTTCAGACCTGGGGTCTACAGGTCATAGTGGTCAATTTCATGTCGGTTATTCCTCCCAAGGTTGCTATGATTATGGCGATATAGACTATTGGACTTTAGATTGCCCACGTCATGGGATAGTTGCTCCAACTTCTACTACAGCTAGGCCAATTTTAGCAGTATCCCCTTTAGCTAGAGGTGGTGGTCAGGATCAGGATTGTCAGGGCGACCGATAGGGTGCTAGAGGCTATGTACGGGGAGGTAGGTCAGGTGGTAGGTCAGACGCATTGGGCAGAGTTGGTCAGGGCCATTTCTATGCAACCCAGCAAGGGCAGAGGCTGATACATCTAATGATGTCATTACATATACGCTTCTATTATGCCATAAGCCTGCCATAGTTTTATTTGATTCAGGCTTTACATTTTTGTATGTATCTGTTTCTTATACTCCCTGATTGGGTATCAGTTCAGAGTCCTTGGCTAAGACAGTTCATGTTTCAACCTCAGTAGGTGAATTCTTAGTAGTGGATAAGGTATTGTGATCTTTCTTAGTGACTATCCAAGGTTATGATACTAGAGTTGGTCTCATTCTTCTAGATATGGTTGATTTTGATGTGATTTTGGTCATGGACTAATTATACCCTACCATGCGATCTTATATTTCTATGTTAAGATTGTTACTTTAGCCATGCCTCACATTTCTTTGGTGTTGTTGCAGGGTGCTTAGAGTCATACTCCGACGGGGATTATCTCTTTTATATGGGGTTAACGACTAGTTGCTTCTGGGTGTTTATCTTATTTGTCCTATGTACATGATGTTAGTCGTGAGGGCCCTCAGTTCATTCAGCTCCTATAGTCTGGAAGTTTCCGAATGTGTTTCCTACAGACCTACATGGCCTACCCCAAAGCGGTATATTGATTTTTCTATAAACTTGGAACCAGGCACCTGTCCTATTTCTATTCTACCTTATGGGATGGCCCCAATAAAGGTGAAGGAGCTTAGTGTTCAGCTTGAATACCTCTTAGGTAAGGGGTATATTTGGCCTAGTGTCTTGCCTTGGGGTACCCCAGTCCTTAGGGTGGTTTGAGACTGGAGGTGTAAAGCCTTTGGGGGTTGATTTGGTAAGATATGCTCAGGATAAGGTAAGAAGCATCCAAGCTAACTTTCTAACATCTCAAAGTTGACAAAAGGAGTATGTTAACCATAAGGTAAGGGACATGAAATTTCAAGCCAGTGAGCTAGTCCTTTTAAAATTATCACCCATAATAGGAGTGATGAGATTTGGTAAGAAGGGCAAGCTCAGTCCTTGATACATTGGCCTCTTCGAGATCCTTGACTATGTAGGGCCAGTAGCTTACAGGTTGGCTTTGCCGCCTAGTTTATCGAAAGTCCATCCAGTGTTCCATGTGTCTATGTTGAAGAAGTATCATGGCGATAGAGATTTTATCATCAAGTGGGACTCAGTCTTGCTAGACAAAGATCTTCAGTATTAGGAAGAGCCAGTTGCAATTCTAGATCATGATGTCTGAAAGTTGAGGACCAAGGAAATTAAATTCGAGAAGTTTAGTGGAAGCATCGTTAGATAAAGGAAGTCACTTGGGAAAATGAAAAGGACATGCGATACAAGTATCCCTAGTTATTCATCGAATCAGGTATTACTCTATCTCTACCTTAGCCTAGTTTTTCCTAGTTGATCACTCGTCTGGTTAAATCGGTAACTATTATAATGACTTATCCCGTTATTATGGATAAGCCAATGGAGAAGAAAATCAGTCCAGAAAACTTACAGATAGTGATTGGAAATGTGGAGCCTAGGCCAGACTTGGACCAAATCTGACTTAGGTGAGGTCCAGGGTAATTCAAAAATGGATGGAGGAATAAATTGTTAGTTTGATTGTTTGAGTTGATAGTGAAGACGATATGGAGCCTGTACGGCTTTACAAAATTATATTCGGGCGAGTAAAACTTCCAAAATTGAACTTGGCATGAAGTATAGATTTTAGAACATCATGAGATGAGGATATGTTGCAAAATGTGAAGCTTGGGACTCAAACACGGAATTTTTGTCTTTGTACATCCCACCAGGGCGGGGTCATTATAGTAGGATGGTCTCGCTGTGGCGGGACAGTCGAGATTTAAAAATGGCAAAAGTCTCAAAAATGTTATTTTTTGTAAACCTATATTATTAAGAGCTAAGAGGTAATCTAGGTCAGTTCCTCATCATTTTTCCACGAATTATCGCGCCAAAGATAAGTTAATTACTCTCCTATTCCATATTTTGATTCTTAGAAATTAGAATCATAGTTGATTATCATTAGGGGAGGGTTTAGGCCTGAAATTAATGATGGGAAAAGCCTAGTTGGGCATTAGGATCATGCGTTTGGCCAAGGGTTATAATTTTGTTATAATTCAGATAAATTAGGCCATTTTATTGATCATTTGCATATATGTGGTTGTTTCTAAACCAAGAACAATAGGAAAGGCTTCGGAAAGAGAAAGCTCCAGCAGTTTAGAGTTTTCAAGGCTTGGTTTTGAGGTAGGTGGTGATTTTATCTTTCTGTATATGTCATATGTGCTTGTTAACTACTTCATTTGTATGCATATATGTATGTGAATAGTGAAGGATGAAATGACCATTTAATGTCAACTATATGCAATGAACCAGTTCTTGGTATTTATAAGTATTGAGACTATTCATTGTGTTGTGAGTATGCTGTGTTTGATTCGACTAGGTGTCACATTTCGACACATAATTGGATCGGGAATCACGTTCTGACACATATTTGGATCGGATGTCACATTTCGATACAATATTTGGATCAGGTGTCACATTCCGATATACTAGGTAAAGTGTAGTTTCCTTGAGAGGACTATTTTTGACTGTGTATTGATATTGAGATTGTTAATTTGTGTATATATGTACTGTTCATGAGATAATAAGGGGTAAGGGATTGTATACATGTCTACTTATTGTGTTGTAGTTACTGGTTCATAACTCACTTACTGGAATAGTCGTGTGATCTTACCAGTACACTGTTGTTTGTGTACTGATACTGCACTTGTTCTTTTTTTGTTGAGTACAGAACTTCTTCAGGCGGCTGTTGAGAGACCTCGAATAGACAATCGGTGAGTACTAAATTCAAGGGTGAGCCAACTCTTTCAAGCTACCGTGAATTCTCTTAAGTCTTGGTCCTTCCTTCAGAACTCAAACCTTTAGACTCTTGTTTATAAAAATATGCTTAAGTTATTATTTAGTTAGAATTTTTATGGCCTAATTGATTTAATTCTATCTTTAAAATTTGAGTTAGTATAGCGTATATATTAATTTCGTGTGTTTTAGTTACTTGAATATATTTCTTCTTTTCTTTTCTTTGTCTACATATAATATATGTTGTTAGTCACCTCTATGATGCCCATCAATTTGATACCTTAATATATCATGATATATTTTTTGGTTTAGCTTAAAATAAGTAGATGCTTATGTAATTTTATTTTGGTGCATGTGATATCGATTCGAGTCCATCTTTGGACTCCATCATTGCATATTGTTGAGTTTTGAGTCTCCCATCACCTTGCTCAAATTGCTGAAAAGTTGATACATAGAAATGAAGCTAATATTCATGGTTTGAATATTGATATTGGGCTGCATACATGGAATACAAGTGGAAAACAGTGTTGTATACATTGATATACAGTATCTATACAGTTCAATATGCAAGAAAATAATATTGTATACATTGATATATAGTGTATATACAGTCTGATATGCAGTGATATACAGCAGATACAGGGAACAAACAGGTGATATACTGTGTGTATATAGTTCGATATATAGAATACAATCTGATATACAGTGTATATACAACTTTGATATACAGTAGAATTGTGCTTAAGGCCCAAAACGCAGATGACCCCACAGCTTAGTCAAGGCGTACAGAAACTAAGTGTCGGGTCATATTTTTATGTGTTATTTATTGTTTATTTATATTGATTCAGGTTGTAATAATTTATTTTCTTATGTTATTTATGTTTGCCTAGATATTAATTTTAATTTTATTTTAACTTAATTAGATTCCCCTAAAGATAAATCAATTTATGTTAATTTACTCTTTAAATGATTTTTTACCTTTACTTAGTCAATTGATAAACTTTTACTTTTTTTTATATACATGTATATTATTTTCAATGTTTAAGTTTGATCATTTTTTCTAAAAATTAATTTTAAAGTCTTCGTTTCCTTTTAAATTAATATTTTCAAAAGTTAGTCAAATAATTTTTCAAATCATCGGATAACCGCGTGAGCGGCCACTTTGAATGCTTAACACCTTCGCAAAGTGGAAATAAGAATCTCATGCCTTTTTCTCTGAATTTTTAAGACTTAAATTTGTTAGGGTCTTTTAAATTAAGTTTTCTTAATTTCTTTAAAAAATTAAGTGGCGCCTCTTCTTTTTTAAAATTGATTTTTTCTCTATAAAGTTGAAATTAATTTTAAACCATTTTTTTTCGACATAACACAATATGCTGATGGTTTGTATAGTATATTTTTCCAGTGTAAAACAATTATTACAATTGAACGCATAAACTTAATCTTGCATTTAAGCTTTACTATTACAAACGCGGGCCCAACGTTCACAATTTGCTGATGGTTTATATAGTATATTTTGCTACTGTAAAACAATTATTACAATTGAATGCATAAACTTAATCTTGCATTTAAGCTTTAATATTACAAATAATTTTATCCTATCTATATTAATCTTCCTACTAATTAGAATTGAACAAGAAAAGGGAGAGGACAATTGACTGAGCAACGTTTTAACTCTTGGTCTAGCACATGATGTTATTCCAATGTTTCATCATTGTTTACCTCTCAAAGGATGCATAAGCTGGGAAAATTTAATATCCTGTTACTCAACAGCAAAAAATGCTAGCCATTGATTTAGCGCTCAATCAAAAACAGTGATGAACCATAATTATAAATCTATACCAAAAAATAACAATCACAAGTATATGCATACAACTTAGATTAGTCATTAAAACCAAAATTGTTTCAAGATCATATTGGAGCCTAAGAGACTAAATTGAAGATGATAAGTAGTACAATATTGTTTAGGACTACTGTATTTGGCGATCTATAGGATGCTGCCAAAAAAAAAAGGCATCAAAAGGAATAATTCAAAAATGACCAATTTGAAAAGTAAATAAGCAATTAAATATGAAATGTAAATCAATATGTCTTCTGATTGTCACTGATTCTAGACGCCCCTTTATTTTCCGAGGAAGAAATCATTTTAAATCTTTCAAATACAATATTGTGGTAACATAAACTGAAGTGGTTTTTATAAAAAAGAATCATATCCTGTTGCCAGTATCCTTGTCCCTTAATCATCTGCAATACAAAGCAGTAGTGCATATCTATTCCATAAAAAATTACCATGACGTTGCTAGGAAATGATGGCCTTTCCTCTAACTTCTTGAAAATGAAATGCAGTTGAACTATCAAGAACAAGACATTGTATGTATCAATATAAAAATAAATAGGCCACACTTTTACGAGTCTCAAAACTTTTCTTTGTAAAAGATAAATCGGCACGTCTCAGCTCAATGGCTACCTTCCCAAAAGCAACTTCAAGACAAAGTCCTACCTTCTAGAGCTTGCTATTTTTCCTGGATTAGAGGAGAGCGTAGACTACTCACCCTATTTGATAGTAAAGGAAAAACCATAGTAATTATAAGCAAAATATAGGAGAATACCCACGACAAGAAACGACGACACTAACCTGAAGATCACAATTTTCGATAGTTGAAATCATGAAGTGACAAATGATCAGACAAAGGCAGAGAGGCGATGAAGAGAGAAGGTGTAGATTTTCCGTAGAACTTACTTTTTCAGGGTAAAAGAACATGTCGAATAAAGCATTTTAAGACTAAAATATCGTTGGAATAAAAAGGACCCTAATCTAACATGTCGATCCATACTCTAACTCATGCTTCTAGAATGGTAAAAAGTATTGAAGCATAATAAAGTTGCATTCACTAGCATCAAGTACCAAAAAACTAACATATCATACCTCAAGGCAATACTTTTCAGCAACTTACTCCTGGCTATCTTTTGTAATAAGTTATTTGAAAAGGATATATTGGTAGCTAAGTCCATAACCCCAGTCCCCATGCAGTGTCGTTTAGCGTAGCCACTGATGGAGTTTTCATTAGTAGATATATGGATATAATTACTATGAGATAGACCTAAGTGGAAGGTACATATAGTATATATCACAATGTTGGAACATCAGAGAGTGAGAGTGGGATAGTTTGACTATGTTGATGTGTGATTAAACCATTTTGGAAAAGCATATCAATCCAGAACTTGTGCAATCTAGAAACGGGAGCTAGTAGTCTTCATATTGTGTAGGCTTTTTTATGTGTGAGTACCACTTTTAAGTAGCTAAACTATATTCGAGCTTAGTTAAAACATCTCCATAAGGTCATGTTAGTTCCAAGTGAGCAATAGCATTAAGTAAAAGTCTTCTCATATAAAAGCAACTCACTCCTAATGAACAACCTGTCAGTCACATAGTCAAACCAATTCGGGTGTATATTCTACTTCAGTGATCAATCGACCTCAACACCACTGTCAAGTTGGCATTGGTGTATTCCTTATTTCTCGAGACCCTGTATATGGACTGAATTTTGTATCGGGGAATATCAAAGGTAGATTCTTTTAGTAGTATATATGATATTTATTACAACACAAACTAGCACAAAGTGTAAAGATACCCTATCAGAAGAACCGAAAAAGAATACTACATATGTGTATATACATTTCTAGGGAGGGAAGAGTAAAGATAAGTTGGTACCTGCACATGTAACTACTATGACGGGAAATATATAAGATGGTAAAGTAATCTAAAAATAGCAAAGATATAGCTCCGATACACACACACAAAAAGAAAAGATAAATCTAAATGTAAATTTGCGAGAAGGAAAGGCAATTTGAAGACATTGCAAATATTATAAATATTATGTATGTAAAGTAAATGTTGATAATAGCAAAATATGTCTAGAGAACTCCAATTTACAACTTGAGTCTTGAAAGGTTATAGAAGATGTAACTTCAATGATTAATAAGCTAGGAGAACTATCAAAAGAATAAGGTAAGCTAGAGATGATTCCAGAAGATAATAATTTCAATAATTGAGAAGGAGAATTATAAAAAGAAAGCAATGGTACGCGCTAGAGAAACATTTTACCCATGGAAGTATCCCACTAAGTTGAAGTTATAGTAGTACACATGCTAAATGTTATCTACATTAATTGATTTCAAATGGAGAAAAGAGAAGTATGCAAACATTACTCTAAACTCAAGTTGGCTCTAAGTCATAAGGATCCTGTATTTATTTTGTATTCTACTATTGCATATAATACTCTAATGTTTGAAACTTTTGAGCTTATTGTATTGTAATGACCTTCAGGGTCATTTTCGAAAATTTATGCGAAATTATCATACTATCCCTATCATTAGTGCTCCGAGTATTTATTTGTTCAGTTTGTGTGGTTGAACGTGTTAAAGTCTTATTCTTGAGTTTTATAGAGCTAAGAGGTGAAAAAGTGATTTTTGAGACCATTCAAAGCCGAGACCATTGTTGCAGTTCCATCAGCTCCGGAACATGAAAATTGATCTAGGAGAGTCGTCGGAATCAGCTTTGGGTTGATATATGAATTTGAGGTCTCAAATTGGAAAGTTAGTTTTAAATGAGTTAAGTTTGACATTGGTCAACAAATTGAGTTCGAAAATTCGGATTAGATTTTTAATGGTTCCAATGATTTCGGGGGTGATTCTAGCGCTAAGAATGGCCTTGTTGTAATTTTAGGGATTCCGAGGGTATTTTGGGTATTTTAAATGCCAAAACTAGTTTAGTTGCGACTAATCAAGTTTTAGAACAAGGAGACCTCAAATTTGAATTCTGATGATTCCATTGAGTTTGGAACGTCGAATTTAGTAGGAGTGCATATAAGATTTGTGTATACGGGATTCCGAACGAATCCCGTGGGTCCAATCGGAGAATGTGAATTTGAGATTTTGCTGGTTTCTGGTGCAGGCATTCTTGTTCATCGCGATCGCGACCTTAGGCCACGTGATCACGATGATCAGATTAACGGTCTTCGCGATTGCGAGGGGTGGTTCGAGATTGCGATGGGTTATTCAACCGTGACTTTCGCGATCGCGAGAGTTAGTGGCTCGCGATCGCGATGCACAATTCTTGCCTGAACAGCGTTCAACTTCGGGAGAAACCCCATTTTCATCATTTTTGAGTTTCTTGAGCTTCTTGGGGCGATTTTGAGAAGAGGTTTTCAAGTAAAACTATTGGGTAAGTGATTTCTAACCTAAAACTTTCCTTTTTCATTAATTATTTGATGATTTTAACTCCTCAATTTTTGTTTCAAACTCCAAAACAACCCTCTTGTTTCCCTAATCAGAATCTATGGAAAAATGGTGATTTCTAACTCGTTTTGTACTCTATTTTTATGGGTTTTTCAACCATGAGTTCCTTATTACTAGTAGAACGTGATTTTTCAATAAAATTTCAGATTTGACCCTTTTTAAAATTAATCAATTTTTGGACTGTTTTACCCCCGATTTTGAAGCCTATCATTATGGGTGTCATTAGACTTCTTATGACACGTATATTTCATTCTTGATAGTGGGTTATCATTTTGGGTATTGAATTCAAAGATTGATCATCCGGTAGAGTGTTCAAGTGCGGTTTCGGCAATTGAGTAGGTTTGGCTATCCTTCTTGGGGTTGAGTTGGGCTAATTAGTTAAATTTTATGTTCTAGACCTTGAGATGGGGTCTTAGTGTAGTTTGGTATTGATAATTAATATTTGTGATGCCCGTGTAAGGGCTATTATGTGCTGTGTAGCCCGTGTGGGGTCTTATGTGACATTTTATATATGATTGGGACTGTGCAATGTATGACTTGACTGAGTAGAGAAGTGAAGAGGTTAATTGACTTATAATGCCCATCTTAGAGGTTGAGTTGAGAGTTTTGAACATGCTTGAGTAGTAAGATATTATCGAGAAAGGGGTAAATACTTAAATTGATGTATTTCCTTCTCATTACTGTCTATTGAGGGTGAATATCATGTTTAGGTTAAGTTTTGAGAACTTTGAATTTTGTTCTACATGTTGAGTTCAACATTACCTCCATGTCTTATATATTGTGATTACATTCATCCTTATTCATACTATCATTGATTATTGGGAAATTGAAAATTGTGGAAATCCTTCTAAGAAAGAAAATGTGACATCTTTTGTATCCTTGACCACGAGTAGGTGGCAAGCTGATGAGATATTAGTATCATGAGTCCTTGACCACGATCTGGGTGGTGAGGTAGTTGATACGTTGAGATAGTGATGAGGTATATGATCTGCGAGACCCCCATGGGTCCTACTTGGTAGCACAGCTCGGCAGGTGTATACGACAGGTTATGCGACAGCCTTGATCCCACTATACCATCATATCATTGCATCATTATAATGCATTGCATTGCATTGATACTTGTGATATTTGATATATCTGTTTAACTGTGATAGTGAACTGTATTTATATGTTTACTTTAATTGCGCTATTTTATATAAATTGGAAGCAGCGTAGCCAGAGTGGACTTTTCTGCGTGCAGGAGGAAGCGTTCCATAGTTTATTTCATAGTTTTTGATTAATTCCTTATACGCAATCGGTTAAACCTACTGAGGACACGTGGATTGTACTCACCCCTACTTTTGTGTCCCTTTTTGATGCAGATCCTAGTCAGTGTATGTAACATCCCCTAAAAATTTTGTATACGATATTTCAATTTTCGCCTAAACATGATACAACCTCTGTATTTTGGGCATAACTTTTCATACGAATATCCAAATTGAGTGATTCAAATTTCTGAGTAACCACAAGAACATTATCTACAACTTTTATGAAGACCATATTTTACGATTCGGAGGTTAAGTAGGTCAAATAAATTAATTTGTGTAAGGTAGAATGCTGTGACGGAAATGAGTATTTATAGAAGAAAAATCATATCTCACTGTAGGTTTATCCAAATTGGTTGATTCTTGAACGATAGGAAACTAGACTTCCATATCTATAATTCTTATGAAGACACCAAATCCTAATAAGGAATTTATCTTATTCAAACGCAGCTCCCAAAAAGAGTATTCTATCAAAAATAACTCATTTCACCTACCATAGAAAGATCTAGATACATTTGACATCACTCATGATATAAATTGTCTTCCATTTAACATCATCCATGACATCAATATATTCCACTAAATTTTCAGATTTTTTTTATAATTATTTTATTTATTGTTAGGTCCCTCTTTCCCACCTATAAATATCCACCTTATTTCCTCATTTTATTCATCAAGCTTTCTCAAGCAAATCTTCTCTATATACACTTCTTTACACATTCTCAAATATAGTTTTAGTTCTTAGTAGTGAAGAAATACTATTCCGGTGATTCATATACTCCGGGTAGTACACAAAACGTTCCGGCAAGGAGAAAAGCTAGGACTCAAGAGTGTTCATTAAGTCTTTCGGTACCAACTAAAGCTTCGGTTTTCAGGTATGTAAGGTTTCAATGAGAGTATTCCTTCCACTCTCATGTTTAAATTATTTTGATTATATGATAAATTATGTTTATTTTCTTTAAGCTTTACTCTAAGTTATGTGGTGTTTATCCATGGGTTCTTCCACCCATGTAGTCCAAAAACTCTTTCAATTAAATATCTTGATTTCAAGTAATATTTTCTTATGTTAATTCTTAATTTTACTTAATAGTATGAATCATGGTTAAACTAATGATTATTGCTCTATTTTGATGCAACATAATTTCATATGTATGAATTGATGGTTTACAAGTAATTCTTTTATTTATCTATTTAAAGGTTCTTGAAATTCATGGTGGGTTGTTTAAAGCATGATTTTTAATTAATGGATTTCAAAGTATTTATGTATATTTATTTACATACATATTTGCAAGTTGAAGTGATTTGAACCCACCTAGTTTTACTATATTTTTAATAAAGTTTGATTTGAAAGCTTTGACTCCAAATAAATATTTATGAAAGTAATATCTATGATCAAAAAGGGAGTCTTATGAAATGAAAGAATGATGAAATGATATGAATCATGGATTCTTTATGCAATAAGGACAATTCTTGCATATTTGAATTATCAAATGTTTTAATGAGCTATTCTACCGAATATGATGTTTGAATTCTTAAGTTATATGCTATGAATATTTTGAAGTATTAAACTACTCCGTGGGATTGACTTAGCACCGAATGAGGCATTGAGGTGGGATTCGGTAAGGGAATCCTAGTAGCAACCCCTTGTCTCATTAACTATCTGCCAACATAGGAGCCCTTGTAGGCTTAGGCTAATGGATCCATAAATAGCCCTTAAAGTTAAAGTTAAAGAAATGAATAAAGTTGACGGAGTTCTACCTGGCAAGTAGTCTCTCCGGCCAACGTAGGGGGTTATGTTGGATTCTATGTAATAGCTCGCATGGTCTTAAATGTCGGTTATGGTTAATTTCCCACAAAATGAATGTTTTAAAGGATATCTATATGATTTATTATGCATACATTAAATTATGTTCCATATTACATAAATGTTTTAATATTTCCTCAATGTTTATGCATCCTTACATACTTAGTACATTCAAAGTACTAACGCATACTCTTTTGCCTACATGATATCACCAT